>NW_028242991.1:0-600000 GCF_964263255.1 Lissotriton vulgaris
ACCCCTCAGACGATATCGACAAACTAGAACATAATCTAGGCTCCTGGCTAGAATCGGCCAGCGATCTAGTCGCTCCCTTAGTCAAATTTCCCCTCACCAGGCACCGCAATTCTCATAGGTGGTTTTCTGATGAGCTCAAAGCCCACAAGCTGAAAACCCGCCAGTCGGAACGCATCTGGAGACACAACTATTCAGATCTAGCCAGACAATCCTATCTGATCGAACGCAATGAATACAAGGCAGCCATCAGATCGGCAAAGATAGATCACTTTTCTAAAAGGATCTCCTCGGCAGAAAACAAATCCAAGGAGGTGTTCAGAGTTCTTAATGAGCTAACCACTGATGATAGAACCCTCCCGATTCAGACCCCGACTCAAGAGGCCTGTGATACCTTAAACTCGTTCTTTCTGGAAAAGATCATAAAAATTAAAATGTCCATTCCACCTCCTCCCCAGTCATCCCCACTGGACACCTCCTCTACAAACCCCATGACGTTTTCCACCCTTCCCGCTCTGGACTCCACCTCCCTAGTGGAACTTGCCACCCGTGTCAAATCCGGTTCCCCCAATGATTGTTGTCCACCATCCATTATGCGGAATGTATGTCTCAATCTATCTGACGATATTCTAAACTTACTTAACAGATCTCTTCGCCACGGAATGTTTCCTACCTCTTTCAAGGAGGCCATCTTACTACCCCTCCTAAAAAAACCTGGCGCTGATCCTGCAGAGCCGTCGAACTATCGTCCTATTTCCCTCCTTCCCTACCTCTCCAAAATCTTGGAGGCCCATGTCACTCGGTGCCTGTCAAGTTGCATCGAAACTTCCTGCTATCTGGAGCCTAATCAGGCGGGCTTCCGACCTGCCCATTCCACAGAGGCTGTCATCCTGGCAGTCCTCAACACACTCAGAAGCAACGCGGATGGTGGACGCCACCAGGCCCTGGTCCCGTTGGATCTGTCGGCCGCGTTCGACACGGTGGACCACAACATCCTCCTCCACCGTGTCGGGCAGGCGGGCATCCAAGGCACAGCTTACGAGTGGATTAAGTCCTTCCTTACTGGAAGAACACAGGCAGTCCGCATGGGTCCTAATACTGCCAACAAGACTCCCACTCCCTGTGGTGTCCCCCAGGGTTCTTCCCTTTCCCCGCTCCTCTGGAACTTGTACCTTTGACCACTGATCCAATCCCTTCTGGAATGGGATATCACAGTTTTTAACTACGCAGACGACCTGCAACTCATCTTCCCCCTCAACTCTCCTCATGCCATAAAAACATTTCACGAGGTCATGATTCACATCCAGCTCTGGATGAACCAGAATCAACTAAAACTAAACCCCGGCAAGACTGAGCTCCTCCTCCCGGGACTCAGTCATACCCTCTGGGGCCCACAGTACTGGCCCCCAGAGCTCGGCTCTCCCCCTATCCCAGCCAAAGCTGTAAAAAGCCTGGGCATAATCATTGACGCCGAACTTTCCCTCAAAGCCCAAGTTGGAGCTGTAGTATCCTCCTGCATGCACCACCTCCGAAGGATCCGTAAGGTCCGCCATCTTCTCCCCCCTGAAGCACCCACTCAAACTGTTATGTCACTTGTGCTTTCCCGACTGGATTTTTCCAATGCAATCTATCATGGTCTCCCTCTATTTCCGATACACCGCCTCCAGGTCATCCAGAATCAGGCGGCCCGCTTGATCCATGGATCCCCTAGATGGCTATCAGCCAAGCCTTTGCTCTGCAGCCTTCATTGGCTCCCGGTGGACCAGAGATCCACCTTCAAGGTGGCCTGCCTCACCTTCAAAGCTCTCCACTGCCCCAGCCCCGGGTTCCTCAAATCCCTCATCCATCCTCACTGTCCATCACGCAACCTCCGATCAGCCCACCGTGATCTGCTAGTCACCCCTAAAATCAAAACTAAAAAATTTGGCGGCCGCCGCTTTTGTCATTTGGCTCCTGCACTCTGGAACCTTCACCCCCTCTCAATCAAATCTTCTACATCCCTTCTTAAATTTAGGAAATCGCTAAAAACGCACCTCTTCCCCCCCCCTCAGTTAGGTTTCCCGCACCCTGTACTCCTCCTCACTCACTCTGTCAGTAGCGCCAGGAAGCTCCGGCGACAGCTCGCTTTATAAATGGCACCTAAGATAAGATAAGATAAGATACGTCCTACCATCTGGCTATGTACCCCTAACGTATTTCATTTTATTTGCGCATGCTCAATTACAACATGCCCAATCACAGCTATCACACCCAGTGACATCATGCTCAACCAATCATCCTTCTGCAAAGCATTTATAACCTGCCAACCTTCTCGAACTTGTCTTATTCCGCAGTCCCAGACATTGATAGTGTTGGTATCTACTTCTTCGTAGCTGAGCACTTTTTTTTAAGAATAATTAAATTAATTAATCTGAATGATACAGCGTAAATGCAAATTTGTGTTCGATTTGGCAATGTTATTTTTAAGCACGCTTTCCTACTTTTTTATATCATTAAAGTTGACTCTGTAACTTTTGTTTCTGAGCAAATCACTTAATCCTGCCGCATCAGTGTGCTACGTACTGTTCAAGTATTTTATCACAATTTCCAGCTCTTATACCTCAATGCAATGCACATGTAATCAATTGACCAATGTTGAATTTTAGAAAGCTCTTCATGTTTTTTAATAACGTTAAACTTGATTTGCTATCCTTAGTTCTGTGCAAATCACTTAATCCTGCCACGTTTCTGTATTTGCCAAGCGCCACGTGGCCATTCCCGCAACAGTGTGCTTTGTGCTGCTCAACTTGATTTTGTAAGTAGTGCGCCGCGGGCTGCTTCCTTCCCATGCAGTTCACATGTAATCGATTGACCAATGTTGTATTTTACAACGCTCTCCAAGTTTTTTAATAACCTTAAACTTGATTTGTCCCCTGTTCTATCTCATTATACTGATATCTCAACCATGAGACATCCTGGTCGCCACAAGCTGTTTATTCCTGTCCATGCACTATACAAGGTGGTGGTCAACTACTCGACATACCAGATCCGCTGACTGCTCTCCATATGCTATCAAATCAAGGCCAGGAGTTTGTAAATGAAGTGAGTGACCAATCTTGGCCTAACATTTGTATAATGCAATGCTATTTCCTATTTTGCTTGCCAAATATAACCTTTGGTGATTGCTTTTCTACCCCAATCCTATTAAGAACAAATGATTTTATGTACATTAAAATTAATCTTGGACATATGTACAACATATACATTTCTAACTCTTTTTTTCAGTTTGCGGAATGTTACATAAATCAGCAGCAAATTGCAGAGGATGAAAAAAAGTATATCCTCATCTGCCAGCTGATTACACCGATGTCTCAAATATGGCATTTACTGGTTGTCTGACCCATGGAGATTCACACATTTTCACGGATAAAGTTAAGGTAAATACTCGCAATATGAGTAGTCGACGAAGTTAAAAAGTAACAGATAAAAGTACTTGAGGGGTTTTTGGTATCAGATAATCTCCAATTCACACTTGTATGGATGATTCTGATACAGGATGGATCTCTGTATAACTAATGGATGATTAGGTATTAGGATGGCATACAAAGCTCCCGACCTTCTAACTTTTTCTCTTAAAGGGTTCCAAATTGGGGACGAATATTAGGCTATGCAGTAGAGAAGGACGGTGTTGCTCCACTGGTACTGGTACTTGGGCCTTCTCATGAAGCAGAAGGAGCCTCTCTCAATATCTTCCCTTCAAAGGGGGGTGGAGCTTGCTCGCGACCAAGATGGCCGCTTGAGCCCTGAGATCCGTTCTGCTGTGCATTTATCCTACACTTATCCTGTATCATTACAATAAATTAGGACTCCACGGTCCAGCATTAGTGATCGGACAGTTAGTACTGAAGATGGGCGCAATTCCGAGCGATTTTGGAGGTGGCTGACCCGAGTAAACATGGTGAGAAGACGGAGTGGCTCCTGGGCCGGCAGACCACCAACTGTAGTGTGAGACCTAAGTGCGAGTGAGCGAGGTGGAGATCAGGCACTGTGAGCACACATCTCCAGGAGGAAAAAGGGACAGTGAGGATCGGTGGGCTTGGAGAATAAGTCCGTGGTGAGTGTGCCGGAACCCCGGAGAAAAAGAGGAGTGGGACAGCGATCTCTGGTGGAGAGAGAGACCCGGAGTGGAGTGCGCTGCGGCCTTAAAATACATGCAGGGCCTACCCCCCCTGCAAATATCATTGAGTATTCAGGCGGAGGGAACCGGGGGCGCCCGAGCGGGGCTGTGACTGGAGAGCGTGCAGACTCGGCAGACGAGCGGAAAGGACCCCGAGTGCAGAGCCCACCTTATAAAAACTTATGTGCCCTGCTCTTATAAGACTGAACGGTGGTGAAGCGCGGGTATCAGATGCCAGGAAGGCGGGGCCTAGAGTGATATCAGCACAAGTGTTGGAAGCGGGACGTACGGAGTCCCGGGTGGTGCGGGCCACACTGGTGAGGCAGGAAAGTCTGACCCAGCACACAGAGTGTGACGTGTAGCTGGGAGCCCCCACGGGGATACAGGGGAGAGGGGAGCATCGAGCGGGCGGTGAGTTGGCTCGCAGCCACAAGTACTGAAGACCACGGTCTTGGGAAAAGCGGAGGAGCGCTGACACATATCAGTGCCCGCAGGGAGGGGCAGAAGACGGGCTGCAGCTGCCTGTGGATGAGAGAGACCCACACTGTGTAGCAGTGGGGGAAAGTTGATCCTGAGCGGAGCATTACTGAGGCCACCTGGAATTGGCCAGAGAGTAAGTACGGGAGAAAGTCTTGAGAGGGAATCTGTGGGTGGGTGCCAACCCCTCGACAATTCCCCATTGCACCCAGATGCCAGAGGAAGCTGCCAGTGGAGATCTGAGTGAAGGCCTGACGTGCACCGGAACGACATGGGAAAAGGAGAAAAGACGCAGGTGAATTTGTCGTTCGGACAAAAGCGATCAAAATCTCAGGACGCTGCAAGCTCAGAATCAGGGAGAATGCCAGAAACAGAGAGCTAACCTGCCAGCACGGACATATGCAGCTTATTAAAATCTATCGAAAGGAGCCTGCAGAGTGGGATAGCGAATCTGGGCACAAAAATGGATGTCCTGACCTACCGTATGGACCACATGGTGGAAAGAATGGATAAGCATGCGGAGGGGTTGGATATGTCAGAGAGGAGGATCACGTTTGGGCAATCTAGTTACAGAACCCTTTGCCATAACTAGGGGGACTAGACAGGGCTGCCAACTGTTGACCTTGTTGTACGCCCTAGTGGTGGAACCACTCACATGTGCGCTACGAGAATACCATGGGAATGAAGGGATTGGGTTACCGACCTGTAAGATAGTAGTTTCCACATATGCAGACGATATGCTGTTGTATGTCTGGGATCCCGAGAACAACTTGTCGGCGGTGCTTAAAGAAGTGGTAAACTTTGGTGCACTTTCTGGCCTGGGGGTGAACTCGACGAAATCAATTGCTTTTCCACTCATGCCAATCACGAAGGAATTTGTAATGGAATTCCCTCTGCAGTGGTCTGAGGAATCAGTTAGATATTTGGGAATCCAATTGCATACTGACTCTGAGATAGTTTTCCACAAAAATTATGGCGTAGCTATCAGCAATTTGGAGGTTGATGTAGAGGCTTGGTGCCGCTTCACGCTTTCCTTACTGGGACGCATTTCCATTATGAAGATGGTGGTATTGCCTAGGCTGTTGTTCCTATTCACAAATGTTCCTCTGGTGATGCTGCATGTCTTTTTTCAGAGACTGAAGCAATTGATGCTAAAGCTTGCATGGGCGGGTAAACAGGCACAAGTCCAATGGCAGGTCCTCACGCTTTCATACAGAATGTGGGGCCTGGGAGCCCCCGACTTCGAGCTGTAATATTGGGCCATGCAGGGGGTGCACTTAAATATCTGGGTCCATGGTGACCCGAAAATCCCCCATGTACGAATGAAGCGACTATTCACATACCCTCTACCCTTGGGAGCAACAGTATTCAAACCAGTCGACCATAGGAGTGGGATAATAGATTCTATAACCACTACAAATCATATATGGAATTGCATACTGCAACAACAGGGGGCTGCGTTTTACTCACCATCGATGCCGGTGGAGTGGACCCTCTGGCTGGCCCCATGCAGAGATAAAGGTGTGATAAACACACTACACTTAACATTCAGTCAGTAGGGGACATGTTCCACGACGGGAAGGTAAAAACTTGGGAACAAGCATCGAGTTCAGTCAAAGAGAGCACCATGCCAAAACAATGCCAGTACTATTGAGTGTGCAGAGCCGTGTCCGAACTACTGGGAGATGATTTAGATGAGCCGCCGGAGAATCTGGAACTCTCCGATGTGATTAAGACCGAGTCCCTGCGTAAGGCTGTTACCAATCTTTATAAAAAAGCAATGTCCCACAGGGAAAACAGGTACAGGAAAGCGAGGTTAGCTTGGCAAAGGGATTTGTAAATAGCGATAGACGATGACATTTGGAGGTATTGCTGAATGAACACCAGAAAGACTTCACTTCATTGCAGGCACCGCCTTATACAATACATAAACTGCGTGTATTACACCCCAGAGCGCCTATGTCGATATGGGCTACGGGTAGAGGCGACTTGCGAAAGATGCAACGCTCCCTCAGCAGACTTCCTACATTTGGCATAGCTATGCCCGGGTATTCAAACATACTGGGTGGCAATTTTTATGGAGCTGAGTAGGATAATTGAAGTAGAGCAGGAAGGCCCCCCAAGCCCCGGGATCAGCCATCTCCCTGGGGCACTACATTTTTTATTTAAGGGCAGATTATTATGGTTTTTTACGGTAAAATTAGGAGTCGCGCATCCAGCGCGGCGCTCAGTGCGGCCCCTGGTGTATACGCGTTGGATGCACGACTTCTAATCTGTAGGGTGCGTGACTCCAGCGCGTATGATGCACAACTTGCACGGGTCAGCTGCATGACTTTGGCGCTTTGGGTGCGTGACTCCAAGCCAAAAAAACAAATAATATTTTTCAGATATACATCAAGCTTATGTGTTTAGTTGTAAGGTGGCTCTAAAAAGAGCCCTTGTGCTTATTGAGAGATTTTAGTACCTACAAGTAAGTACCGATGCAGAGTCTAAAGTTCAAGAGGAAGACTCCGTTCCCTTCATTGGTAAAATGTACACCATCTCTCCTATGGATGCCATGCATATTGAAACGCAGATTGTTGTGGTACATGGACCCCATTCTATAGTCTTGGAGAAAAGCAGAAACAGATTTATTCACATGTTTCCTAGCTTTCTCAATCTGTGGACACAATTGATTGGACCAGTTCCATTTCTGCCTTTGGCATATGTTAGAATAGACAAAGTCAGTTTGGGGGAAAAGTGACATCAATTCTCCAATTGCCTAGGTCATTGCCACCACAGTGCACAATTATGAGTTCAGGGTGTTGGAGATGTAAAAAGGATTTCACCAATGTCATCAATTGGTGCCACGTTAACCCTCTCTGTTAGCCCTGTCAGTTTGGGGGAAAAGTGACATCAATTCTCCATTTGCCTAGGTCACTGCCACCACAGTGCACAATTATGAGTTCAGGGTGTTGGAGATGTAAAAAGGATTTCACCAATGTCATCAATTGGTGCCACGTTAACCCTCTCTGTACAATCCATTTAATGTCTACTTTTGGTAAACCTAGGTCTTTGTGAATTCCTTTCTGTTCTGTGTACCTTTGGCTCCAGAAAATATAGCTGTGTCCCACAATTCACACTCTAAGCATCTTGAAGGAAGGTCTGGATGCACTCAGAAGGTGTCTGTATATGAAATGGCACTTTGAGAAGTAAGGTTTTTCTAAGATGGTGGGTGAGATGCAGTTTTGAAAAAAAGGAGAGAAATGATTGGTTGTTTGAGAACATTATAGACTAAAAAGTAGGGTGCATGTTTCTATTTTTTAAAAGTATGTTTCCTATTGGTTAAGAAGAACTGTTTGAAAGGAACATTCCATAGGATAAGGTGGTATTTTGAGACGTCAAGCACACTTGCTGTTTGGTTTAGTAACATTCTGTGGTGAACATTTCACCTGTGTTTCAGTTGACTGTTGCATGGCCTGTTACTATTGTAACAGCATAAAGCAAATTGGGGGTAGGGTTCAAAGTTATGTCAGAGGGAAAGGGTTCAAATTTTCAACCAACAGAAATTTGTATTTGCTTTTGAATTAATGTGGGAAGCAATTTGATTTGTTATTTACATGTCCATGTGTGTAGATTGAGAGGAAAAGGTTGCCATTTTTGGTTTTGCTAAGAACAGTGACGTACAGAGATTCTGTATAAGAAAATCTGGTGTGTGACTGACATTCTTCTTAATCTACAAATCAATTTGAAAGGTGAGTTGTTAACTTGTGAGGGAATGTATGTGGTGCATTTTGTTTTTAATAAGAGTAATGCGTTTATCCTGCTAAAGTGCAAGGAGTAGTTTAGTTGTGTAGAATCACATTCTGAGTTTGTCTGCATTTGGATAACCATTGTGATAAGAGCATTTGGTAAGTTAATATGTTTGGTGAGTGAGCTTTGTACAGTAAAGTGCAGTACTAAAAAATGCAGAATGTGTGCAGTCAAATCAAGCTTTATTCGCATCATTCAAAATGCCCATAAAAGCATGCTATGAAATACAATAATTCATTTATAATCAAGATCAAAATTTTATCCAAACATAATGCTAAAAAAGCCACATTTTATCATGAATTTAAAAGGAATACTGGTTCATAATACAGATATGCTTACATTAATTACTAATTCAATTTTTCTAAGTAAGCTAAATCATTCGTTTGTTTCACTGCCAAATGAATGTAACAAATCACTCCATTACAGACTGAGATTTTTTCAAAGTTCCTTAAATAATTAAAAGCAATTTTATAGGAGAACAGGCTATTAACCATAAAAATTGGAAGGAGATATATGTTCCTTATATCCATATAAAATTTACAGAAAAGAAATAAGTGAAGGGTACTTTGTTTGGATCTACCGTCACACGGACAGTTTGGAAGTTTAGAGCACCACTTACCCCTTTTGGGGAAGGCAAATAGATAGTGTAGTGTGCTCAACCTCAGTCTGGTTAGGTAGAATCTATGTTGTACTTTTGTTACAAACACGAGGTATGGTTGTAAGCCCATAGCAATGGGACCCTCAAGATAGGATATAACAGTTTTCTTAGAACTTGAAGCCTCATCTCTTAGGGCTTCCCTCGCGCTTAGGAATCTCCTTTTTAATTTGACCTTACTAATATATTCTACGTCCTCTGGTCAGATATCATTCACGCTTAGATTGCATTCTTCTAAAAGACCGGTGATGTAGCTTAACCATGGTGTATTCTTACATCGGTCTTGGGACAGATAATCTAAAATAATATCCCTCGTAAAATGTTTTTCTTCCCTGGTCCACACCCGATGCCACAAATTTAGAGCGGCCATGCTAATCGAGTCGTGTATATACGGGGTTCCAGTTTCTGTATGCAAAATGATCGAAGGGGTGGCAACAGGAACGGCTAACAAGCGTCTTAAAAAGTTATTTTCAAGGACTTGTAATGGCATGGTATCCATCTGGCCCTGTAATACACTTTGCACAGTACAATTGAAGAATCTCCAGAGATGGTTTATTACCAATTTTTTGGGCGAATCTAAAAATAGCCTCCACAATTTTCACGAATTTCCGCTTGCATAGATTCACATGTGTATTCCACGTACCCCTACTATTAAAAAGAACCCCTAGGTAAGAAAACGTAAGTGTTCTCTCTATTAGTGTCCTGTTAATACAATTTGATTTTGTTTTGATGTTTCCTTTACCACAGGACATAACCAAAGTCTTACTTAGGTTAATTTTTAGGTGTGTTTCCGTCATAAAACTGGTAAAATTATCCATCAGGGTCTGTAAGCCGTTTGCAGCATCATTGGCGTACAGTAATAGGGGTGTGGCCCGTTTACCGATCATTAGGACATCAACCCCTAAATTCTGTAACAGGATGTCAACGCCATTTATATAAAGTGAAAACAAAAGAGGGGCAAGAGTACACCCCTGTCCTATTCCACGGGTGATTTTAAAGTGCTTCGTGCATTCCCCACGTATTCCAACGTATCTTTGCTGATAGTTAATCATAAATCTGAGATTAAAGAAAAACAATATCCTCCGGGGCACCCATCCCTCTCAATATCTCCCACATCTTTGAGTGATTCACCAAGTCAAATGCACTTGACAAATCTACAAAGCAGAGGTGAAGGGAGCCCTCCCTTGCAAAGGTGTATTTACCTATTATTAGTTTAAGATTCAGACACTGCTAAACTGTCCCAACGCCACGTTTAAATCCATACTGAGCTACAGATAGAATATTATTTTCAGTTACCCATTGCTCTATCCTGGCCAGCAGTGTGCAGTCACTTTTTCAGTTCTAGAGTAGTTAATAGTGTCGCTTGTTTAGAATTAGACTTGTGTTTCAAATCTACAATTTTCCAGTCAGTATACATATACTACTGAAAACTCTCTGGGGCAGATTTACAAGCCCATTGCGCCGCTTTGTGCCGCCATAGCATCACTTTTTTGACGCAATGTTGGCGCAAATAATGCAGCAAATTGCTTATGTATTTGCAAAATGAGTCAGGGTTGTGCACTGAAATGTAGTAGTTATATATATGGAATGTGTGCAGTCACTTTACCATTTCTAGACTGTAAATGTGTTTTAGTAAAATGCAAGGTCTAATATTTTTTGTCTAGAATCATACTGTGAGTCTGTGTGCATTTAGGATTCATTCTGAGAGAAGAATGTTTGTACGTTTTGTGTTTGCAGACACATAACTGCTTAAAAACCTATCCTTTTTTAAAGTTTTGATAGAATTAGAAACCAGTTATTGCTTTTGTATTTGCAAAATGACTCATGGTTGTACACTAAAATGCAGAATGTATATTTCTGGAATGTGTATTAGCCCTCAAGAGTAATTGATAGGGTTGCTTGTCTTGAATCAGACTTGGGTTTCAAATCTACAATTCCCCAGTTAGTATACATACACTGCTGCATACACTCTGGGGCAGATTTACAAGCCCCTTGCGCCTCTTTGTTGTTCTATTGCGTCACTTTTTTGATATAATGTTGGCGCCAATAATGCAGCAAATTGCTTATGTATTTGCAAAATGAGTCAGGATTGTATAGTACAATGCAGCAGTCATATATATAGAATGTGTATAGTCACCTTACAGTGTCTAGAATCACACTGTGAGTCTGGGTGCATTTAGGAATCATTCTGAGAGAAGCATTTTTCAATGTTTCGTAATTGTAGACAAATAACTGCTTAAAACCTATCCTTTTTATAAGTTTTGATAGAATTAAAAAACAGTTACTGCTTTTGTATTTGGAAAGGTTATGGTTGTACACTAAAATGCAGTATTTACATTTCTGGAATGTGTGCAGTCATTTTAGCCCTTCCACAGTAATTAATAGTGTTGCTTTTCTAGAATTAGACTTGTGTTTCAAATCTACAATTCCCCAGTCAGTATCCATACACTCCAGCAAACAGCCTGTGACTAGTCTTGCAATCCCATAGTGATTATTTTAGTAATATGTACTAATCCATTCACTTAAGTAAAAGTCAACCAATTACAAATTTACCCAGTGTCTCTCCTTATAGTTCTGTATTTATTCAGTCAGTATACATGTACTCAAGCAGTGAGCCAGGCTTTAGGGTACGGAGTGCTTCAAACTCCCATGCACTATGCATGTAGTGGTCTAACCACCTACAAATTTGTGTTTCAGGCCTACAATTCCCCAGTCAGTATCCATACACTCCAGGAAACAGCCAGTGACTGCTCTTGCAATCCCATAGTGACTCTTTCAGTACCAAATACTAATGCATTCACTAAAGTAAAACTGAATCAATTATGAATTCACCCAGTGTCTCTCATTATAGTAATGTAAGCATTCAGTTAGTATGGCATGTACTCATGCAGTGAACCAGGCTTTAGGTCATGAAGTGCTTCAAACTCATATGCACTATGCATGTAGTGGTCTAACTCCTTCACACTTGTGTTTCAGGACCTACAATTCCCCAGTCAGTATACATACAGTCCAGCAAACACCCTGTGAATGATCTTGCAATCCTACAGTGACCCATTCAGCTCCTTGTACTAATCATTTCACTAAAGTAAAACTCAACCAATTATGAATTCACCCAGTGTTTCTCCTTATAGTACTGTAATCATTAGGTCAGTATGCATGTACTCATGCAGTAGGCCACGCTTCAGGTCACGGAGTGCTGTAAAATCCTATGCACTAAGCATGTAGTGCTGTAACCACCTTCACACTTGTGTTTTAGGCTTACAATTCCCCAATCAGTATCCATATACTCCAGCAAACACCCTGTGTCTGCTATTGCAATCTATAGTGACCCTTTCAGCTCCATGTACTAATCCATTCACTAAAGTAAAACTCAACCAATAATGATTTCACTCAGTGTCTATCCTTATAGTACTGTAATCATTCAGTCAGTATGCATGTACTCATGCAGTGAGCCAGGCTTTAGGGCATAGAGTGCTTCAAACTCCTATGCACTATGAATGAGGTAGTCTAACCACCTTCACACTTGTGTTTCAGGGCTACAGTTCCCCAGTTAGTATCCATACACTCCAGCAAACACCCGGTGATTGCTCTTGCAATCCTATAGTGACTCTTTGAGTACCATATACTAATGCATTCACTAAACCAAAACTCAATCAATTATGAATTCACCCAGTGTTTCTCATTATAGTACTAATCATTCAGTCAGTATGCATGTAATGATCCAGGCTTCAGGTCACGGAGTGCTTCAAACTCCTATGCACTATGCATGTAGTGGTATAACCACCTTCACACTTATGTTTCAGGCTTACAATTCGCCAATGAGTATCCATATACTCCTGCAAACACCCTGTGGCTGCTCTTGCAATCCTATTGTGACCCTTTCAGCTCCATATGCTAATCCATTCACTAAAGTAAAACTCAACTTATTATGTCTTCACCCACTGTCTCTCCCTATAGTACTGTAATCATTCAGTCTGTATGCTTGTACTCATGGAGTGAGCCAGGCTTTAGGACACGGAGTGCTTCAAACTCCTATGCACTATGCATGTAGTGGTCTAACCACCTTCACACTTGTGTTTCAGGCCTACAATTCCCCAGTCAGTATCCATACACTCTAGCAAACAGCCTGTGACTGTTCTTGCAATCCCATAGTGACTCTTTTAGTACTATGTACTAATCCATTCACTAAAGTAAAACTCAACCAATTATGAATTCTGCCAGTGTCTCTCCTTATAGTACTGTAATCATTAAGTCAGTATGCATGTACTCATGCAGTGAGCCAGGCCTTAGGACAAGAACTGCTTCAAACCCCTATGCTGTATGCATGCAGTCGTCTATCCACATCAACTCTTGTCTTTCACACCTTCAATTCCCCAGTTAGTATCCATGATGTTGCAGCAAATACTCTGTGTCTCCCCTTGTACTACTCTAGTGATGCATTTAGCACCATGTACTAATCCATTCACTGCTCCAAAATCCAACCACTTATACATTCATTCAGTTACTCTTCTTGCAGATATAGTTTTTGAAACTCCTATGCAGTATGTATGCACTTCTGTTATCAGTTACACACTTCTTTTTTATACTTAGTCATTGTATATTGTATTTGTTTAGTAATAGTATAGTATATTTTATAGATTTAGTTTTAGAACATTATATGTATTTTTTATAACAGATTCCATTTATCAATACTAAAAGAAATTCATCATGCCTTCAAAAAGTAAAAAGAGGAGAGAACATAAAAAAGCTCATCATTTCAAGAGAAGTCATCCACAAGATTTACCTGAACATCAATATGTGGTGAAAAAGCAATAAAATCCTGGTAGGAGAACAAAGGATTTTCTAAAAAAACTATCAAATACTAGGAATAGTGTGGAGAATGTGAAAAATAAAAAGAATGTATCTGCAACAAAAAAAGAAAAACAAGAGAAAAAACATAAATGATGGAAAATCTTGTTCTAAAGAAACACTGTATAGTAAAAGGAGGTAGAATCAATTTCAGGAAATTAGAAAGAAGTGTTTTACAATAGAGTTGTCCTAAACTTATTAAAGGATATGAAGAACTATAAAGGAAAATCAGCATTTTATAGGAAGAAGAAACATATTGAAAGTATTCTTGAGAAGGCTTTTGGATTTAAGTAAGAAATTATTTATTTTAACAATCAATAGAATTCGATCACTAGATAAACCAATCCATTTAATGAAGGCGAAAATAAGTGGAGAAGACTAATTAACAGAACTAATTTTTCAGATTTTTTTGGGGTGAATGGAAACACAGTTCAAGTTCTGAGCCTTTTTTTAATGAAGAGAGTTATCTTCAGAGTAATGATTTGTTGCATTCAGTTGACACTAGTGCTCAAGCTTATGAGGGTAGAAATGTTTGTCCTATTGAGAAAGAGAAAATTGATCCCAGAAATGCAGAAGAGGTGTTAGCTGATGAAGTTTTAGGGAGATGTCCTAAAGCTCCAGTGTACACTTGGAATTGCAGTAGTATTTGTAGTGTGCAACAGGAATCTATTGATTATTTACGCAATTTCTTACGTGATTATACTAAGAAAAGTGTTAAACAAAAGATTAAGGTGTTGCAAGGACTAGACCCTTGCAGAGTGAGAGGAAATACTGGTTTGAAAGGTCGTTCTCTGGCTTTTCTTTCTAGAAAAGTATTTCAACGTGTTTTTCACCATTTCAGGATGTTAGCAGTACAACATACTCAAATGAGGAAATTAGTCAGAGCATTGTATTATGCAAAAAGTCCAGCACTAATGTTAAAAAAGTTGAACAGTGCTCTTTTGCGTGGATCAGTGTCATATGTAATGAACGTTTGTGAAGAAATTGAGTTTAGTTACTTTGGTCCTGAGCAAGACAATTAGAAACTGATACATTAATAGAAGGAAATGTGGAAGGGAATGTACAACATTCTAGTAGAAAACATTCTGAGCAAGAAATTACGAAGTTTAAGGTGTTTTCAGGTGAAAGGCCAAATTGTTATTGTATTTGTTGTCGACTAACTCATTATAAAAATCAGTCTAGGACTGTTGATCTGTGTTTAAAAAGTGAAAGTGAAAATAATAATGAGTGGAAGGAATTTGCAACTTATTTGTTGGTAGAGAATTATTTTGATTTGGGCTCTGATCAAAGTATTTGTAAATATTGTTCTAACAAATTAGACAAGAACAAAATACCTGCTAGAGCTGTGCATAATAATCTTGAGTTGGGGAATAGTCCTTCTGAACTGATAGATTTAAATGCCTATGAGTCTATTCTTATTCAGTGTGTGCATCCATTTCAGGCTATTGTTCTTATGGAGCCTAAGACAGGGAAATTGCCTCCTTCAGATTTACAGAGAGAAGTAAAGGAAAGAGTTGTATATTTGCCTCTAGATTGAAAGAAAAATATTGAAACAATTGGTGTATAAAATGTAGAAGATGAACCTCTAGTTATTCTACTTAATGGCATTCCTACTAAGAGTAAGAGAATCCGGCAAGAATTAGTGGATGTTAGGAAAGTAAAAAAGGCAACGTTGTATCTGGTAAAAAAAAATCAGTACTATAAAAATATGTATGTGGGAGAAGAAGAAATAACTTTAGAAGAAGATACTGACTCGTCAACTGGACAAATTGGAAAAATGGACATGTCCAGAACTGAAGAAATCTATGAACATTACAGTGTTCATCCACTTCATTCTAAAGAAGTGATTGGGAATACCATTGAGTTATTCCAAATGAAGGAAGCAAAGGGAAGTCCCATGAGTGTACGGGAAGAAAGCTTGGAAGCTTGTTGTTTCCCTCAGTTGTTTCCAACAGGAAAAGGAGGACTATATGATGAACGACATGTGCAGATTCCTGCATCTGACTACCGGAGGTCAAGATTGTATGCAGAAAATCCAAGATTTCAACAATGTATTCCGTATATATGTTTCATCTTTTGTTTGAGAGTGACTTGTATGGACTTTCTTATGCAGTCAAACATATTTTGAAAACAGGTGTACATCTGCAAAATGTTTCAGCAAAAGAATGTATGCATAAAGTACACAAGAAAGATAATGTTTTGGAATCGAAGCTGATTAATCTCATGGCATGTCAGCGTGGTACTAATGAGTACTGGTACCGTCGTCATGGAGAACTTATATGTCTGCTAAGGAACTTAGGAACTCCTACATGGTTCCTTACCTTAAGCTGTGCTGAATATGCTTGGGATGACTTACTTCAATTTCATTGAGAGGCAAATCCAAATATAGTAAATATTGAATCCAAGACACCTGGAGAATTGTGCTCTTTGGATCCAGTTAATGTATGCAGATATTTCAATCATAGATGTGAAGCTATGATGTCTTTTATCACCAATAAAAAAAATCCTCCTCTTGGAGAGATTGTGGATTTCCTTTGGAGAAAGGAGTATCAAGCCAGAGGTGCACCTCACATACATATGCTAATATGGATAAAAGATGCCCCCAAATTCGGAACATATTTGGATGATACTGTGTTGTCTTTTATTAAAGAATATGCTACGTGTGCTATACCCAAAAGCACAGAAGAAAAGAACTTAAGACAACAAGTCTTACGATTCCAAAGCCATCGTTGAGGTAAATACTGTGGTCGAAAGTACAAGTCAAAGGAAAAGTTTTATACCAAATGTCGTTTTGGTTTTCCACGTCGTGTAAAGGAAGAGTAAACAGTTTTAAGTGTGGGCTGAAAATCCGTTACGCTCGAATAATTTGCAAATTTTTGACAATTTCGCGGTCCGCGAATCGCGCAAAATCGTCAAAAAATCCACAATTCGCAAGCTAGCAAATAAACAAACAAAATAAATTCCAGGAAAAATTGGATCTTTACCTCCGTAAAATCCCCACCCTCCTAAAATACGATAGGTATCCTCTCATTGACTAGCACCCACAAAATAATTATCGAATTGAGTGTTATCTCTCCTTAAGCACAGTTTTCCACTGACATGTTTATCTATGTGTATAATAACATTTTAATTTCTACCATTAAGCTTTTCATCCTCACTCTGCCAAAACTTAGATTTGGTTTGTTTCAGCATTTCGTTTCTTTTGTAAATCCCTCTTCTCTCTTTAACCATGTTTAAGAGAGACTTTTCTTTCATTCTCAATTTGCATGTTAAATTATTTCTAAAAGCGTACTCGTATGTGAGTTTATTAGTCACTATGAAAAATTCCCTCATCTGTTTAGCATGTTTCAGTTTATTTAAGCTATTGTCCATCTTTAAATTTGCAAAAATCTCATCATAATCAGAGTAATAATACTCCAGACGTCCAGTTTTATAAAACAAACTAGCTATCACACTACAAGTAATACCACAAGTGAGGGGAAGCATATTATATGTCACCCCTTCCGAAACAGAAGCAGGTTGTTTCACACAGATGTAGCAATCTTTCACATTTATCACCTTAACATATTCAGATAAAAGTCTAGAAAAGGTATTACTAGAAAACTCACCAACAGATCTCTGGTTTGTGCTCAATGACTCTATTAGTCTTACCCACTACATCATGAATAACTTGTTTAGTCTCAACTTTACTAGTCATATTAGCTTTGTACATTTCTTTGTCAATCCCAAATGGGAAAATGACAGCTAAAATTAGCCAAACTAAAATTATTAAAATCACACAAATAGAAGACATTTTGCAACATCTTCTTAAAATAGAGCATCTCGAATTATTGTTAGAAATAGGCATTTTTTACTTGGGACAAGAGCCTTACAGAAAAAAACAAAAACAAAAATTTAAAAATCACTAAATATACCCCCCTTATTTACTTTTTTTTTAAATAAAGAATCCCCTAACAGCTTTACTTCGACCTTATGTTTTACATCAATGTGTTTTTCCAGCTAACACAATTTCTTCGACCTTGTGTCACCTAAAACAATTTCTTCGACCTTATGGCACCTACAACTTTTAACCTATTATGAAAACAAACTCAATCATTGTCACTTGTGTCATCTATCTCTTCTTGGCTACTACTGCTCACTTCCACTACTGGTGGAATGAGTATATAAGTCCATTCAGGTGACTTATATTTTTGATTAGGTTTTAACACTCTCTTTGCTCTACTGCTAATCACTTCTATTTTCTTTCCTGCTTGATTTTTCTTTTCTAAATCACTTTTCTGACTTGAAATTTCATCAACCTGTTCTTTTGATTTATTCACTAATTTAAATTTCAGGCCCTCATTTACATTTGGCCAATTATCTCCTTTTCTTGAGAGTTTCTTCTTTGGCTCAGTTTTATTGCACTCAACTCTCCAGGCTCTTTTTCTTGATCTTCTCACATTGGATTCATCATCACTTTCATCTGTTTCACTCTCTGTGATATCAGCTTTAGATTCAGACACTTCTTTACTCTGCAGCTTCACTCTGTTAGGAACGTCATCCTTATAGCTGGTACTTGGTAATTCGTCTTCTTCTTCAATTACCTCCAATCCACCAGTTTCGGAATTTTCGTTCCTTCTTCCAGAGCTTTCAATCCACTTTTCAATACTCTCCTGATCTTGATTCACTTCCTGATCAGACTCTTTTTCTGCTTCTTTTTCTAACAGGTCTTCTTCATTCTCAGAGTCTACTATCACAATTTCTAGATCTTTTTCATTCAATGCCTCATTCGCATTTGAATCTTCCAGATGTCGACTTTCTTGCCGATCTTCAGGATCTGGATTTCTTTCAAGTTCTTCTTCAGAATCTAAATCAGTTGTTGTATCACCTTCTTCGTCAGGATTCTCAGGTGGTGGTACTCGAATGGTATGACTTGCATGAATCCACCTTTTCAGACCTCTACACTTTACTGCATTTGTTGTGACAAGAATCACCTGTCTTGCTCTCTGCCATCTGGGTACCAGACAATTTCTCCTTTGATGAACTTTTGTCCTCACCCAGTCTCCTGGCAAAAGATCATGAGCCTGTTCTTTTTCTTTTGTAAGCACTTCAGTTCCTACCTGATGGAACACAGAAGTCACTACGTCAGACAAATGTTTACAGTAATCCATATTTGCACTATCATTTATACTTAGTACTTTATCTACTGGAACAAATGCCTGTCTCATTACTCTGCCCATCAATATCTCATGTGGGCTTAGACCACTTTTTCTATCTGGAGTACTTCTCAAAGACATCAAGACAAGTGGAAGTGCATCAGTCCACTTCATTCCTGTAGCCAAGCACATTTTTGCAAGTCTATTCTTGATTGTACCATTGACTTGCTCAACAACACCTGACGCTTCTGGTCTGTAAGCACAGTGCAGCTTTTATTTTATACCGAGTGCTTCACAAATCATCTGTAACAATCTGTTTTCAAAATGTGTGCCACGATCAGTTTCGACCGTCACTGGAAATCCATACCTAGGTATGATCTCTCTAAAAAGCAATTTTGCAACAGTAACTGAATCATTATGGCGAGTTGGAAACGCTTCCACCCATCTTGAAAACAGACAGATAATCACCAAGACATATCTCAATCTGTTATGTGGAAGCATATCAATGAAATCCATCTGTAACCTGGTAAAAGGACCACCCTCCCGTCCTATGGTTCCCAAGCTTACAACTGTTTTTCTGTTTGGATTAATTTGCTGGCAGATCAAGCATCTTTGGCAAAAGGACTCTGCAATTATCCTGAATTTTGGATTGTACCATGTCTGCCTAAACAACCTAATCTATGAATCTCTGCCTAAATGTCCTGGATCATGATACATTCGGGCCATGTCAGCAATCATGCAGTTTGGTATTACTGGTCTGTCATCTTTGTAAACCCAAATGTCATCTTCTTCTCGATGTCTACAACCTGCCTTTAACCACGTGTCTTTTTCCTCATCATCTGCCTCATCTTGTAAATCTTTCACTCCTTGCCATGTCTCAACTACAGATGTTAGCATAAGTGAGTTCAAAACATGTTCATTATTTTTTTCCCGATTAATGGACATATTATTTTTCGCGCAAAATTTAGCAATTTCATCAGCATGTGCATTTCCCTTGGTCATATAATCATTTCCCTTTGAATGTGCTGTACATTTCACTACAAAACAAGCTTCAGAGGACCAGTTTCTGGCATTCCAGCCGTCTTCAGCCCGGCTTGCTTGAATCCAGTGGCAAAGTGAGCAAGGGACTCACGTCTGAGCATACCCTGCCACACTAATGGCGGCCAAAAGCGGTACAAAAGGGGGTGGTGATGGACGGAGCATCTGAATCAATCAAACACTCCCACCCAGTCAAAAGATCTGGGTTTAATCCATCACCATTCTTTAGCCCACTCTGTCACAACAGTTCAGTGGCTTGGCAACCCCATTATTATCCCTTCACTTTGTTCCAGACTCACGCTTGTTGCAGCCACTGCTTTTAAGCAACCTGGTAATGCTTTTGCAACAGGATCAAGAACTGCTGAGAAGTAAGCAATTGGCTTTCTCAGTTTCCCATGTCTCTGAATCAAAACTGATAAAGCACATCCTTCCCTTTCACTGCAATATAGCTCAAATTCTTTTTCGTAATCCGGCATTCCCAATGCTGGAGCTTCACACAAACTTCTTTTTAACTGATCAAAAGCCTGTAACTCAGTGTCTGTTAAAGTAATCGGGTCTTTTCTGTCTGCTTTTGTCAGTCTCTGTAATGGTTTTGAAATTACTGAAAATCCACTAATCCATTGACAAAAATAACCTACCATTCCTAGAAACATTATGACCTGTCTCTGTGTTTTTGTAGGTTGCATTGCTTGGATCATTTTTATTCTTTCAATTGTCACTTGTCTGAATTCCTTTTGCAATCCTGTGACCAAGATATTTTACTTCCTGTTTACAAAACTGTAATTTTGCAGGAGACACTTTATGTCCCTCATCTGCCAAATGATTCAAAAGAGTAATGGTATCTGTCACACAGTTGTCTCGTGATTTTGCAGCTACAAGGAGATCTTCAAAGTATTGCACTAATGTCGATTTACCAGGCAAATCTAGGTTTTCCAAGTATTTCTTTAGCAACTGGTTAAAAATAGATGGACTTTCTGTATACCCTTGAGGGATACGACACCATGCTAAGATACGCTCTTGAAATCTGAACGCAAACATTTGTTGGCTTTCTGGATTCAATGGAACAGTAAAGAATGCATTGCAAAGGTCTGTAACTGTATACCATTCTGCATCATGCGGAATCTGATAAAGAATTACCGCTGGGTTTGGTACGACTGGGCAACATAGGACAAATATTTGATTAATCTTTCTCAGGTCCTGAACAATCCTGAAGGTTCCGTTTGGCTTTTTGATTCCCATAATTGGTGAATTACAAGGACTGCTTTCAATTTCTTTTAAAACACCTTGCTTTATGAATTTTTCAATTACAGGTATGACACCTTCAATAACTTCTGCTTTCATTTTATACTGAGGAAGGTTTGGACAAGCAAGACTCATATCAGTTGGCGGAGAGCGTATTAACCAACCTAGTTGACAATGAAAGGCTTAAAAAAATACATACAGAACAACATTATATTTGTGCCACTATTCTAGATCCACGGTACAAAAAGGCAGTGGCCAGCAAAGCATTCATTCCTTTTACTGAAGCAGATGTTTCAAAGTACAAACGTTGGCTAGCTCTGCCAGCTACTCGGTTTAAAATGAGCGGCAGGAAGTTGAAGGAACCACCACAAGTACTACTGAATCAGCAGGCCATCCGGCATCAAGGTCCACTTCTGTGGCCGAAGGCAGTCACTTTCCATCACAGCTGTTATCTACACCAGCAACCGTGTTATCATCCTCACCTGCACCAGGCCCAGCCATAATATTGTCGGAAGCGGATTGGATAACTCATCAAGGGTTTGCTCGTTCCAGTGCTGATGCAAAGGCCACAGCTGGTATGCAAAGTGGAGGAGCCCTGGGTGACCATGAGTGGATGGTGCAGGCCTATCTGGATGACCCAACAGAGGACTACATTGAATACAACCCGTTGGTGTATTGGTATGGGAAAAGGCCTCACTGGCCACTGATCGCCAAGCTGGCTCTAAATTATTTGTCTTTCCCACTCGCAAGCATGTCTTCTGAACGTGTTTTCAGTGCTGCTGGTGCCATTGTAACTTCAAAAAGGACCCGCCTCTAGCCCAAAAATGTGGAGAGGTTAACAATGATCAAGATGAATCAGCACTTCATACCACCAGATTATAAAATACGTGAATCCATGCAGGAAGAAGAGGACACCGACTTAGAGGACAGAAGTTCTTCTCTGTCTGACCTATTCCCATCTCAATTCACAGAGTTCGAGGATGAGCTCTACTTCCCTCACACATAGGCCTGAAACTGACTTCCTTTTTTTCCGTCCTGACTCCTTATTCAATTTTACTCCTGTGTGTCTTTCACAAGTTCACAACTCAGTCATGCTCCTCTATCCTCTTCCTCCAGACTCCCCCTATACATTTCCCTCAAGGCAGATGGCTGGATTATGCAGAATGAAGAAACTGGCGCTTCGTAGACGAGTCCCCTCAAACGAAGTGGGACTGGAATTACTGACTATATGCTGATTGCCGACAGTCACTTCTGAAATTGACACGAGAGGCTGACCTGTGGGCCTCCACTTTAAGAACAAGATGCCGAACAAAGTGGAACAGGTAATGAATTATAAGATGGCATGCAGTGGACAGCACTGGCTGTCTGGCTCTGATTAAAGCAATTGCTGTTTGTTTGTTGTGCATGAAATTAATCTTCATATGTCTTCTGTAATTGTTTAATCTTATTGTTTAATCTTTTACACACTAAATGTAACTCAATTCTACTCTGTTTTTTTGTACCTTGTTTAATTCAAATTCTACTTCTACTGCAGGGGCCACTACATTGCATTTTTTAAGATGCAAAATATCCTTGGATTCACTGTGTGTGTAGACTGCGACTGCATGAACAACATTGAGTTTGCCAATATACCATGATGATGATGAGTCTTGATGATCAAAGTTACATAATATCTTTTTTCTTTACAGTCACTCACTTGGATAGATGGATCATCATTGTCGCTTTACAGAAGAACGATGGCCATTTCGTGAGTGGCAAACAGGTAAACCAGTCAACAACAACTACAGCAGAACTACATGTCTGTCTAGTCGTGGTATGGAGTGGTCGAGCCAGTGTAGTGTTGTTATGCCAGAGTCCAGACAGCAGTTCATGTAAAATTGCGGCTATGTGGCTTGCTGCATACAATTAGATATGCTTTGTCTGTCTGTGTCAAAGAGGTATGCTACATCAGCTTGCTTCATTCACTCAGTGGTCCCTGCCTTGACAGTCTACATGGCCCTGGCCTGCTTTGGTCTAATTACTATCCTTGAAAAGGAGACTCAGAGTACGCACATTAGAAATTATGCTTTTATGTAATACTGTCGCCTCTGAAACTGAAAGTGTTATTTTTGCACTACACACCGTACCTTATATTTTTTCTCAGTGATGTTTTAATATCACTTCCTGGTTTTCAATTACAGGCCAGCTTTTACACTGTGCGATGGGAAACACGATTAACTCAGGCTTACCATTAGCGATCCGCAATTCCACATCCGCCAGGCAGGCAGTGGACAGTGTGTCTGGTCACCAAGATTGATCGACGGAGCATCAGATGGAATGGAGGAGTCCTGCGAATAAGAGAAATGGCTGGATGCATGCAACTTCCCAACAGGATAACTACAACATACAGTTACATTATCCTATTCACTTCTCCTTATCTTTTAAATAATGTTATTGTTGAGAACTTCTATGAGTGTGACTCTGTGCGGTGGTTTGCTTTCTGCTTCAAATTCATCCCTCCAGCTATTAGATAAGTTTCTTTGCTATTTTTAAAACTAATTTAATGTACTAATAAGTGTTTATTCTCTATGAGGGCAGATAGGCAATGAAATTGCGTAATTACTGCAGCCCTGTACCGTCAAATTGTTTCTTCATAGCTAGTAAGCTGTAGTAAGTACTACTTTTCAGTAACCTAACCATCCATTTAGCAAACAACGTCATGCATGCAGTAGTGCATGCACTTCCTTTATGTCCCTTAAAAGATTTATGGATATCTTCGTATCCAAAGATTTGTTTTTTCTTCATTTGTTGTTTGTCCATCCATTTTTTTTCCACTCTCCTCAAAACTTTCCCAAAAACCCCCATTCCCATCCAATTTTCAAACCTTAACCCTCTTCCCCCGGGCTGTGTGGTTTTCATTGAGGTGTGACTAAATTACAACAATAACTCCACACACTTGCTGGGGAGGATAAGGTGCAAGCAACCTCCTCAAATCAGCTATATGAATCCTAGCATATTGTAATTCTGCTTAAAAAAAAACCAATGAGTATTTTCAATTAAAATCAATTCTGAATTTCATGCCCACCATCGATTGGATCCATCGTCAACAGCATCCTCCTACACGTGAAGAAAGGATACGCTGCTGTGTCACTGTTCTTGTTGTAGCCATAATCATCCATGAAAATATTTTTTTCCCATAATTATCTTTCTTGAGCATTGCTTAGGCTACACATATATACTGTTCCTTCTAATATTCCGCTCAAGCCACTCAATATCTCATTTCCTTTTTTTTCATATGCTGCTACTGCTAGTGTGGTACCACTCCTACTACCACCACAACAATGGAATTTCTGTCCTGGATGGATTTCATGGGAAACTGTAATCGCCATTTGCCATGCAGCCAGCGTTGTGCCTAGCTCTATTCTCAAACACGAATCACAGGTAAGATAAGCATTTTGGGGAGGTAGAATAATGGGCTAGGACTCGGAGGAGAGGAGAGACTGACAATAGTACTAGTAAAGTACTAGTAGGGCAATTGAATTCACTAACTCTGTTAGTGGCACTTTTGTACATTTTTGGACGTTTTAGATAATTCATGCTGGTAAGTTTGAGGAAACCAAAGGTACAGTAACCCCCGCCCACGACCACACAAAATACTATGAATGCGTGCACTATGTTGAAGTATGTAAAATAAATAACTATATTTCCCCAACAAAAATAAACTATTCAAAAGACACAACCCACCCCCCTCCCTAACCCCAACCAATTTCCATAAGAATGTCCCTCAAAAAGTCCCTCTGAATACCCAACGCCCAATTCCCACCCCCTAACAGTCTTTAAAAAAGGGGCAAGGGGCAGTCAATTCCGGCAGTGTCCTGTGGAAGGTGGTCCCGCATCTCTTTGTGGAGGTCCTGGAGCTGGCGCTTCAGCTTCTCAACCGCATGCTCCAGGTAGTCCACTCTCCGGCGGAGACGGCGCTGACGTGCCATCCAGGCTCTGGGGGGGGGCAGCTGCTGAGTTTGCTGCTCCGCGGCTGGCGGCTGTCCGACCACGGCGCCGTACCACTGGAGACTGCTGGCTGGTGGACCCAGTGGCACTGGGGGAGGAAGCAGCTGGTGCCGCCTCCTCCTCCTGCTCCCGAGCCACCAGCCGCCGATATTCGGCACAAATGGCCTCCAGCTTCCGGGCCCTAGCCCGGACAGCCATCTCCTTGCGGGTGAGATTTTTGGAGCATCTATATGAAGAAGAAAAGAAAAATACTGTAACCAATACTCTTTAACATTAACACAAAATAATTCAACAGAAAGTTGTCTCACAGTAACAATAGCAACTTGCAAGCACAGTATAACATTTTGGCATGTATCTTTCCACCGTCTTTGTAGGCCTGTAACATTAGTGGGAGTTTCAGGAATTCTACTAGCAGCACTATGGACTGACTACATAGTCAGAGAGTCAGAAAGTACACCAGTCTTCTTTTTTTCTCTTGTTTTGCAAAAAAAATTACTTGTACATGAACTTGTGGTAGCTGGCATAATGCCAGCTCAGTCAGCTTGCATCCAAGAAAAACAGATACAAGCCATGATTGATGACGCAGACTTGCATTACTTTAAGCAGTACATGCAGGTGGGGATAGGGAAGCTCTTACTTTTCTATAGGGGTGGCACTGGCCATACTCGGTTACATCAAGGGCTACTGCTCAATATAATTTATATTTCGCACTGCCCCCCCCCCCCCCCCCCCGGGCCTTGACTACTACAAAGGGAAAATGAAGATTATTAATTTCTGATCATATATCCAGCTGATCACATGATCTTTGCTTATATGATGGATGACTTTAGGTGCTTTGTTTTGATAGATTGAGTGAAAAATAGCGATAGGCCACCCATGATTGACACAGCAGAAAGAATATCATTAACATAGGGAGTGAGTGTGGTACATAATTAATTGCCGGGGAAAGGGACTTGACTTGATATAATGTGAACTATACAATACATACACAATATATGCTGTGCTTGCAAAGTAAACTACTGTACTGTTAGTCAAGGGAATATTTCTGAACAATCACAACTTCTAGTATTTGGATTTCCTCTGCTTTGCTACTCTGGCACGGACATGCTGTTCAAAGTAACACTCTTCATCCACTGAGCGTCTGCTCCATACACCTCTTCTAGCTATGAGGAAGAAGATACCATCCAGACTTCCAAAGTAAACGTCTATCATTCTTCTTAATGTCTCAACTGGATTAACTTTACTTTTTCTCAACAACCTACTAACACCCTTTTTATTTTATTTGGTAAACCACTGTCTTGACTTGCATTTGACTTTCACCCAAATGATATATTGCAATACACACCACACATGCATTTCCACATTCACCCACACAGGCAGTCATCTTTTCTTTCTCCTCCAACCATCCTTGCTTCAAGCAGCCATGCTTCTGATTCCATCCTATCAGCCACCTCTGCATGAATTCAAAAACACGTATCATTCTTTACAGTCATAAATGTTATGACTTGCTTGTCCTTCCAATTCCTTACACCCTTCTTTCCCTTTTAGTTCATCACATCCCTCAAGTTCATCTGATGTGACCTGGATTCACGATAAAAGTTACCCAGCTGAGTTGAAGTCAAATAGAGGGGGCCATTGCTTACTCGAGAACTACCGCCGCTAATGCTATTGCTAAGTCAAGGGTGACTGTCTTCTCCGTAATTGGCAAAAATGTAGTTCTAAATTAGTAACTGTTCTTAACAGTACAGTGTACTTGTACTAGTGTACTGTCTACTGTACAGTACATCATACACCCCTTTGCGAGCCTACTCTAAAATGTCAATAAGTAAGGAGTATAATAACTTACCACCGTCCGCCGCTGCTGAGCCATCCCCCACAGCAGCTCCTCCTGGTGGCACTTGTGGCACCACCGCATCAGTCCCTGGAGTGGACACCTCCGCGCTGCAGGCCCCGACACTGGTGGTAGTAGGTGCCACATTCAATCTTGTAACGCCTAGAAAAAACATGTAATATTTTTAGATGCCATACACCACCCGCTATTTTGTCTCGTAATGGAAGAAAATGTTAATACATAAACTATTTTTTATTATTGGGATTGAAAAAAAGTGACAGTTTTGGGGAGGGTGTAAACTTTTTATATGCTTAGCCATAACATGCAACACTTTTTGGCTCAACTGATGAATGCTTGCTTTTTAATGTGCACACATTTTTCTAATTACAGACAGAAGATTCCATTGCCCTTCTGCCAACAAGAGCTTTTCAATTTTCACCACCTACTCCTCATCACCACCAGTACTTGAAGTTCAAACAAGGTGAGGGCTCCCGCACAGTTATTATAATAATTAGATGTGTTAAGTTGAAGTATATTCTAGGGAAGGGTGTTTAAACTTTAACGTCATCTATCACCACTGCTCGCTAGGAATACTGCGCTATTAAAAATAAAGAAATTGTTTTTTTATTTGTTATTTGAAAATACAACTTTAAAACTAAAAAACACTGTGTGGTTTTTGTTCACGAGTGAGTGAGCTGAATGGTTTGCAGTTGCACTACTGCACTTTGCAAGCATGCTTCAGTGACTCTGATAGGTCAGGACTCGGTAGTCTTCTTCTGTTCTTCTGGGTCGTATAATCATTGGTCAGACACACTAGAAAGTCGGTAAGGGGGTTGGGAGTTCAACTTCTGTTCTGACTGTTGTATGTGGAAAGTCGAACTGCACCTATCATCAACAATGTCCTATTTCTATTGTCCATACTTCTGTATGTGCAGAATAGTCCCTGAAACACTAGCAGTATGGTATGTGCTCCTATCAAATTAAAAAGCCAACTACTAGCTTATTCTTAGTGGACATTGACATTTTGTTGTTGGGAATTGTCAAAGCACTAACATTCAGAAGACTGGAAGAGACAGCAAGGGCAACCCAGAGAATTGCACTCAGTGCCTAAAACTATTGCTGGATCCGAGTTTTGTTTAACACCGTTTGCCGACTTAGCAAGCTTAGCTACTTACATAGACTGACTCATAGTCATAATATTAGTAAATAGTAGTAGCAGCACAGAGAGTGATAGTAGAGGCAGGATAAGAATGTAGAAGCAGTCTACAAGAAGATCAAAGACTATTTTGTAAAAAATAGAATTAGGAAACAGTTTGGAATGAATAGGTGCTGTAAAAGTTACGGAAGCATAATTATTAATATTAATAACAGAACAACTTACTGGGGCCAGCAGAAGAGACCTCTGAGGACCGATCCTGTCCACCTTGTTCCGGCGGCGTCTCTGTCGTCTTGCCCCTGTGAGGTGCTGCTGATGATCATGAAATAAACACAAACACGGATGATTGTTTTTTTGAAATATTTGATTTCTTTGACTACAATCTAAAATTATCTCAGGGAAGCAAATTACCAATAATTGCAATAGATGTATTGACTTATCTGATCTGGTCAACTAGGAGGATAGCACAGTATTGCTGGATTCGCAGACCGTCTACTTGGAAAGTTATGTAAATCACTAACTAAACCAACAACAAAAAGGTTCTATTACGACTGCCAGCACTCAGCAGCACGCAACGTGACAGTCACAGTCCGTCATCATGATTGCAGAACATTAAAAAATTTCCTACTACTAAATACCAAGTCATAATATACTCAACCTATCAATCCACCACTATCTCTCCTTAGTGGCAGCAGGAGTACAAAGGAAGGACTAGACTTGAGTCTCTAGTCTCTCTAGCATTATGCAGTTCTGTGAAGCACTACACTCATTCATAATGAGCGCAAAGTTAAAAACAAGTAAGCATAGTAGCAATGCCACTGAGCAGGCGAGCACCTGGCTACTCACCAAGGCCAGGGATCTCCACTCCTAGCAGGTCGAGCAGGTCCTGCTCCCTGTTAAGGAGGTCTGACCACCGGTGCGTCGCCTGCCTGTAGGTGCGCCGTACCCCCGACTCCCTAAACATGGCCGGCACACATTATCCCGGAGGCCATACCCTGCACCGGGCCTGCCGCCTGCTGCGATGATCTTCGGGATGTGGCGACGCACATAAAAGATAAGTGTGGCCACCTCCACCGCGCTGAAGATCTCTCTGGCCAAGATGTCCTCCCCCCTTAAGCACCCACAAGGGAGCCGGGTCTGGGGTGCGGGACCATTCCCCTTCATATTCTTCCCGGATCCCTTTGCCATGGTCCTGGGCTGGAAAATATAATAAAATAGGAAAGAAAGAATAGGGAAAAAGTAAATAAAAGGAAAGAGCTAAGAAAAGTAGTTTTAAAGTATTCAAAAGTAGAAAAAAACACAAAATGTAGATGTAGAAAAATCAAGAGATAGATAATGAGTGAAAAAAATTAAAACAAAGTTCAAAGAAACAAAGGATTGCAAAGATTAAGGGAGGATAGAAAAAGCAGGCCCAGAACCATAGCAATAAATGAAAAACAAGACGGCCGCACCATTTGGACCGCATGGGTAAGTTTGCACAATATTTCCCCCGCGAGCACGCAAAACGGACGCGAACACATAATTGCGGCCCGCACATAGGAAATGCACAATGCGAGCATGCAACTGGCGCCCGGAAACGGAAATACGCAACGCGAACACTGATAACAAGATGGCTGCGCCCATGTACGGCCAAATGGGTAATTTCGCGGTCGGCGCGCTGAAAAAACCCCCGCAAACACGCAAAGCGCCCCGCGTACACGCAAAAATAAAAAAAAACGCAAATTTGCACAAATTTGCGGATTTTGAGGACTGCAAATTCACTTTCGCACATATTCGCGGACCGCCAATTCACGTATTTCGCCCATACTTAAACAGTTTTATGTCAGCTGTGCGACATACCTTGACAAGAAAGTCTCCAAAGAATACCTATAATTTGAGAAGAAGTGAAGAGTCAAAATATATGAATTATTAAAATCCAATTATTCTGTCCATGTGGAATGCTAATATGGACATTCAATACGTTGCGGATAATTCCATTGCTGTTGCTCGATATGTAACATCCTACATAACAAAATCAGAAAAGACGGAATTGAAGGAAATGTGGGAAGAGATTTCCCACCAGAAGAGTTTAAGTAAGAAATTATACAGTTACAGTTTGAAGATGTTATCTCATTAAGAAATCGGAGTGTATGAATGCTCAGATCACTTATCGTTTGCAAGTCTATACTCCAAATTCACAAGAATCATATGGGTGAGTCTAGGTCTTGCTGCAACACGAAATAGAGTACTTAAATCTGTACAAGAAATTGAATATTTAGCTGAAAAAGAGCCAGAAAGTACAGATATTGTGAAAACAAATATGTTGGATACATATTATTCAAATAGAAGTCATCATCTTGAGAACATTTGTCTCTATGAAGTGCTGCAAAACTATACTTTTAAACGGAATATTACAGAAAACATCAATAATGGAATATATGCTGTTATTGGTTCTGAAGGATGTTTAGTGAAACAAAGAAAAGGACATTTGATTAATCACCGAAAACTGAGCTGCGATACTCCTGACAAAAGGGAATTTTACTATTTAGCGCTTTTGCAACTCTTCAAGCCTTGGCGTTCAGAATTGGAATTACTTGGAGATTTTCAGAGCTACGAAGATTCGTTCAACGCAACTAAAGATATTATAGAATGTCCTGTTTTTGCTAATTATGTGAAAATGTTGAACGATGAAATTGAGCAAGAAGCTACAATTGCAGCTCAGATTGCTAGAGACAGTTCTCAAGACAGTCAAACTTCTGCTCCGTTGAGTCAGGATCCACTAGGAGAACCAATTGTTCAAAATGAAGCAGCAATTGCCTTGGATGAAGTGGAAACAGCAATGTATCAAGCTCAAGAAGATATTATGAACTTTGCAAACTTGGAGGAGCAACTAAATCTTGAACAGAAAGAAATATATCAACAAGTGAAAGAACTTATTGACCATGGGTTACTTCATGAAAAAAGAAAGAGTGCACATGTACAACGTTTCAACCCATCCGAATGTATGTGAGTGGACAAGCTGGAACAGGAAAACGTTTCTTAATTAAAGTAATCACCAGTTATCTACAGAAAACAACTGAGTCTCATTTGTCTTGTGTTGTAACTGCTCCAACTGGGTTGGCAGCACAGAACATTAACCCGTTCAGTGCAGCGCAAATTTCTGCGCTATGCTGAACGTTCCATTGGGCCTATGGAACCATGACAGAACAGTTCCGTCATGAGCACAGGCCAACCGACGCTCATGATGGAACCATTGCGTCATGAGCATGGAAGGGGTTAAAGGGATTATATTTCATCGTTTACTTATGCTGCCAGTGGAGCATGAAAACAAATTGGAATATCACAAGTTATGTGGAGAAGCTTGTTGTGAAGTTTCAAGAGTGCTTAAGAAAATGAAACTTCTGAGTATTGATGAGGTACGCATGGTCTCAAACTTAATGCTTGCTTTTGTGCATTTACGAATGCAGCAAATTCTTAAAACAGACTATGATGTGTTGTTTGGTGGAAAACATCTCATAATTTTTGGAGATCTACTACAACCTGCTCTTGTAAAAGGATAACCAGTATTTAAATAACTTGTGCATGAAGTTACAAGAAAGTCTTTGGGTAGCATTGGAAATGTTAACATTTGGTCATATTTTGAATATAAGGAACTTATTACAAATATGCGACAGGCAAATCATGCTGATTATGGAAGTATTCTTCAAGATATAAGAATTGGAAAAGTGACTGAACTTAGCAAACAAGCTTTACAGGGACAATTACTTTCCAATTTGTTTCCAAATGAAAATATCGTTCCTGAGAGAATATATATGAGACTTGCAGAAAACAAATCTGTAATCTGCGTACTGCCAACACTGCATGAATGTTCTATATTTAATAAAGAAATTTTAAAGTTGGAAAATGAAGAAATTATAAAATTGGAAGCTATTGATAAAATAGAGCATGAAGGAATCACTATTATTTTGACAGGAAAGTTGGAGAGAGAAAATTGGATTCTTTAGAGAAATCGATATCTAAAACTGCTGGTTTAGAAAAGAATCTTCATGCATGTATAAACTGTTGGGTAATTTTACAACGTAATTTGAATGTGGAAAAAGGTTTAGTAAATGGAGCAATGGGTAATGTTGTTGATTTCGTTAATTATCTAAATAGAGATGGTATTGAATTTTTGAAAATCAAATTTGATCAAATTGAAGAAGTACAACAATTTAGTTGTTGTTCCGCTCTGTTTTTGCTTGAAAAAGATTTATTAGTTCGCAGAAAACAGTTTCTGATATTCGAAATGTATTGGACATATGTTCTGGATGTACTCAATTTACGCAGAATTTTCAGCAAGATTGTCCGGAATTTCTAATGTATATGCTTGTTGTATTGGAAGATGAAGGTATAGATATTGAAAATCTCTTTGGCCTTTCTTATAAATGGCAACATGACTGTGAAAATTGTTTGTTTTCTTGTAGCACTAACATAGACACTGAAAGATTTATATATTTGACTTTACCAGACTGTGAATCAGTGTCTTTTAACAACCTAGTTAGAGGAGCAACTCAAAACGGTAAACAACCTTTACAACGAAACTTTTACAACACACTACCATTACGATGCAACTTTTACAACGCAAACCATTACAGCGCGTTGCGCTGGGGGGCGCTCTAGGATAGGGAATAGGTTTAATTTACTTTCCAACACCTTCCCTACTATCCACGGGGACTGGAGTTGGAATAGTAAATTAAACTATTCACTATCCAGCGCCCCAAAGCACTATGCGTTGTAAAGGCATGCGTTGTAAAAAATGCGTTGTAAAGGCATGCGTGGTAAAAGCATGCGTTGTAATGTCATACATCCACTCAAAACATGGAGAGTAGCCAATATTATTTATACAAAGATAGGGACATTATGTAATTTTAATGATACAACTTTGTACAGCTGATGGAAGAAATTTGGAAACTGTAATTAAAGTTTTGTAGCTACTCAAGTATCAATATCAGGAAGAACTTGTGTAGCAAATATATTCCATGATGGTCCTTCTACAACATCTGGACATTAGACTGCTTATTTAAAACATGATAAAGGTTGGATACATTGCAATGATGCTCAATTGGTTTGTAAACAATGTTTGTCTAAATAATTACCAAATGCTTACCTAATATTTTTAAAGTCAAAGTTTTAGGAACACAATTTGGCCTTTCAGGATTACTATTTGACTAGTTCAAAACAAAGGATTTCACAAATACTACTTGGCCTTGAGGAAAAGTATCTACAACAATTAGGAACTTTTTGTTGTCTATCTTGTCAGCACATATTTCTAAACAACATTATTTACAGTGTATGAAAATTAATAATAATGTTTTTTGTAAATTTATCATTGTTTGAGTTGTTTCATATTTAGGTAAAAATTTCTCTTAGAAAAAAACATTTAACATATGTTTAATTTCTAGCTCTTAGATTGTTATTGAGAATGTTGAATGTTTTTTTTTAGGATAATCTTATTGATTGTCTTTTTGTTTGCCCGCTGTTATGTGATGAGTACAATTAAAATCACTGTTTCTAGTGAAATTCAATATATTCTGAGAACAGCAAAAAAGGCAAATGAAATGTTTTACAAATTATTATGTGTTGTGAAATATATAATGTAACTGTATTTTTTCTTGTATTCCACAGATGCTAATGTAATAATATATCGTTTTTTTATTATTTATTACTTTTAAGGTAAGTATACGTAACTGTGTGTAGCTTTTCTTCCCTATGTAAATATGTCCTCATCATACACAATACTTTGTGTTGAAGGGGCGTTCTATAGGTGTTGCTGTGAGTATTTTGCAAAAACAACAGTTGATGGACAGAATGCAGAACAATGTCATACATTCACCCCAGTACAGAGATCTGGGCCTAAATCCATAGTTTTTTTGCACTTCACACCACCCTAGTTCAGACATGTCGATATGCAAATCAGCCTTGACCCTGTGCCTCATGGGAACATTCCAGTCCGAACTGCCAAGCCATGTCTTTACTGGACAGGAATCAAGCATCCTAGGACCGGTTTCTGGCTACCAGCCGTCTTCAGCCAGGATAGCTTGACTCCAGTGGTGTGGCGAGCATGGGACTCACATCTGAGCATACCCATCCCACTCGGGGTGACAAATGCAAAAACAATAGTTGATGGACAGAATGCAGAACAATGTCATACATTCACCCCAGTACAGAGATCTGGGCCTAAATCAATCGTTTTTGCACTCCACACCACCCCAGTTCAGACATTGCCATATGCAAATCAGCCTTGACCCTGTGCCTCATGGGAATAGTCCAGCCCGAACTGCCAAGCCATGTCTTTACTGGACCGGAATCAAGCATACTAGGACTGGTTTCTGGCTATCAGCCGTCTTCAGCCAGGATAGCTTGACTCCAGTGTTGTGGAGAGCATGGTACTCACGTCTGAGCATACCAATCCCGCAAATATATAATGTAACTGTATTTTTTCTTATCTTTCACAGATGCTAATTAAATAATATAGAATTTTTTTATTTATTACTTTTAAGGTAAGTATACGTAACTATAAAAAATGGTCAATGGGCTGTGCTTCCACACAGCTGAAGAAACAAGAGATGGACAGAGTACATATGTGTCTAAAGATGGTTTGTATCTTTAAAAGATATATGATAAAGTTAATATGTATACTGAGTGTCCCTGGGGACCCACTATCTCAGAAGTTATATTCAAAAAGTGACAGAGAGTTTTATTACAGAGATGTGTATAAAATGGGACATGGCTTCATAACAGCTTTCTGCAACGCACCTGTATGGTATTGAAAAGAAAGAAATGGTTAGCTAATACAGACCAGAGACTTTCAGGATTAAAAGAGACCAAATTGCTCAACATAAAATACGTCACAGAGAGTGTTTTCAAATACTCTTTCATATTTACAAGGACAGGATAAGTTACTGTGTGTAGCTTTTCTTCCCTATGTAAATATGTCCTCATCATACACAATACTTTGTGTTGAAGGGGCGTTCTATAGGTGTTGCTATGAGTATTTTGCAAAAACAACAGTCAATGGACAGAATGCAGAACAATGTCATACATTCACCCCAGTACAGAGATCTGGGCCTAAATCCATCGTTTTTTTGCACTCCACACCACCCCAGTTCAGACATGGCCATATGCTAATCAGCCTTGACCATGTGCCTCATGGGAACTGTCCGGCCCGAACTGCCAAGCCATGTCTTTACTGGACCGGAATCAAGCATCCTATGACCGGTTTCTGGCTATCAGCCGTCTTCAGCCAGGATAGCTTGACTCCAGTGGTGTGGAGAGCATGGGACTCACGTCTGAGCATACCCATCCCACAAATGTATAATGTAACTGTATTTTTTCTTGTCTTCCACAGATGATAATTTAATATTATATTGTTTTTTTAATTATTTATTACTTTTAAGGTAAGTATACGTAACTATAAAAAATGGTCAAAGGGCTGTGCTTCTACACAGCTGAAGAAACAAGAGATGGACAGAGTTCATATTGTGCAAAGTTGGTTTGTATCATTTAAAGATATATGATAAAGGTAATATGCATAGTGAGTGTGCCTGGGGACCCACTATCTCAGAAGTTATATTCAAAAAGTGACAGACTTTTATTACAGAGATGTGTATAAAATGGACATGGCTTCAGAACAGCTTTCTGCAACGCACCTGTATGGTATTGAATAGAAATAAATGGTTGGCTAGTACAGACAGAAGACTTTCAGGATTAAAAGAGACCAAATTGCTCAACATAAAATATGTCACAGAGAGTGTTTTCAACTACTCTTTCATATTTTCAAGGCCAGGATAAGTTACTGTGTGTAGCTTTTCTTCCCTATGTAAATATGTCCTCATCATACACAATACTTTGTGTTGGAGGGGCGTTCTATAGGTGTTGCTTTGAGTATTTTGGACAAAAATAAGCAATGACTAGTTTCTAATTTTGTTAAGAGTTGAGTACTGGATAGGTCTTTAAGGATTGATGTGTGTGAAAACACATGAAGTATTCAAAAACAGATTCACCCTGTTATTCTAGACAAGCAACTGTATGCCTTGCATTTTACTAAAACACATTTACTAGTTTGGAAGGGGTAAGGTGAATAGACATATTCTACATTTTGTAGTACTTCATTTTAGTATAAGAGCCTGAGTCATTTTTTCATAGTCATAAGGAGTGACTGGTTTGGAATTCTACAAAAACTTAAGAACATGATATCTTTATAAGCAATTATATTTATATAACCTTATTAACTACTAAAACTCTACTGTTGAAATGTTATTAGACAACTGTATTTACATAATATTTTGTTTGGGCCAAAATGGTAGAAAAACCTACTTTTGTATTTTGTACTAAGAACACTGTTAAAATGATGTGTTTATGTTTTTGTGCTAAGACCTAGAACGTAACAGATTTTTTATTGATAAAGAGGGGAATATTACAGAAGAGACATTAAAAAAGAGCAACAGTTTATTGAATTACAAAATCATTTGATTTTTTGGACGCACTAGATGAAGTAGAGTTACTGGAAGCTATAAACTCTGAAATGGCAAACCAGCAGTATGATCTGGAAGAAGTACCAGATGAACTCCTTTTAGAAGCTGTGCTAAAATATGAGGTGTCTGGAGAATAATTTCACTGTTTAATAATAATGAATTCTGGACTATATAAAGAGATGCTGTGTATCTTTTTTATGTGGAATTAAAATGTAGCTTAAGATCATTAGAATTACATTTTTTATTAATTCATTACTTGTAATTGAAATCTAAATTTAAAATCATCCTGTGTCAACAATATATCCCTTTTTGTAACACAGTTATAGCACAAGATTGTGTTTTATATTTGCAATGACAGGAAAAGATACTCTGTATGTGTTTTCTTCTCCATTTAAATATATCATCATACACACCACTATGCATTGAACGGGCGTTCCATATGTGTTGCTGTGTGTGTTTGCACATAACACTTATACAACAAAACACATCAGAAATAATAAATCTGAAGATGTGTGTGAATGATGCACCATTCTGCAGTTGGTGTAGCAAGGTAAAACATGAGCTAGGCTTTAGTACATACACTGCTTCAAACGCCTAACCAGTATGTATGCAGTTCTGCAACCGCCTACACACTTGTGTTTCACACCTTTAATTTCTCAGTCTGTATCCTTACACTTCCATGAAACACTCTGCCACTGCCCTTGCACTGTTGTAGTTACCCATTCAGCAGCATGTACTAATCCATTCACTGTGCTAAATCTCAAGCACTTATAGATTCACTCAGACACTCTCTTTACAGTATTCTATTCATTCAGTCAGTAGGCAGTACTCATGCAGCAAAGTAGGCTTTACGACACGGACTGCTTCAAATCCTCATGCACTAAGCATACAGTCTTCTATTCACCTGCACACTTGTCTTTTACACCTTCAATTCCCCAGTCTGTATCCTTACACTTCCACCAAACACTTTGTCACTGCTCTTGCACTGTTGTAGTGACCCACTCAGCAGTATGTACTAATCCATTGACTGCGTTAAAACTCAACCACTTATAAATTCAGCCAGGCACTCTCCTTGCAGAACTGTAATTATTCAGTCAGTACCCAAGTACACATGCAGAAAAGTAGGCCCTAGGACATGGACCGTTTCAAATCTCTATGCATGCAGTCTTCTATCCACCTGCACACTTGTCTTTCACATCTTCAATTCCCCAGTCTGTATCCTTACACTTCCACCAAACACTCTGTCACTGCTGTTGCACTTTTGTAATGACCCATTCAGCAGTATATACTAATCAATTCACTGTGCTAAAACTGAAACACTTATAAATTCAATCTGGCACTTTCCTTGCAGAACTGTAATCATTCAGTCAGTACCCAAGTACTCATCCAGCAAAGTAGGCACTAGGACATGGACTGCTTCAAACCCCTATGCACTATGCATGCAGTCTTCTATCCACCTGCACACCTGTCTTTCACATCTTCAATCCCCCAGTCTGTATGCTTACACTTCCACCAAACACTCTGTCACAGCTGTTGCACTGTTGTAGTGACCCATTCAGCAGTATGTACTAATCCTTTCACTGCGCCAGAACTAAAGCAGTTATAAATTCAATCAAGCACTCTCCTTGCAGAACTGTAATCATTCAGTCAGTACCCAAGTACTGATGCAGCGAAGTAGGCCTTAGGACATGAACTGCTTCAAACCTCTATGCACTATGCATGCAGTATTCTATCCACCTGTACACTTGTCTTTCACATATTCAATTCCCCAGTATGTATCCTCACACTTCCACCAAATACTCTGTCACTGCTCTTGCACGGTTGTAGTGATCCATTCAGCAGTATGTACTAATCCATTCATTGTGCTAAAACTCAAGCACTTATAAATTTAGTCTGGCACTCTCCTTGCAGACCTGTAATCATTCAGTCAGCACCATCCTCCAATTGGTATAGCAAAGCACAACAGGACCTTTAACTTGTCCCCCCTCGAATTCTATCACCTGTCTCCCCTTTTTTGCCTTCTGTACCCCTTGTGCTGCCCTCCCCCTCCTGTGCGCTCCTTTGGACGACCCAGCCGCCGCTGAGCCGCCCTCCTTCCCGCCACTGCCCCCCGGCGTCTGCCCATTGGCTGCCACCCAGCTGACCCGCCCTCCCGGCTCCTCACTTATGACGCCCCCAGAGAGAACGCGCAGCGCCGACCGAGTGCCAGAGGTAAGCTCGTCTGCGCCCGTCCGCGCCTGGACCGCGCCCAGCTCCAGGACCCCTGCCCTCGCAGACCCCAGCCCACCCGCCGGACGTACGATGCCGCCACGGCTACAAGATCATCCGAAGGGACCGCATCAACCAGACAGGAAGAGGCATCGCCATCATCCACAGGAACACCATCCGCATCACGACCAACACCAACGACACCCTGACAACCGCCGAACACCTTCACTTCCAGGTCCACATCAACCCCAAGACCACCCTCAGAGGCACCCTCATCTACAGACCCCCGGGACAACGCACACAATTCAGCGAAGACATCGCCGACTTCATCAGCCCGCACGCCCTCCTCTCCGGTTCACCGAAGATCTCAAAAGCTCCAAGAAGAACTGCCGAGCCCTCGAGAGAACCTGGCGCAGAGACCCAACACCGGACAACTTGACTGCCCTCAAGCTTGCCACCCGAAAACACCACCAACTCATCCGCACAACCAAGAAAACTGCATTCAAGGAACGACTGGACAACAATGCACACAACAGCAAGGAACTCTTCAACATCGTTAAAGAGCTCTCCAACCCCAATGCCGGAATCAACGACATCACCCCATCACAAGACCTCTGCAACTCCCTCACCTCCTACTTCCACAACAAGATCGCGGACATACACAACAGCTTCAGCACCCAACTGACGCACGCCATGACCAAACCACCGCCCCCCCACCACCATCATCCGCGCCTGGACCCAGATCAGCACCAAAGACACCGTCCGCACGATGAACTCCATCCACTCCGGATCTCCAACCTACCCCTGCCCTCACCACGTCTTCAACAAGGCCGATGCTGTCATCGCACCCCACCTGCGGGACATCATCAACACCTCCTTCGACACCGCTACCTTCCCAGAGAGCTGGAAGCACGCCGAACTCAGTGCTCTACTAAAGAAGCCATCAGCCGACCCCACCGACCTCAAGAACTACCGCCCCATCTCACTGCTCCCGTTCCCTGCAAAAGTCATCGAGAAGACCGTCAACAAGCAGCTGGCCGCCTTCCTCAAGACGAACGGATCCCTCGACCTCTCGCAGTCTGGATTCCGAGCCAACCACAGCACCGAGACCGCCCTGATCGCAGCCACCGATGACATCCGAGCACTGCTCGACAACGGAGAAACAGCAGCCCTCATCCTCCTAGACCTCTCCGCGGCCTTCGACACTGTCTGCCACCGTACACTAGTGCAGCGACTCAGCAACGTTGGAATCCAGGAGAAGGCACTGGAGTGGATCACCTCCTTCCTCGCCGGAAGGACACAGAGAGTTCGCCTCCCCCCGTTCAGATCTGAAGCCACCGAAGTCATCTGCGGCGTTCCTCAAGGCTCCTCGCTCTGCCCAACCCTCTTCAACGTCTACATGAGCCCCCTCGCAGACATCGCACACCAGCACAACCTCAACATCATCTCCTACGCCGATGACACCCAGCTGATCCTCTCCCTCACCAACGACCCCGCCACCACCAGAGCCAACCTTCACGAAGGGATGAAAGAGGTAGCCGAATGGATGAAGAACAGCCGCCTGAAACTGAACTCGGACAAGATGGAAGTCCTCATCCTGGGATCCTCACCCTCCGCCTGGGACGACTCCTGGTGGCCCCCCGCCCTAGGCAGCGCACCCAAACCAACAGACCATGCAAGCAACCTAGGCTTCATCCTGGACTCTTCCCTCTCCATGACCAGACGAGTCAACGCCGTCTCCTCGTCGTGCTTCAACATCCTGCGCATGCTACGTAAGATCTTCCGATGGATCTCCACCGAGACCAGGAAGACGGTCACCCAGGCCCTCGTCACCAGCCGCCTGGACTACAGCAACTCCCTCTAGGCAGGAACCACCGCCAAACTCCATAAGAGACTTCAGCGGATCCAGAACGCCTCAGCACGACTCATCCTGGACATCCCCCGTCGCAGCAACATCTCCCAACACCTGAGAGACCTGCACTGGCTCCCGGTCAACAAGAGAATCACCTTCCGTCTCCTCACCCACGCTCACAAAGCCCTACACAACCAAGGACCAGGATACCTCAACAGCCGCCTCAACTTCTACACTCCCAAATGCCAGCTTCCATCGACCGGCCACGCCCTCGCCGCCGTCCCCCGCATCCGAAGAGCCACCACAGGGGGACGGTCCTTCTCCTACCTCGCCTCCAAGACATGGAACTCCCTCCCGACCCACCTCCGCCTGACCCAGGACCACCTCGCCTTCAGGAAGCAGGTCAAGACCTGGCTGTTCGAGCAGTAGCGGATCCCCCCCGAGCGCCTTGAGACCCTCTGGGTGAGTAGTGCGCTATATAAATGCTTTGATTGATTGATTGATTGAACAAGGAGAATTGTTTTCACTTCTCGTCCTTTTTTCACAGCTGTGCAGAGGGAAGCACATACCTGCAACATATTTATATACATATGCTGCATCCCTGTGATTCAGAAGTACCACAGCATGCTGTAGTTAAACAGTTTACAGTGTCATGCTGCAGCACTTCCTTATAATTCTACACTTATGCATTCACAACACATCACATATGTATTTTTTCAGTTAATTATGCACTACACATACATTCATCCAAACTTTCATACAGTAGCATACTAGTTTAGCTCTTTCTTTAACCTGAGTAGTTAGTATTGGTAAATAACTTTTTTTTTCTTTTTGTTGTTTTGTATTTTTTTTGTGTTTTTTAAATTATTTTCTTTTTATTTTTTGTGTTTTTTCAACAGGGAAACAGGACGAACATAACCAAAAACTATAAGGGGAAAAAAAACCTAACAATGGTGGTTGTCGACAGCCCGACAAACAAGGTCCACCGATTGTTCACCATAACAAATGAGACGTCCGCATGTTACACAACTCATCCCGAGTCGTGCGAACTGGGGACGTATATCTAGTGATGAAGTCGAAGTTGAGGGTACTGTCCCAGATGTGCTTGCTACCGCTGGTGGTGCAGGAGCATTTTCTCGTAGTCTTTTCATCTCCTCTCGTGCAAGATTAACTGGATGGTGTGTCTACAAATTCTTTTTCATGCTCGCAGTCCCACACAAGTATTTTTTGTTGGGATTTCCTCTAGAGAGGACCGCTTTGCAGATTCTGCACGTTACTTTAGTTGCATTGACCTTTTTTAGTCCAGGTGGGAATGTGAAAAACGTCCACACTATAGATGAATACCTCTCTGGAGGGGGAGGTTCTGCAACACATTCCTGGCTGTTAGACTCTTCAAAATCTGATGAAGAAGCAGTATTTGTACCCATTCTCAAGATGATGTGGTCAATCTGGTTTTCAATGATCAAAAAAGAGCAGATCTTCTTCGGAGGTCTTTCCCAAAGAAATGTTCTAAGAAGAGTGATTAAAATGGGTAGGGTCCTTCAATATTTTCAGTAGGAAGTGTAATGAACCAATCAAATCTCTTTTTTTGAGGTCACATGGGGTGCATGTAGGATGTGCGTAGGATGCGCGCACTCAGCATGCACCCTCCTTGCACCATGCTCGCACTCAGCACGACTTTGCACATTAAAAAGTGATGTACTTTTTAAGAAAGTTAAACAATATTATTTTTAGAATAACCTCAGATAATCTCTTGTCTTAATATTTATATTAAATATATATAAATAACTTTTTCGACATTTAAGATATCGGGGGAGTCGCGCATCCACCACGTCCAATAGACATAAGACGTCACGCGCTACCGCACATCCGTCACATAGCGTAATACGTACATCTCGCGTATGCGCTAGAAGTCGCGCACAGGTAGTGTAGCAACCGCGTTGGAAAAGTCGTACCCGTTGAACACCCTACGCGGATCCTAGAAAACAACCCTAAAATGGAGGACACGTTCGTTTGGGCGACTCCAAGAAAAAGGAAAAAAAGAATAAAAATAATTTAATTATATTATAAACAATATAAAATAATGAAAACACATATTTTTATGTAAAAACATTTTTTTTTAATTTGTAATGTAATTTAAAAAATAACATATCTAAAAAAATATAGCCAGAACATATTAAAAAAAGAATAAATATATTTAAAAATTATCATTTAAAAAAAACTTTGAAATTCACAAAAAAAAACCTAGTTTTGAGATATGTTATAGTTAGGAATTAGCATTTAAAAAACCTTTGAAATTCACTGAAAAAACCATAGATTTCAGGGGTGTTATATTTAGGAATTAGCATTTAAAAAACTTTAGAAATTCACAGAAAAAAACATAGGTTTCATGGGTTTTACTGTTATCTAGACATTTCACTCATACAAAACCATTGAAATTCCCACGTTATAGTTAGTTGTACTAACTATAACTCGCGCGCCCGTAATCCACTGCTGATGATGTCATATATCACATAATTTATGACATGGTCAGTGACATCAATGATGCTGTCTCAAATCACATCTCTGAGGACATCACTGATGACATCATCCAGTGAATGCGGTTTGGTTTGTTATTTAAATATGTATATACCAATCTGCATTGAAGAAAAACCCATTGCTGCTCCATTTCGCTGACGATATAATTCCTCACCAAATAGGAAGACATTATTTGTTAGACAAAAGGCAATCATGCTCATCAGCATCTCATTATGTTCTTTATAATGGATATTTCTCTCTTTCAAAAAATACTGGGAGGCATTCAAACCAAGAGTATTGTCAATATTAGTATAAAGGGCTATTACATCCATTGTTATTAAACAATAATTATTTTGCACATATGGGATTAGAAAATGATCAATAAAGTTAGCCATCGGATCTAGAAGTAAAACTTTTGCTCACACAATTGGTCTCCCTGGTGGTTTTGTGGAGTCCTTGTAAAGTTTTGGGAGGAAATACATGGTGGCTATTGTTGGAAAATCTACAGATAGATGTTTCTTTTCCTCATCATCAATGAATTTGCTTGTTTCCCATATGTTCAATTTCACATCAATGTCGTTTTTTATTTTAGCAGTTGGATTTGATTGTAATTTTTCATAATATTGACAATCTGTCAATTGACGCAATGCTTCTGTGGTGTATAATTTTTCGATCCCACAACACCATGTTTCCTCCCTTATCTGCCATTTTGATATCAATTTCATGGTCCTTGATAAGGTTTTCCAGGGCTTCTCGTTCCATCATGGTTAGATTGTCATTATATTTAGATTTTTTGATTTTATATAGGTCATGTATCACTGCCTCTTGAAAAAGATCAATTTTGCTGCCAGGTGTTAGTTGTGGATAAAACTTTGATTTCGATTTTTTTCTCACTCAAACCTGCACCTAACTGCGAGCATCCTGTTTCCAGAGAGATTTCTTCCCCTTCTTCAGAATTCAAGTTAAGTAATGTCAGAAAATCTTCTGACTCCTTTGCCAAGAGTGTTGAAGTTGGTTTAGAAATTGATCTTATTTGTTTTTGTCTGTTTTGGTTCTCCATAAAATATTTCGCCAATTTTATTTTGCGGATATACAGGTAAAGATTTATCTTTGTCTGCGCAAGGTCCATTCTCTGTATTGGGCAAAAATGAATGTCTCTTTTTAAAAGCGAGATTTCTGATGGAGTTATTTCCCATTGTGACAGATTCACTACCTGGAGCTCAGCCATCATTAGTCCTTTCTCTGTCTCATACTCCGGGTCTTCGTACCAATCCTTTTGGTTGAGGTGCTTGCTTCTCCGTCCCCTTCATGTTCCGGATTTCGGTTTCTTTGTTGTCAAGGTCTTTCTCTTCCCCTCCCTGGTGGTTGTCTTTGGGTCATTTGGTTTTGTTCCTACTGACGTTGCTGGAGAACAAGGCGCATAACCCCTAAAAAAATCTTCTTAGCACTATCCATTGGGAGATCTTCTTCACTTTGCTCCGTTGAGATTAGGGAAGACATACTACTTGATACTACCTCGGAGATTGGTCCCTGCTGTTTAAAGGGATCAAATTTGCGGGCAAACGGAAACCGTGAACAAGTTATATGGGGATACCGAAACGCGTGGGTTAATCTCTGCTGGTGTTTACAAATAGATTGAAGAATAAATTAACCTTTAAAAGAATACTGCTGGTGTGCGGCCTAAATGTATCCACTGGAGGCATTGTTGGCATAAAGTGCGGCTTGGTTCAACCGTGTAAGCAACGCACCTTTTGAGCAGCGCCAAGGAGCCGGGAAAAAGGAACCGCCTTTGTGGGATTTATATATATATATATATATATATCTTCCCCAAGTTGCCCTGTGCATAGAGGACGCCACTCCACAGGGATTCGGTCAACAAACCTTTATTTGCAAAAGGCAGCTTCACAAGCAGAAATTGTTCAAGGACGCCCTGACGCGTTTCGAGGCGGCAAGCCTCTTCTTCATAGGGCAAAGCAGTTTAGTGCGCCATGTACTACGGACCTCTTTTACCCAATTCCGCATGCCACTCCCACAGTAGGTAGTCATAGTTAGGACTAAGTTACCATAGGAAAACCTTTTTTGTTCTCCCAATAACCTTGGCGCTATTTGACGAATCTTCGCAAAATTTTCAAAACCAGTGAGGCGGTCTGGTCAGCCCCTGTCTTAAAAGTTTTAGGGTGATAAGTCAAGCGGGGGCTGAGAAAAAAGAAGGGTTAAAAAATGCGTTTTACCCTTGTTATTTTCCATAGGGTACTTTAGACACAGCTCCAGCCGAACTGCTGAACGGAATGACACCAAATTTGGCAAAAAGATAGCCCTTGGCTCAGAAAGAGTCCTTTTTGTTAAATGGTGTATATTCATTCAGTAGTTCCTGATAAAATAGAAAAAGAAAATGTTTCGATATCTAGGGCAGTTGTGGGTTCGCGAACCCTCCTGAGCACGAGCTTCACTGTGATTGGCTTGCTTTAGCGATCTGCGTCGTGCAAGTAGGCAGTCAAACTGCACCAAACCACACCGTGCTTTGCCATTGCAAGTGAAGGTATATTTATACCTTGAAGGTTTTTAGGAATGCCAATATTGGCGTAAGAGTCGGGCATATGAACGTCATACTTTGCAAGAGTAGTGCAATTTCTTCACACTCTTAAGAATTGCCCAAAGGGCAAATTCTGTCAGAGAGATTTTGGGTTTTGGCTGTCTGCTGTGAATTTCAGAAACTTATTCCTGCTGTTCAACCAATCGTTACAGGATGAAACTCTTGAGACCATCTTCCAGATACTAAGTAATACTGAACTAAATTCCATAACTCCAGTTCCATTCATTCTGTCCCTGGCACAAATTGCCATGAAAGCCAAATCTTTTAGATATGAAGACAGCATCTATCTTCAAGTGTCTGGCACGAGCATGGGCAGTATATTCACCCCAAGGTTAGAAAACTTATTTGTCCATGCGTTTGAGCAGGAGCATGTCCTTGCAGTGTCCAATCCCCATCTTTCATCGATACACTTATGGAAGCGTTATATCGATTATATCTTGGTAATATGGAGGGGCACAGTAGAATCTGTCATGACCTTTAAAGATTGGTTGAAAAGCAGGAATAGGTTTCTGAAATTCATAGCAGAGGTAGACAAAGAAAGAATTGCCTTTCTTGATCTATCTATTTTTCATACCAATGGACAACTACATGGCGAACTCTATCGGAAACCTATGGTGCGTAATTCATTATTACACTTTGACAGCCAACACCCAAAATCTCTCTGACAGAATTTGCCCTTTGGGCAATTCCTAGGAGTGCGAATAAATTGCACTACTCTTGCATAGTATGAAGAACATTCCAAAACTTTGAAACAACAATTGGAGGAAAAGGAATATTCAACTAGTTTGATTAGAAAAGCAAAGAAGCGTGCCCAGAATAATAACAAGGAAGCAATGATTGAGATACCAACGAAAAAAAAACACTGGGCCGCCTGACTGAAAGTTCATACTTTCAGTGCATTGACCAATAACATCCAGAAAAGTGTCAGGATGCACTGGCAGATTTTGAATAGCTGTTCCGATAAGATACCTCCATCACTGTTTGCTCTTAAGAGAAGCACAAATCTAAAAGACAAACTGATACATACCAGACCTTAGAGCTTGAGACAGGATATGGATACAACTTTATGGAATCTTCCAAAAATTCAAGGCCATATCCTGTGTGGATCCTGTGGGGTATGTGCTCAAACCAAACCATCTACGTTTGTAGACATAGGAACTGCGAAACCCTGGGAGCAGAGGTTTTTCGGTAACTGTAATAGAGAGAACCTAGTCTACCGTATTACATGTCTGTGCAGGAACAAATATCTAGGTATGACTACAAGAAAGGTGAAGCTTCGTATGATGGAACACAACAGCACCTTCAGGTGTAAAAAAACTGTGACAAGACTCACTAGACACTTTGCAGAACAAAACCACAAACCAGATGATTTTGAGTGGACGTATTAGAGAAACCTGTGATTCCACCACATATCTCTGTTGTTTCTAAATTACTGTTCCAACGTGAGCAAAGATGGGTTTTTAAGATGCAAGTGATGTCATGGGCCCATCCCTTGGATGACTCTATCTACTAAGTGATATGTCATAAGTGTTGGAGTCTCTGAAGATTCTACTACATTAACTGCCATGAAAGACATTGTATATCTATAGTTCAACCTGACGCACATACAAATAAGTAAATACATTGATTTGAAGGTACAGGCGCGCCGGTCAGAAAGTGAACATGTAGGTAGAGCAAAGCGATTATGCAGACATACAAGCAATCTGCATTTTTCAACTAATGATAACTGTGTGTCCATGTTTACAAAGTAATATTCTATTCTTAATGAGACTCATTGGCAATACCTTCATTGCCGAAGATTTGTTAGTTATGGCCATGTTTTTTATTGGTTTTGCGTCCATGAGAGTAGATCCACAAGAGTATGATATGTCAAACTAACTTTGGCAGCAATACAGCAAGTATGATCACTGTTGAATAGGTGTTCCTATGGCCATGTATTGTTCGGTCACCTGTTCATGAAAGAAGATCCATCTATAAGATTTGTCTAAATTAGAGCCGGCAACATCAATGTAAATTTATGTATACCGGCAAGAGTAATTTTTACAACTATCATATTGGCATGTGTTCATAATATTTGACTTCTAAATGCATCGACTAGAACTAGTCAATATGGAGTTGTAATGTAACCCCTTTTTTTGCTCTTTTGAATTTCTGGACTTCTGAAGTAGGAAGCTAAATGTCTATGAGGCTGTTTTGTTATAAAACTTTGACACTTTATTTAAATTTCAAAAAGAACTACAATTCCCAATGGCATAACTATAGCCTAGTAGTTCTTATGGTGACACTTTTTTACACGTAGTACAGGTGCGCGATTAAGACACGCCCACACCACGCCCACACCATATCGATACTTGTTGACAACATCGGACTTTTAAATACGTAACCTGGTTCATATGAAGTTGCAAGGTAGCCATTTGGTTTTCTTGAATTCCTGGATTTCTTAAGGAACAGTAAAATTAAAGGCTGTTTGTCTTGAATATCTTTATTTTAAACCATTAAGAACTACAATTTTCATCGGCATGACTAGAGCCGAATAGTTCTCATGGCGACCCTATCAACACGTAGTATGTACGCATGATGAGAACACACCTACACCACAAGGATAAAATGGTGGAATATCGAACGATCAAGCACCTCCACTCCAGTGAATTCCTTTTTGCCTGGGGGTACCTACGGATAGAGCGGGGCCTCATAGAACACAACTTGAGCTGGTGCCGAGTGAGATGCAGTCCATTCTTCATACTTTAACAAGGGTTTGAATATGATTATTATTATTACTATTATAGTCATTTATATAGCACACAGCTACCTCCATCGGAAGTGTCCCAGCACTAGTCACAACTGCAGAGACCTAAAGACCCCACAAAGAGCGGGAGACCAGCCTAATCCAAACAAAACAACCATGTTTTCAGAGCTTTTCTGAAGGCCATATCCTGAGGAATTTTCCTAAGCTCTTCAGGCATTGAGTTCCATAGCGAAGGGGCAGGTACTGAGAAAGCACGCCCGCCCATTCTAATTTTTGAGAATCTGGGGACCTTTAGGAAGTTCTGATGATTGGAACGTAATGTTCTTGATTGCACGTGCCTCTGAATTCTAGCTTTCAAATACTTTGGGTCGACATCGTGCAAAGCTTGATTAAACAAAATCAGTGCCTTAAAGAGGACTCTTTTCTTTATCGGCAGCCAATGCAAACTCACCAAATGAGGGAAGATGCTATGTCTTATCGAAACATTTCTGATAAGTCTGGCTGCCGCATTTTGAATAATCTGAAACCTGGCCATCAAATATTTCTGGTAGTCCAATGAATAGACTATTAACATAACCTAAGCATGATGTCATACCTGCATGGATGACTGTTTTCCGACAGTCTACGGGGAGAAAATGTAAGAATCTGCGCAGGGTCTTGAGTTTCCAAAAACACACTGCTGACACCTGCGCTATATGCTCCTTCCCTGAGAGTGCGATATCCAATTTAAAACCTAAGTTCCGGGCAGTCCTGACCGGTGTCGGGGGAGGATTACGTTCGGTCGGCCACCACAGAGTCGATTGCAAGGGGGACTTGTTGTTGAAGAAAAGAACTTCGGTTTTCCCTGCATTCAGCTTCAAACAATTGTCTGGCATTCATGCAACAATGTTTAGCAGACAAGATTTGAAGCTGGCTAAATCCACTCCGTCCTTGTCCTTAAACTAGAACATCAGTTGCGTATCATCTGCATAACTAATGATCTTCAGACCACAATTCTCCACCACCGCAGCTAAGGGGGCCAGATAAATATTAAAAAGAGTGGGGCTTAGAGCCGAGCCCTGAGGTACTCCACACGAGAGCCATTTGGTTTCCGAGGTAAAAGGGTGAAGAACCACATGTTGTGACCGACCTTCAAGGAAAGTATGAAACCAAGATAACACCTTGCCCGACACTCCCAGACTTTCTAATCTGTGCAGCATGATTTTATGGGACACGCAGTGTCAAATGCTGCAGAGAGATCTAATATCACAAGCATTGCACAGTGTCCCTGACCCAAGGTTTCCCGCAGAGTCTCAATAACTTCTAGCAGAGCTGTCTCTGTACTGAAACCCGCTCTGAAACCTGACTGAGAACCGTGTAACAAATCATTAGAATCTAAAAAAGCAGAGAGCTGCCTCTGTACCTCTTTTTTCAGAATTTTTGCGTGGGCTGAAAGCAAGGGGATGGGTCAAAAATGTTTCAAGACCGCGGGATCAGCACCTTCTTTTTTTAGAATAGGCTGAACCACTGCTATTTTCCAGTCTGCCGGATACATACCTGTCTCCAGCGTCTGATTCCAAATAGCATTTAGAGCTGGATTCAGCCCTGAGGCCAGGATACTAAAAAACCTGGCCGGACATGGGTCCGCTGGAGAACCTGATTTTACATTATGTAGATCTATCAAAGATTGATTGCTCTCAAAAAATGTAAAGGATGACCACACTTGGGTAAGGCCCGCCGCGGCAGAGTCCAAGACATGCTCTTTTGGAGGAGGGAAGGCAGCATAAATATCTGTAATTTTATCATGAAAGAAAGTGGCTAAACTATTACATAAGGATTCTGAGGGTTGAATGGGAAGCCTGCGGGTTAGTAAAACGTTGCACAATTTTAAAAATCTCTTTTATAGAGTTGTTGGAAGTCTTAATCTGCACAGTATAATGCTCCCTAATGTTGCGACGTTTGGCGCGCTGGAAGGACCGAAGTGCAGACTTATAAATAAGTTTAGCTTCTGGAGCATAACTCTGTTGCCAAGCCCTTTCCAGTCTTTTACAGGCACTTTTAGCCTTACGCAATTCATCCGTAAACCAAGGAGCGGAGGGACGTGACCTCACTGCATGCCTCCTTTCTACTGGGGCAATTTTATCCTGAGCAGAAGAGACGCATGTCTTGAATGCAACAACATTGTGACTAGGGTCACCCGTTAATATTAAAGGTGTTTTAGCCAATTCACTTCCGAATTTAGTCGGCGTGCTGTTACTCCACTTTCTAGTCTCCGTTACTCTGGGCAGAGAACGTCCGATGGAGGGGATCCTTACTACCGTAAAGGGGACAAGGAGGTGGTCGGACCGAGTGTCTTGACGAGGGACATCTATACTAAGTGTATAATCATTGCTAAAAATAAGTTCTACATATGCCCCCCTCTATGCGTCTGAGAGAGATTAAACCCCAGAAGCGCGTCCATCAATTTACTAGCAGCCGGATCATTCAACATGTCTGCATGCAGGTTGAAATCGCCTAGGACTGTGAAAGATGGGTACTTTAACACTAAGTCCCCAATAATGCCATAAAGGTCCATCAAGTGTACAGCGGAGAAGTAGGGGGTCTATATATAAGTAATCCTGCCATGATAGAGAAATTAGAGCAGAATATGTTAAAAGACATGACTTCAATAGGACCAGTATTCTCCACTTTTTTATAGGAAACCTCCCACTTGTCCCGTATTATGACTGCAAGACCACCCCCAATCTGTTATTAAAACGATTAACCGCCACCATCCTGTAGCCTGCAGGGACTGCCTGCGTGATATCAGGCTGGGAGCTAGCCCTCAACCAGGTTTCTGTTAGGAAGACAAGGTCCCATGCCTTATTTTGAATGCTTAGCCAAATGTCCTCTGCATGTTTAGGGAGAGACCTGCAATTAAAATAGCAGGCCTTAATCTTACAATCAAGTAAGCAGTTATGCTCCATGGCGCGAGAATTGACCTTTGTTTGCCTCCATGGAGCTCTAATCTGAAACTGACAGTGTTTACAGCTGCCACACCCCTGCTCACCTTGACACTCTTTCCAATCCCAAAGGTTAATCCTAATGGTCTCCGGACAAGTCGGTGGTGCCAGGTCATAAAGTTCCGCCCTGGACCATCAGATAACCAGGGATAATATAGCATGGGCAGCCGGGCCGCGGTCCAGATGTGGATGGGCGCAGACGGGCTTGCCTCTGGCCTGCCTCTGGCGTGCCTCTGGCGCACGCTACGTGCTGCGTGGCCATAGTTAAAATAAGGGGAAGAGCTTCAACCAATTGCGCGCTAACCCCCAAAAATGGCGCAACCACAGCCCTCAGTAGCAAAACAGAAGAGGAACAAACGGTTACACGTACAGGCAGCACAAAATAGTGCAAAGAGATACCAATTAAAAACCCTAGCAGCAACACTACACCCAGACAATGTTAAAAACCAATAAACATGCGTGGCAGCTGTAAAATAGGAAAATCGCTTTCCTTTACAATTTAGAAGTGTAGGTAAGTGGACAATTTAATAAACAAGGAAAGATTCAGAAAAGGCAGTAACGCACTTTCCAGGTCTCACAAGTCACATCAGTAAAACTGTATGTATGATCTTTTTTTCTTTATTGTGAATGCAGTGACAAGAGAAACTTTGGTCCTGAAGAAAGCGATTGATTAATTATCCTTAGAGGCTGACACATGTCGACTGTCTGAGCAGTGATTAGTCTCAAACTGCTCCGTATCTTTTCCTCACTTTCACGCTGTTTTTAATAGGAGAACTATGAGAGACTGATATGATTATCAGAAGGAAGAATAATAGATTATCTCATTAGCTCATCCTTTTTAATAACACTTATCTGCACAAACAATCACATGCACTGCACTTCAGAGATTACCTGCAATTAACCGTTCTTCAGAAACACAATCGTATTTGTTTTCCTTCTTGAACAAGCATTGCATAGAAGGATACAGTTATTTTTCTGCTTTCTCTGATTGATAAGAGAGGCAGGAGGAAACTGTTTGGGAGCCCAGATGATGACACTGGGCACATGATTGTGTATTGATGGGATACCAGCTATGCTGAGGCGATTCTGAGTTCTGTCTCTCTGTTACTTTTGTTTTCCGTTCCTTCGTACACTCCACAACATAGAGAATTGTCACAGCATCTATATTAGTCTATAAAAGGTATATGTTCTAATACCTTTTATTTTGAGTTAGTCCTTTGGATTCTATTGTTTTTGAATGTGTATGGTGATTCCCAGGATGTCTTAATGTATTCTTTACCCACCCTTTCATATGTACCTGCTGGTATGTGTTTTAGGCAATACTGAAAATGGAAAATTGTAACCGGCAGAGTGATTGTTCCATGTATTACCATTCAGTAGCTGGTTTCTCTGCTACCGTAAATGGCAATCTTTTCAGTTTTCCAATGCTCAGCATCGTATATAGTCTGCTCCTCTTTGTGCCAATTCGATCTGTTTATCAGTGAGATTGAATTCTGAAAACAGTGATGTAGTGTTGATTAAACGCCAAGGCACATAGCCTGAATGAAGGTTTTGTAACGTCCAGCCTATTAGCATGATAGAACGTAGTTGCGACTGACCATGTGGCAACATGATCAAGTCCTGTTCCATGATGTCTATGGCAGAATACACTATGCTGTCCAATGAATATATCCTGGATGACAGAGTCGTTAACCCATTGTCAACTACAGAGAGAGAATTCTCTAAATTAATACGATCAGTTTCTCGTATTCGTTCTGCAGTCTCTGCTTGCGTAATCTTCCATGTTTCATTGTAAGCATCATAGATACAGGCATATATAAAACGTTTTTTAAGCATTTTTCTTGACCCTAGCAAGAATTTCCTAAGATCAGCGCCATCTTTAAGTAAAGATACGTGTTGCTTTACATCCTTTAGTGTAGATCTTTGTAGCCAATCAAGGCAGAGCTTCCCTACACTGTATGTTGTTACTATTCCTGGATGCTGTCTTTAAACATATCTCGGGTCTGGCCTATTGAATGTGAAACCCTGTGTTCTGTTCAGGAATCTATCTTGACAGTTGTTTGTGTCTGTGGGACAGATCAACCATTTATTCCAATCTGGATCTGTTCTGTTCTGATGCAAAATAGTGTGTACGTCAACCTACCCCTCTGAAGTGTTATTACAATCAGGTGTAGGTGTAGGTATGGATGGATTGATCATGTCCTTGATCTTGGCTAAACCAAGGCAAGACGTTTGTTGGACTGTGTCATTCAAAAACATAATTTGCTCAGGGATGATGCAAGCTCTAAACATAGCTTCTACACCCTGTACTTGCCAATCTTTCGTAACCCAGGCAGTTTTTGTCTCAATGTTGTCTTTCCAAATTTCCAAAAGTCGAACCCTAGTTTAGACAGTTTGGCATAAAAGGCTGCAGAATAAATCGGTTTTGTATTGCTCAACATACTTTTCAGTCCTGTTTTGTTAACATTTCTAAAGTAAAAGGATTCTGCATTTGATACATTGAATCCTGAAAAGTATGGAAATTTCATAGCAAATGTTTTTGAACTACCCTTTGGCGGCGTAGGACAATGTTCCCATTGTTTATACATTAATACATTTCTAGGATTTGCAGATTTGTGCAAGAAATGATGACCATAATGATTATAACAATACATTTGATCATACTCTGATGAACCCGCTAAATCTTCATGATTTGTGAATACTGCAGACATTTATAGGTCTGACATCATATTATTAACAGTCTTGAAGTCCTAATCATCAAACAAGGTACTAGATGAAACATAGTCACTTAATGAAATCTTGAATAAGTGTGGAATCTTAATCTTCCACAGCTCCAACGGGCCAAGAATGTCCTATTCTGTTTTGTCCCAAGCTATACCACTAGGTATAGGAACGGCTGTGATGTTCACTGGTGACAAGTTTCTTTGTTCACGATGGGATGATTTGTTTGGCTTGAGGAGTAAGTTGACGTTCTTACTTGCTGTGTCCATTTTGACATATCTTCCATTTATCAGCATACCCAGAGTTGTTACCAGAGCCAACCTAAGTAGAAGAAAAAATATTCCCAACACAATCCTAAATTCAATCCACGGTTAAACCAGATAAGTCTTTTCCAGGTGATGAAAAATGTATGTTGCTTGTTCTTTGAAAGTTCTTTTTACTGGTGTTGTTTCAGGTTTGATGGGTTCCTCAGAAAATGTATCAAAGTTAATGAAATAGCCAGAGGCAGTTCTGTCAATTGTTTGTATTGCATCCGGATTCGTTGAAATCGCAGGAACCCCTTGATCACTTATTACTTCATTGTAGTAAAGGCGCTAACTCATTGTAGACAGGTGTTTCTTGACAAACTGGTATTTGGGTCTCAAGAGGTACAAGTTCCATAGCGTTGTTGCATAGTCCTTTGTTTCGCACTGCAGATTCCTCAAAGGTGATGAGTCTCTCAGTTTAAACCACTTGGATTGTAGCTACAGGTCTGCGCCTGCTACATTGGCGGAGACCACTTGGCCTACTGCTTAGTATCAGCCACATAGTGTGGTTTTATCAGGTCGATATACACAAACCTGTTCTCCTGTTTACCAGCAAGGGGCAGCAGTAAAACTGTTCTTGATCCGTGGATTGGTGAGACAGGTACTGGTTGTCTGTAAGAAGGCCCAAATTCCTTCTTATCCGCCATCTTTTCTCTGACTAGATCACCAAGCTTTGGGATCAAGACAGGACTTGCTGGGGCAGTTGGGTTTTCCCCAGCCGAGGTTGGCTTCAGGAACACATTGCTTTGTTTCGTTCTTAGTTCATGTAAAACAGCCAAAAGATCTTTGATATCAAATATTTTTTGTTCCACCACTGATGTCTGAAAATCGAGGTCTGAGATCAACATTCTTGTCCCAAAAAGGACCTCATATGGAGTGATACCCCCTAGAGAACTTATTGGCAAGTTAATAAGACTACGTTGGACGCGTATTAGATGTATGACCCACCTGTCATCCGAACCTAATACCCTAGGTGTCATTGATTGCTTTATGTCCCGTTTTTTTCTCTCCGCAATCGAATTTCCCTCAGGGTGGAATGGACTAGAATACCGCAATGCAATGCCCAAATTGGCCATGGCCTCCTTGTAAGCTCTGGAGCTAAACGCAGGAGCCTGGGCAGAATGTAGCATGCCGATTGAGTATGTGCTGAAAAAGACTCGCAAATCTTTTATAACAGTTCGAGCGTCAGCCGATCGCTGAGGCCACATCCAAATGAACCTTGAACACAAATCCACTGCGACCATGAAATATTTATAGTTCCAATCCCTTTGTAAGGGACCGCAGGGGTCCAGTTAAACACACGCTAACGGTTTATCTGAAATTAACAGGGGCGTCTGCACAGGACGTTTCACAGTAGAGACTTTCATCTTTTGGCATATTTCACATTCCACAACATAGTTTCTTGTTTGTTTCCTCATGTGTGGCCACCAATATCTCTGTTTTAATAACGATACTGTGGCGGAAACACCATGTGCTGCTAGGATTAGTCTTACTCTAAGTTCCAAGTTTGGAATCACCCTATCCCCCTCTCCAGGGATTTAAGCAAACAGAACATTGTTCGCATCAGTTATATATGAGTATTTGAGTGGAAATCCTTTTGGTAATGTTTTATCACAGTCTTTGCATGTAGCACTGACAGCGAGCATTATTTTGCTGTTTATTTTTGTTTTTGAATGAGTGATTGCAGCTATGGAAGCTGTTTTCACAGCTGCCTTCGCTGCTTTATCAGGCAATGAATTCCCTTCAATGTGAAGGCCATCACGTTGATGACTCAGCGTAGGTATCACATGATTGTTTTGTAGACCTCCTCATAACTGAACAACTTGTTCCCAAAGTGTTTAATGCTTGATTGTGCCACCTTTTGCATCCTTGAAACCGTTTTGAAGCCAGTTTTGCAAGTATTCATCGTAAGATTGAACACAATAAAACAAACTGCACACTATGAGTGTGGGAAATTCATGATCCGTATTCTGAAGTGCCATCATAAATGCCTTTAGTTCAGCTCGCTGAACTGTACAATCTCCTAAGGATTGAGTTTTAGTGATCCTTGGTCTAAATTTGCCATTGCGGCAACGACCTTTAACGATCGCGCACACCGCACAATATGCTTGTTTACCGCTCCATAGCGGGTTGAGCTGATCCGTCAGTATAAATTATACATTCATACTGGTCAAGAGGCAAAATTTCAGTTGGCAGAGGACATTCTTGTTCGTATTGTAGAAATGCTTGTGTTTTTAAATAAGGATCAAAAAGGTATTCAACATCTGTTGCAGTAAGAGAATTAACACATTGTATCCATCTCGGATGTAAAGCTTTAGCGTTTGGAATGCTCGCTTTTATCACTGCCTCTAAGGCAGGTACAGGTACAGTAGTTATGACCATAATTTGTTTTCCCTGTGCAAGGGCTCTTTCTTTTGCTACAGCAGTTTGAACAGCTGTCGGAATTCTTTCTGTAGAAGTGAACTTCATGTTTGCTTGTGTGTACAAGTGGGATTTGTAAGATATTGGTACTTTTTCACCTTCATTAAAAGTTACGTACGTGAATCCGCATTGTCCTGAAATGATCCGGATCACTAGGTTGCGTATATTTAAACATGTTAAATTAATTAAAGCAAATGTTTTGTTGCTAACATGTCTGTTTGCAATGAAAGCAGCATTTCTGTATGTTTTTGTGTCCAATTTACTGTTTTAAAATCAGGTTTGATTAATTTGTAGAGAGGTTTAACCCTTTCTGCGTAATTTAGAATGTACGTTCTTCTGAAGTTCAGGAAACCTAGATTCAACCGTAAGTTTTTTAGCGTTTTTGTTTGTTGGAGCAGCTCACATTTTTCTAAAATGTTTGCTGCCAGGCTTTTGCCTTCACTTGATACTTCATATCATAGAAAAAGGACGTTGAGATGGGCAATTCTTGATTTCTAAAAATGGAATTTGTACCCCTCAGAGGCAAAGCCTAATATAATGGTGTTCACCCTGTTCAAGTGCCTATCCAAGTCATTGTCTGTCAGATAGATGTCATCGACATATGACAATGCCTCGTCATCATAAATTTGTAGTAACTCTGTTACCCTTGCTGAGAATAACCCTGTACTATTCTTGAGTCCTTGAGGGAGACAACAGAAGTGACGCTGTGTCCCCATATTGAAAAAGTAGTCAAATACCTACTTTCTGGTGCAATGTTTTGACAAAAGAAACTGTTAGAAATATCTAATGTGGTTTTCCTATTTTACTGCATAATGTTATTCATATATGCTGTACTGTGTGCATTTTGCACTGCAAATGTTTTGCAACAAGAATGTACATGTCTTGAATTCAATACTAGATGATATGTATTGTCTGGTTTGGAAACAAAAAAACAAAGGATTGTTCATTGGTGAGGTGCATGTTTCAATCACCCTCTGGTATCCAAGTTGATCTAAGATCTCCCTGACATATTTGTTAACTTCTTGATTAACTGGGTACTGCCTTCGGCAGTTGGTGGATTCTTTAACTGGATTTTATGGTGAGGTGAATCCTCATCCCATCCTACATGATTTTTGTATAATGCAGGAGCTTGGGATATTGCCCATTTCCTAGCATAAGTATATTTTAAATGAATTGGAATATGATTACAGAAGGCTGGCATAATGATGTCTTCGCCATGTGGGCACTCCCTGACAAATACTGGTGGCCAGTCTTGTTCAGCTAGAAGAATGTCATAATCCTTAGAAAGTTGCTCCCAAAAGAGTGCTTTTCATTTCATATAATTTATGTGGAGAACTAACCCTGGTATCTGCAGTTTCAACTTGAATGAATTAATTCAAGTCCACTCTCTCCAGAAGATCCTTCAGGTTCTTGCGAGCTATTGTGACTTCTGCTGCATTGTCCAACACTGTCTGAGCCCATTCTCCGTTCTTGAAATGTGTCCTCAAGATACTCTGCATGTCTGATTTTTAGACCTGCTACCTTCTTTTTAGTGAATTGAGGTTTCTTGTTTTTCTGAACGTGTTGTTTGTCTTTGGACTTCACGCGTTCTTCTTTGTTTTATGACCGTCCTCTTCTTTCAGATTTCTGTGACGAAGTCTGAAAGGTAAGAGAGGAATGTGTATCAGTATCTTGATATCTATCAGGTTTTCTCAAATTATCCCTATTCCTGAGGTTATACCTCCTTTCAAAGGGCTCCTTTTTAGGAGACCTACCTCGGGATTGAGAACGCTTCTCTTTAGAAGTTTGTTTGCTATACTCCCACTTCTTTATAGAAGGAGTAGGAATGATTTTAGTAAAAACGTTTTCAGGATTTTCAGACAGTTGTGGTTTAACTGGTTTACCACCCAAACTGTCTCTACCTAATTCTTCATAGGATTTTTCAATAAGTCTGGCTAGTTCTTGTGGTTGCTCTGTTACATTAAATTCCCTTAACTTCTGGCGGATCGCTCCTGATGCTGCTTCTCCTTTAATATTAGCTAATATGCTTTTTGAAATCTTTCAGTAGTTTTATACCCAAATTTAAAGCAGGCTCTGCCCTGTTTTTGTTTCAAATCTGTTTCTGGACGTCTGGTATTACTGCCATGGACGGAACACCATGTGTTTTAGTGTGGATAGCAGCAAAGACTGTACCCCAAGTGGTGCAGTCCTTCAGATGTGGTGTGATCCCCATTGGTAAACAGATTGTTATTTTTAGAGTATTTCCCTGGTCTGAGGTATGTTGTGGAATAACTACTGGTTGTTGGACTGTAGGAGTTCGCATGACATATTGAACCAATTGTCTGTAAATTTTGATTAACTCTTTGAGTTGAGTTAGTAACTCTACATCTGTCATTTCTTCAATGTCAGGATGTGGTGTATAGCAGGCTAAAATAGGCCATGTTGCTCCTGGTCTACCTAGTGGACTGAGCCTGGTAATGTGATTTAAATGTTTTAGGGCGCCTTTAAACCAAAGCTCATGCTCCTGGTTTGTGAGAGGAATCTCAATATCCTCGAAAGAAATGTATTCCTCTGGTGGATCATCTTCTTTGTACAAGTGAAACATGTGTGTTACTGGATTTGCTTCTGGGAATACTATCCATGAATAGAATACCTCTGTCTGGTGATATTCATGTGCCTCTATCACAAAAACTGCCCTACCACCTCTCGATGTCAGACCTTGTTTGAAACATTTTATGGTGATGGCTTTTCTTAAATTTTGGGGGTTTCATTAAAACCTGTTTGATTAAAAGCTAGTACAGCGTTTATCGCATGTAGCTCTACTGGCCTCGGGATTATCTTTGTCGGACATTTGGTTGATTGAAAGTTTGCAGAGCAAGCTTAAAAGAAACAAAGATAGGGTGCACAATATTTTGGAACACTGTATCCTTCAACGTAGAACAAACCAAAAACTAATACATAGGATTTTTTGTCCTACTCAGCTATGGCGGATATTATCCCTTACCCACTCCAGACTTCTAATGGAGTATTGTGAATATGGGGTCTCTGAGAAAAGCACAACTAAATTACTTCAGTATCTGGTGTTAAATTAGTTCCTTACCAAACCATTTGGCGCCATGTAGTGTAGTTCCTGTATTCCCAATAGGCTCTGCGCATTGCAATAATATACACCATAAATTTGACATAGGACTGAGGTCAGTATGTCTCTATCGAGTGTATTAAACTTAATTGTGTGTGCCAGCTAACTCAGAGGTTACTACAAACTTTCTCAAATAAACAAGAAGGGATTAGTCTCTGACAACCGCATAAACATGACAACTATGTTTCGCCTAGAACCTGAACAATATCTTCAGAGTTGTGGAAACAATAGATAACTATTTCACCCCAGTCAATCGTACATGCTTTGTTTCTACGGAGTTTCATAGAAATATAGAGACAACGTTTCAATAAAAGGGTTTATTGAACAGTCTTATTTCTCATGCAAGAGATAGGAACTGTTACAATCGTTAGATAGAAGGTGAAATATAATGCGTACAGCGCAAACTGTAATATAAAATAATACTGTAATGGCATTGTCTGATGCTAAGACATATATAAAAATACATACATAAATTACACAGGCTAAAATACTCAACTGGTGCTTCTAAAATATGCGTACCCCAGTGTACCTAACCTAGGTCTAGTATGAGGGGAGAAGTAGGTGCTGTTTAGCTTAAACTTAGTTTTGCCAATAATCTGCCAAAGGTTTCACTAGGTTCCAATCAGCTCCATACCTTAGAAAGAGAGAGGTTGGTATCTCTTTCTCTGACTCGATTTCCCAACACCCCGCAAGGGAAGTCAGAAACACTGGAGCTGGATTCTCGGCAGGAGAATGACAGCTTCTGGTCAGTGCGTCAGCTGGAGAGTTGGCTTCCTTCGGCAGTTGCTCTAGCGAGCCGCGTTGTGCAAGTAGGTAGCCGAACTGCGCCAAACCACACCGTGCTTTGCCATTGCAACTGAAGGTATATTTATACCTTGAAGGTGTTTAGGAATGCCAGTATTGACGTAAGAGTCGGGCATATGAACGTCATGAATGAACTCCTAAGGAATAGATGTTCATGTATAATAATGAGTTTCTTGGAGAAATCAATATTCAAGCAAGGGGAAGTCCCTAACGGGTTAAGAGTCTGGTTTTCCAAGAACTCATTGTGACGTAGATGAACGGATGTAAGGAGCCATGCCTCTATTTGGGTAGCAAGTACTATGCCTAAATAAGGACTGGATTTCTACGTCTATATAAGGGCAATATGAAATGTACCTATATAAGGGCATAAATCGGGAAATGCATAGGGAATCTAAATCGACATAGAACAGGGCCTGACATAGCAAGGGTGCAAACGCATCCCCTGGCACATTTAAATCCCCTTCAATCCTGAGGGTCCCTGGGGGTGAACTAGCCCACCAGGTACCTCCAGTAAGCACCACCATGTACTGTTACGATCCCCTGAGCACTACCCATGCAGTCCAGCCATCTCCCTGTCACTGACTATGCTCTCCTCCCATTACCGAATCAGCACCATGTACTTATCCAATCAGTCCACTAAAATCCAAGCACTTATAAATTCACCATGCTCTCTCCTTGCAGTACTCTCATCATCCCGTCAGTACCCATAAATCCATGCAATGACTCAGGCACTAACACATGCACTGCTACCATCCCCTGAGCAATACCCAAGCAGACCTCTAACCACCTACACACTGCCAATTCACTACTCTAATTACCCAGTTAGTACCCATGCACTCCAGCTATCCTTCTGTCACTACCCATGCACTCCTCCAATCACCCATTCAGCATCATGTACTTATCCAATCACTCAGCCAAAACCCAAGCAGTTATACAATCACCATGCACTGTCCTTGCAGCACTCTAATCATCCACTCACTACCCATGTACTCATGCAATGACCCAAACACTAACACATGCACTGCTACATTTACCTGAGCACTACTCATCCAGACCAGCATCTCCTTGTCACTACCCATGCACTCCTCCAATCACCCAAACAGCATCATGTACGTATCCAATCACTTCACCTAAACCCAAGCACTTTTAAATTCACAAAGCACTCTCCTTGCAGTACTCTAATCATGCAGTCAGTACCCATGTGCTCCTGCAATGACCCAGGCACTAACACATGCACTGATATAATCCCCTGAGCACTACCCATGCAGTCCAGCCATCTCTCTGTCACTGCATATGCACTACTCCAATCACCCAGTTATCACTGTGTACTTATCTAGTCACTCTGCCAAAATCCAAACACTTATAAATTCGCCATGCACTCTCCTTGCAGTACTCTCATCATCCAATCAGCACTACTGATGCAGTCCAGCCATCTGCTTGTCACTACCCATGCACTTCTACAATCACCCAGCCAGTACCATGTACTTATCCAATCACTCCGCCAAAATCCAAGCACTTATAAATTCACCATACACTCTCTTTGCAGCACTCTAATCATCCTGTCTCTACCTATGCACTCATGCAGTGACCCAGGCACTAACTCATTCACTACTATAATACCCTGAGCACTTCCCATGCAGTCCAGTCATCTCCCTGTCACTGCCTATTCACTCTCCCAATAACCCAGTCAGCACCATGCACTTATCCAATCACTCTGCCAAAACTAAAAAACACTTATAAATTCACTATGCAATCTCCTTACAGTACTCTAATCATTCAGTCACTACCCATGTACTCGTACAATGACCCAGGCACTAACGCATGCACTGCTACAATCCCCTGAGCACTTCCCATGCAGTCCAGCCATCTCCCAGTCACTGCCTATGCACTACTCCAATAACCCAGTCAGCACCATGTACTTATTCAAAATCCAAGCACTTATAAATTCACAATAAACTCTCCTTGCAGCACTCGAATCATCCTGTCACTACCCATGCAATTATGCAATGGCCCATGCACTAACTCATGCACTGCTACAATCCCCTTAGCGCTACCCATGCAGTCCAGCCATTGCCCCGTCACTACCCTTGCACTCCTCTAATCACACATCCAGCACCATGTACTTATCCAATCACTCTGCCAACATCCAGACATGTATAAATTCACCATGCACTCTCTTTGTAGTACTCTAATCATCCAATCAGAACACATGTACTCATGCAATGACCCAGGCACTAAGTCATGCAGTGCTACAATTCCCTGAGCACTACCCATGCCGTCCAGCCATAGCCCTATCACTACCCATGACCTCCTCGAATCACCCAGTCTGCACCATGTACTTATCCAATCACTCCACCAAAACCCAAGCACTTATAAATTCACCATGCAATCTCCCTGCAGTACTCTCATCATCCAGTCAGTACCAATGTACTTATCCAATCACTCCGCCAAAACTCAATCACTTATAAAGTCACAATACACTCTCCTTGCAGCACTCTAATCATCCTGCCACTACTCATGCAATGACCCAGAAACTATCTCATGCACTGCTACAATCCCCTCAGCACTACCCATGCATCCAGCCATAGCCCTATCACTACCCATGAACTCCTCCAATCACCCAGTCAGCACCATGTACTTATCCAATCACTCTGCCAAAACCCAAGCACTTATAAATTCATCATGCAATCTGCCTGCAGTACTCTCATCATCCAGTCAGTACCAATGTACTTATCCAATCACTACGCCAAATCTCAATCACTTATACATTCACAATACACTCTCTTTGCAGCTCTCTAATCATCCCGTCAGTACTCATGCACTCATGCTATGACCCAGGAACTAACTCATGCACTGCTACAATCCCCTCAGCACTACCTATGCATCCAGGGATCACGCTGTCACTACCCATGTACTCCTCCAATCACCCAGCCAGCACCCTGCACTTATGCAATGGTCCAGGCACTAACACATGCACTGCTACAAACCCCTGAGCACTTTCCATGCAGACCTCTAACCACCTACACACTACTGATTCACTCCTCCAATTACCCAGGTAGTACCCATGCACTCCAGAAATCCCTCCGTCACTACCCTGCACTCATCCAATAACTCATCCATAATCATGTAATTATCCAATCACTCCCCCAAAACCCAAGCAGTTATAAAATCGCCACATATTGTCCATCATCCAACACTGATAAACACTATGCAATCACCTTACAGTACTCTAATCATCCAGTCACTACCATGTACTCATGCAATGACCCATGCACTAACACATGCACTGCTACAATCCCATGAGCACTTCCCATGCAGTCCAGCCATCTCCCTGTCACTGCCTATGCACTCCTCCAATAACCCAGTCAGCACCATGTACTTACCCAATCACTCTGTTAAAATCCAAGCACTTATAAATTCACCATACACTCTCCTTGCAGCACTCTAATCATCCTGTCACTACTCATGCACTTATGCAATGACCCAGGAACTAACTCATGCAATGCTACAATCCCCTTAGTACTACCCATGCAGTCCAGCCATTGCCCCGTCAATACTGATACACCCGTCCAATCACACAGCTAGCACCATGTACTCATCCAATCACAATGTCATGCACTGCTACAATCTCCTGAGCACTACCCATGCAGTCCAACCATAGCCCCATCACTACCCATGAACTCTTCCAATCATCCAGTCAGCACCATGTACTTATCCAATCACTCCGCCAAAACCCCAGCACTTATAAATTCACCATGCAATCTCCCTGAAGAACTCTAATCATCCAGTCAGTACCCATGTACTCATGCAATGACCCAGGCACTAACACATGCACAGCTACAATTACCTGAGCACTACTCATGCAGACCAGCCATCTCCTTGTCACTACCCATGCACTCCTCCAATGACCCAGCCAGCACCATGTACTTATCCAATCACTTTGCCAACACCCAAGCACTTACACATTCATCATGCACTCTCCTTGCAGTACTCTGAACATCCAGTCAGTACCAATGTACTTATCCAATCACTCCGCCAAAACTCAATCACTTATTAATCCACAGTACCCTCACTTTGCAGCACTCTAATCATCCCATCATTACTCATGCACTCATGCAATGACTCAGGAACTAACTCGTGCACTGCTACAATCCCTGCAGCACTACCCATGCATCCAGCTACCATGCTGTCACTACCTATGCACTCCTCCAATCACACAGCCAGCACCATGTACTTATCCAATCACTCTTCCAAAATCCAAGCAAGTATAAATTCACCATGCACTCTCTTTGCAGTACTCTAATTATCCAATCAATACCCATGTACTCATGCAATGACCCAGGCACCAAGTCATGCCCTTCTACAATCTCCTGAGCACTACCCATGCAGTCCAGCCATAGCTCTATCGCTACCGATGCACTCCTCAATTCACCCAGTGAGCATTATGTACTTATCCAATCACTCCGGCAAAACCCAGGCATTTATAAATTTACCATGCACTGCCCTTGCCATACTCTAATCATCCAATCAGTACCCCTGTACTTGTGCAATGACCCAGGCACTAACACATGCACTGCTACAATCCTCTGACCATTACCCATGTTGTCCAGCCATCACCCCGTCAGTACCCATGCACTTGTTCATTCACCCACCCAGCACCATGTACTTATCCAATCACTTCACCAAAATAAAGCACTTATAAAATCACCATGCACTCTCTTTGTAGTACTCTAATCTTGCAGTCAGTACCCAAGTACTCATGGAAGGCCCCAGGCATTATAACATGCACTGCTACAATCCCCTGTGCACCACCCATTCAGACCTCTAACCACCTTCACAGTACTGATTCACTCCTCCAATTACACAGGTTGTACCCATGCACTCTAGAAATCCCTCTGTCACTACCCATGCACTTCTCATATCACCCATCCAGCATCATGTACTTATCCGATCACTCCGCCAAAACTCAAGCAGTTATAAAATCACCATGCACTGTCCTTGCAACACTCTAATCATCCAGTCACTACTCATGTACTCATGCAATGACCCAGGCACTTACTCATGGCAAAAACAGAGGAGGTCATGCTAATTACAGGGGTACCCCAACGCATAGTGTTCCCTGGTGTATGTAGGTTTTTTCACTGTATTCTAAGTGTATTTTAGCATAGCACTGGCTCCGGTCCTGAATCGTTTTTGGCCACTATAGGTGTGGCAGGGTATACTCAGACATGAGTCCCTTTCTCACTGCACCATCAGGATTCAAGCAAGCCGGGCCGAAGACGGCTGAAATGCCAGAAACCGGTCCCCGGTAGCTTGTCTCCTTTCTGGTGAAGAATTGGCTTTGTAGTTTAGTCTGCCCTGTTCCCATGATGCACTGGGCCAGGGACAGACTGATTTCCATATAGCCAGGTTCTGAGCTGGGATGGTGCAGTGAGATAAATAACGGTGATGGATCAAGCCCTGATCTTTGGACTGGGTAAGAGTGGTCTGCTTAATTCAGACACTCTGTTCATCACCACCCCCTTTTCTGAATCGTTTTTGGCCACTATAGGTGTGGCAGGGTATACTCAGACATGAGTCCCTTTCTCACTGCACCATCAGTATTCAAGCAAGCCGGGCCGAAGACGGCTGAAATGCCAGAAACCGTTCCCCGGTAGCTTGTCTCCTTTCTGGTGAAGAATTGGCTTTGTAGTTTAGTCTGCCCTGTTCCCATGATGCACTGGGCCAGGGACAGACTGATTTGCATATAGCCAGGTTCTGAGCTGGGATGGTGCAGTGAGATAAATAACGGTGATGGATCAAGCCCTGATCTTTGGACTGGGTAAGAGTGGTCTGCTTAATTCAGACACTCTGTTCATCACCACCCCCTTTTCTGAATCGTTTTTGGCCACTATTGGTGTGGCAGGGTATACTCAGACATGAGTCCCTTTCTCACTGCACCATCAGGATTCAAGCAAGCCGGGCCGAAGACGGCTGAAATGCCAGAAACCGGTCCCCGGTAGCTTGTCTCCTTTCTGGTGAAGAATTGGCTTTGTAGTTTAGTCTGCCCTGTTCCCATGATGCACTGGGCCAGGGACAGACTGATTTGCATATAGCCAGGTTCTGAGCTGGGATGGTGCAGTGAGATAAATAACGGTGATGGATCAAGCCCTGATCTTTGGACTGGGTAAGAGTGGTCTGCTTAATTCAGACACTCTGTTCATCACCACCCCCTTTTCTGAATCGCTGGTTAGTCAGAGTCAGTTACCACCAGTACTGGTCACTAAAAAGTTGGGGGCACAGGAGGACGTTCTGCTCCTCTGTTGGCTCTTTCTGCACATCTCTTCCGGCACTTTTCTTCGTCTTTCTGGACTTCTTTTGCCTTTTTCTGCAGTTGTCTTGCTTCTTTCTGCGCGTTTCTTCCTCTTTATTCACATGTCTTAACTTTGTATGCAAAGTTAGAAATTAGCATTTAAAAAAACATTGAAATTCACTTAAAAAACCATTGGTTTCAGGCATGTTATAGTTAGAAATTATCATTTAAAAAACTTTAGAAAATCACTGAAAAAAACATAGGTTTCAGGAACTTTATAGTTAGATGGACATTTCACTTGTACAAAACCATAGAAATTCCCTTGTTATAGTTAGTTCAGCTAACTATAACTTGCGCCCCGCAATGCACTGCGGATGACGTCACATATTTCATCACTCATGACATGGTCAGTGACATCACTGATGACATCAGTGACGACATCTCAAATGATATCACTGATAACATCATCCACGTCAAAATCTGATGCACCTCCTCACACTCTAATATAACCTTTGACTATGGTAGTCTGTAAAATACAAACTACCATTTTCGAAACCATGACACACCAATACCAGTTTCAACATACGCACTCACTGATTCCTAGGTCTACATACATATTAACTCTGGAGGGCTACAAAAAGATCCTGAATTGGCACACAGGAATCGGACCCATTGGAGGGCATAAAATGTGTAAAAGGACTACATCTCCCAGCAGACATTGTATTTGAAATTGAGGCACAGCTGGGGCCAATTGCAATTAATATAAAACACGAGGGAGATGTAGCCGCAATGAATTGGATTCGTGTGATGCGGCCTCTGATGAGAAGCGAAAATGCTTCGAAACGCGTAAGGCCAAAGGATGAAAATACAGGACTTGCAAGCTGCATGTTTCTCTAATAAAGGTTTTTGGAAACCGACCTGCGAGTGGTGAGCGGCCTCAATTCCGAGTGAATAGTTTGAATACATATTAACTCATTCACCCATCCAATCACTCATACATACAGTCACTCATCAATACAACACTATCATATGCACTCATACACCTATACAGAAACTCACACACTACCACTCATCCACGGAGTTACTCACACACCTATTCAGTACTGCAAAGAATCAATCAAACTCCCATTTTCTCACCTATACAGTTAAACACACACCACCTCACTTATTTAAACATATACTAACACATACTTTCTCTCTTGTACAATCACTGCTACAGGTACACACTCCTCCATACAGCCACTCTCACAATCACTGACTCCCACGTATTGTCATTTATATACTCCAACTCTCCCATACACTGCCTTTTACATATGTAGTTACACATGTACCACAGAGACATCCAATCTCTCACCAACACACCCATACAAACACTCACCTGCCCATACAGCTGTTTCCACATGCACTCTTTAACCCATATACCCAGTGAATCAACCACTTACACATCTATGCACAGAGTCACCAAGCTCCCCCTACCCACACATACGCTAAGTCTCCCATACAAACACTCAGGCAACCAATCAATAACCCATACAGACACTCATGTAGCTATTGACTAAGCCTGGGCGTAGTAGGCGTAGTGGGGCTACGCGAAGCTATGCGAAGCTACGCGAAGTGGGACAGAAACTACGTCCACCCACGCACTTCGCGTAGCCCCACTATGCGCCACCCGCCTCCCTCCCGCCCTCGCTAAATACTACCCGCCTCCCTCCCGCCCTCCCTACAGCCCTCCCTAAATACTTAAATAATGTTTTTAAAAAGAATAAACACCACTTACCTGGTCGGCTGGGTCTCCGGGGCTCCCTCTGGTAACCACGCCGCCATCTTGGATGCTAATGCGCATGCGCGGCCGCCCGCACATGCGCATTTCTCGTGAGAAGTATATATATATTTACTTGGAAACAATTAATAAACTATTAATTTAGATTTATTTAAATTTTTTAATATTTTATAAAATTTGACAAATAAAGATATATACATATATCAATACCATGAAATGCAACCCTACCAATCTAATATGTACAAATTGCACCATATATTTGTGCTGACAAGGTTCAGGTTGGATATTTTCCACCACCTATTTAGCTTCCTCATCATGAATACCTGGTCACACAAGCCTGTGAAATGCCCTAGTACAATGATTCTACGCATCCATAGTCTCGTTTTTGTAAATGTTATTCAAATGAGAAAATGTTTTATTAAGCATCTGCAGAAAGAACTAGGTATCGTGCAATGTCGACCAGCTTTTATTTATCTGCAATCGCTTCCGAGCTTGTATATATATGTACTGTGTTGTCACAGTTTTTTTTTACTGTAATAACATTTAAAAAGCAGATTTAGAAATCTTATAGACCAGGAGGGGATGCTTTTGGCTGTTTTTATCACATGTGTTTTTATTTCTTAACTTGATATAGTTATCTTTTTGTAGCTTTTATGACTTACCACGTGATTTCGAATAAAGCTTATTTTGATTTGATTTTTTGACATATACCAATAACATAAAATCTATGAAAAATGTTAAAACATTAAAAAATTCAAAAATCTTTAATCTTACATTTTCCACTCCAGTCAGTGCAACAGTAGGGAAACTGTTGGATAGTAGAGGGGTAAAAATTACTATTCCCACTCCAGAGAGTGCAACAGTAGGGAAAGTGTTGAATAGCGGAGAGGTAAAAATTACTATTCCCACTCCAGTGGGTGCAACAGTAGGGAAAATATTGGATAGCGGAGGGATAATATTTACTATTCCACTCCACTCAGTGCAACAATAAGGAAAGTGTTGGATTGCGGAGGTGTAACATTTACTATTCCCACTCCAGTCAGTCTAAAATTAAAAACAAACAAAATGTCAACAACAAAAAAAGATATTTAAAAAACTAAATACATTTAAAAAAAATGTAAATAACTAAAATACAAATATGTATAATATTAAAAATGTTAAAAATAAGATCATATTATAATGTTAAATACATATCAATTATATTAAATACAAAAATTAAATTACATTTAAAAAAGAAATACTTCCATAATTAACATATTTAATTATCAATAAAAACATATTATTCATTAAAAAATAAATTAAAACACATACCAATTAACTACCCACTACTATAGTCCCCACAACCCACACCTAAACTAAAACTGTAAAAAACGTAATTACGCAATTAACATTATTTTTCCAATTCCAAAATGAATGGTATTTAACAACTATTTATAAAGTAAATAAAATGTGTTTACTTCCCACCTTTTACCCCTATAAAACCAAAACCCACACACAAAAAATTAAACAATTACCCTAATTAATTATCATTTGATTAAATATTAATTATCAACTAATTATTAATTAATTACAAATACATAAATTCCCACCCTTACCCCTATAAACCCTACAACCTGCACCTAATATTAATTACACAATTTCCATATATAATTTGTAAATAATTAATCAATATTAATTACCAATGAATTATTAATTAAAATTAAATAACTTCCTTGCTTTTACCTTTATAAACCCAAAACCCACACCCCTAAAAAATAATTAAACAATTAACAAAATGATTTACTAATTAAATATAATTTATCAATTATTTATACCTTATCAACTAATTATTACTTGATTAAAATATAAATTACTTATCACCCTTTACCCCTATAAACCACACATCATGCAACTAAAATAAATTACACAATTACCATAATTAATTATGAATTCATTAATGCATAATAACAACAACAAAATATGAATTAAAAATAAATTACTTTCCAACGTATACCCCTATAAACCCCACAACCCACACATAAAATTTACAAAAAATAATAGAAACACAATTACCACTACAAATTGCAATTACATAAATATTAATAAATGAAAAATAAGCGTTGATTTATTGTAATTAAATTACTTCCTACCCTATTCCCCTATAAACCTACAACCCTCTACAGAACTAAAAAACACAAAATGTAATTAAAATAAAATGTATAACTACTAAAAATGTAACACATACATTAAAAAAACGACACAATAATTACACACAAAAATATATCACATACATTTTAAATATATACAAAAATACATAACAATAATTCAAAAATCGATATTTTAGACAACTATAATTTTACAAATGATATTAATGACGTCTATATTAGTGAAAAAGATATTTCTTACCTTCAGTTCGATGTTATTGACCACAATATTCTTGCTAACTGTGCTGGGGAGAGTGTATCTGTGTTTTTAAAATGTGGTTTTATATTGTACACTATGTGTGTTTTAAACCTGCAAGCCCTCACATTAACTGCTGCCAATCCGCTGACTCTTGTGAGAATCATGCCAGAACCAACACTGGATGCCGAGGCAATGTCATTTAGTGTTAACGAGAATAACCACAAACTCTTCACGGGACTACTTATTTATAGACCACCAGGGTCGAGATCCTCATTTATCACTTCCCTACAGACATATTTGGAATCATGCTTAGACACTGACTCCTCCATGGTGTAGGGTGATTTTAAATTTCACTTGGAAGCTGATAATAACATTATGCCTGATAGATAAGCTAGCCAGTTTTGTGCTGAGTCAGATTATCTTGGTGCCAACACACCAAGCAGGCCACACGCTGGATGGTATTTTTTACCAACAATGAACTTACTGATGTAAGGAGTGTACAACCATTATTTTGATCAGACCACTCTGCAGTTCACTTCATTGTTAAGATTTAAGCCAACAACAGTTGTCGCAGGAATAGACCCCTCTTGGTCAAATCACGCTCTTGGAAGTCAATCCAACAAAAAGGACTGATCACACCACTGAGGGAGAAGCCCTCAATCTTGATAGATTCCAACGTGACAGCAACTAATTCCCACAACTGGCTCAACCAGGCATCAAAAAATCTGGCACCGGAAGTGACGAAGCACTCTAGGAGAAGGCAAGTTTTGTCTCTCTGGTACTCGGCTGAGCTCAGACATTTTAAAATTAAATGCAGACAAAAGGAACAAATTTGTAGATCTGAATACAGTATGGTACATTTGAAAGACTATTGCTTAGACTTAGAGGAATATAAGACTGCTATAAAACAAGCTAAAACAGCTTATTTTACCTCGAAAATCCAGGAGGCCACAAATTCCTTTCAGGAAATATTTAAAACTGTAACTGCTTTGTCGTTGTGTCTGCAAGATACTTTATTGTACCAGAACAAAATTTTGTGGACAAATAGGCTGTTTTTCCCAAAACAAAGTCGAGACCGTCTACAATGAATTCCTGAATATAGCAGTAGTGCGTGGGAGGAACCACCTGGAGGGACAGGAAGATAAGGAACCCCAATGAAGTTTAATTCAGTTCTCCGCATTAGGAGAAGAAAAAGTGGTAGACATACTGCTGTAAACCAAATCTGGGTCTCCACTTGATCCCTGCCCCCCACATATTTTACATCTAGCGCCGGTGGAGATCAGTGCACCCCTAACCCCGTTATTAAATCAAATCACAAGCTCAGGGATCTTTCCTTTGAGCTGGAAAAAGGCTTGTATCAGACCTATACTAAACAAAAACACGCTTGATCCCTTAGAGACCAGAAACTACCGCCCAATCTCCTGCCTTCCTCTCCCCTCCAAAATCATGGAGAAAGCCATTAACTCTGAACTGACGGCATATCTGGATCTAAATAACATTCTGTATTCCACTCAGCATGGCCTTAGATCGCGGCACTTTACTGAGTCAGCCCTGATCATGGCAACAGAAGAGATCCGTAAGGTGATGGACGAGCTGGGATGGCCGTCCTTATATTGCTTGACCTTACCACAGCCTTCAATACCGTAAATCCTGTAGTACTAGTATGAAGGCTGCAGGCTGTCGGTATCAGTGGTAAAACCTTAGCTCTCCTAACATCATTCAGCCAGGGAGAAATTATTTCCGTAGATGGACTTCAGTCAGAAATGTTCACTCTCCCAGGTGGAGTTCCCCAGCGATCGGCCTTGTCGCCGACCATGTTTAACATATACCTTGCCCCTTTATCCAGATTAATAAAAAGCCATGGGCTTATGCTTGTGTCGTATGCAGATGACACCCAATTAGTGGTGTCTATATGGGAAAGTGTGCACATGAGAGCTGAATGGTTTCACAACTGCCTCACAGTACTACAGTCCTGGATGAAAACTAACTTTCTAAAACTTAATTCGAAAAAAAACGAGTTTATCAAGTTCAGTCACAAACCATTGATGTGGAGCAAATTGTGGTGGCCCTCTGAAGCCGGAACACGTCCTGCTCCGGTTGCCAAGGCTAAGAACCCAGGCTTCCTGATCGACAAAGATCTAACGCTTGCCCATTAGATAAACCAAGTGTCCTCAGCTTGCTTTTACACGCTGAAAGTCCTACAGAAGATCCGTCCTTTCCTCCGTTTCTCTCTGAGGAAAACGGTAGTTGGAGCTCTAGTTTTATCGAGAGCTCTAGTTTTATTGAGAGTAGACTACTGTAATGCTGTTTACTTGGGAGCAAGCGTAAGTAATTTCTCTAAACACCATCACTTCAAAATGCGACAGCGCGAACACTGCTTAATGTACCCAAACACCATCCTACATCCGCTAGCAAAAGCATCTTCACTGGCTTTCAGTAAGACGGCTGGTGGATTTCAAGACTCTTTGCTTAGTGCACAAATCCATTTACGGAGGTGGAGCGAAGGATATATAATCTTTTTTTCCTAGCTATGTGCCAGCACGCTGCCTAAGATCGACTGATGCTGGATTGGTACACTTCCCCAAGATAAAAAGAGCAAGGTGGGGGGAAACATTTCTCATTCCAAGCAGTCAAGCTATGGAATTCTCTCCCTGTACAATTACGACTTCAGTCCAGCAGGACGCTGTTCAGCAAAGATATAAAAACATGGCTCTTTACTCAACGCTAAATCTATCAGTTTACATGTACCTTAGTTCCAAGATGCCTCAGCAATAGTCCGCTTTATAAATATTTAGTCAGTCAGTCAGTCAGCTGTTGATATTTCTGTGTCACAATATTTACAACTCGATATTTGTGTAGGTTGACATTTCCAACTTGATATTTTGTCTAAATACCCCCATAACAACATACAGGTAACACAGTGAGTATTTTCCAATACAATTATGAAACTTTTGGAACAGATCAAGATGTGTAGACACACCAAGGCCAATATGTTTGGTAGTATTAAAAGTTTGTAAACATATACTGTACCCCTTGTCCTGGCAGTTGTGGTGTGCCACATATTCAGTACTTTCTGTCCTCAGTGGCAGTTTGTTATCTGATTTGATTTGGGTGTTATGGCCCTATGGCAGGTTTCCCAATATGAAGTCCATTTGGGCTTGCACATGCCTCCTGTCACTGGGGAATATGCATCTAGTTCAGCTCTAGCCATACTATAGTAGTGTTGTGTTGTCCCTAAAAATACATAGGATCTGGGAGTTTGAACACCATAAACCAAGGGATTGATGTCTATGGACACACATAAATGCGGATGAGTCTCTTAGCTTTCTCTGGTCTTCTTCATACCCTGCCCTCAACAGGTCTTGAACTGATCATGCACCCAAATGACACATTTTCACTGACTCTTGCAGTCCCACACCACACTCTGGTGGGTCAGCACTGATACTGCTCAAGCCACTGCTGACATGCTTCTTTTTCGGTCCAATGTCCACACATATGTTGTGTCTGATATAGTAGGTACTACAACATGGTCAATCTCCTTGTGGATTAGTTGTATTGAGATTGGATACAGACTGCCAAATGGCAAGCCCTACAGGCCTCTATAGTGTGTGTTTGAGTGTTAGTATGAGTTACTGCCAAAGGTTTGACTGGCTATCAGATTAAGGGTATCGAAATTAACTCTGGGTGTAGTGGGCGTAGTGAGGCTATGCGGAGCACCATGGAGCTTGAAACAATCTCAGCACACTATGCGTAGCTCCACTACGCGCCACCCGCCTCTCTCCCGCCCTATTAACAATAGTTATAGAAGCTTAAAACAGAGTTTAAAGTATGAAAAAACCCTTTCCTGAGCTGCAGCGTCATCCCCGAAATGGCCTCTTCCTCCAGCACGACTTCTTACGGACAACTGCGCATGCGTGGGTGCTCGCGCATGCACGTTTCTGGTGAGAACTCGTCCCACTCGGGGTGACAAATGCAAAAAGAACAGTTGATTGACAGAATGCAGAAAGAAGTCATACATTCACCCCAGTACAGACATCTGGGCCTAAATCCATCGTTATTTTCTCACCATGCCATTCCTGTTTGGACCCAGCAATATGCAAATCACTCTTGACCCTGCGCCCAATGGGAACAGTCCAGCCCGAACTGCCAGGCCGGGTCCTCCCTGGAATGGAACCAAGCATTCTAGGACCGGTTTTGGGGTTTCACCCCTCATCAGCCAGGATAGCTTGACTCCAGTGGCATGGAGAGCACGAGATCCACGTCTGGGCATACATGTCCCACTAGGGGTGACAAACACAAAAAGAACAATTGATGGACAGAATACAGAACAATTTCATACATTCACCCCAGTACAGAGATCTGGGCCTAAATCAATTGTATATTTGCTCACCATGACATTCCAGTTTGGACCCAGCCATATGCAAATCAGTCTTGACCTTGCGCCCAATGGGAACAGTCCAACCGGAACTGCCATGTCAGGTCCTCCCTGGACTGGAAACAAGCATCCTAGGACCGGTTTTTGGGTTTCACTCCTCATCAGCCGAGATAGCTTGACTCCAGTGGCATGGAGAGCACGGGGCCCACGTCTAGGCATACCCGTCCCACTCGGGGTGACAAACGCAAAAAGAACAATTGATGGACTGAATTCCGAACAATGTCATACATTCATCCCAGTACAGAGATCTGGGCCTAAATCAAATCCATAGTTTTTTTGCTCAGCATGCCATTCCAGTTTAGATTCAGCCATATGCAAATCAGTTGTAATCCTGTGCTCAATGGGAACAGTCCAGCCCCGAACTGCCAGGCCAGGTGCTCCCTGGACTGGAAACAAGCATCCTAGGACCGGTTTTGGGGTTTCACTGCTCATGAGCCAGGATAGCTTGACTCCAGTGGCATGGAGAGCATGGGACACTCATATGGGCATGCGCATCCCACTCGGTGTGACAAAAGCAAAAAGAACAATTGATGGACAGAATGCAGAGCAAAGTCTTACATTCACACCAGTACAGAGATATGGGCCTAAATCCATTGTTTATTTGCTCACCATGCCATTCCAGTTTGGACCAAGCCATATGCAAATCAGTCTTGACTCTGCATCCAATGGGAACAGTCTAGCCTGAACTGCCAAGCCAGGTCCCCTGGACTGGAAACAAGCATCGTACGACCGGTTTCGGGGTTTCACCCCTCATCAGCCAGGATAGCTTGACTCCAGTAGCATAGAGAGTGTCAAGGGGCAGAGGACTCTTGCAAAGAACGTGCACAGGAACAGAATTTGCTAGTTCCCAATTCCCTCTCAGAGATATGTCGGGGACCGAATATTAACTCTGTCTCCGAAAATACCCACAAGGGGGAAGGGGGAGTGGGTAAAATAACAAAAGACAGAAGAGGCTAGTTCTGGATTTCCTATTTCCAAGACTCTTCCTCTAGTACTGCTTCTCTCTGGATTATGTTGACACTGAGGATACCTCAGGAAACCTAGTTTTCAAAAAAGTTTCCTTTCTGTGTTAAACCTACATCCATACAACAGAGCTTCTCTTCTGAAACTCTCACTCAATTCTTTCTTGAGTTATATTTATTGGTTTAATTCTGCATAGCATTCAAACGGTGCATTCTGGAAAAAACACACCTTCTGACTGCTGATCTTCTCCTCACTCTGTATTAGCTCTTTTCATTCTATAATTTAGTATTTTTCTTCAACTTAATTTATTGTATTGAAATTTGAGTCTTAAAGAATTTCCTGCTATTCAACTTTTTCTCTTCTTTTTCTTTTTCTTTTTCAGGATATTCTCTAACTTCTCAATAAGGTAAGTTTCCTATTATTTACATTTGTACATTCATGCATTTAATTTAGTTGTCAACATATCACCTAAAAATCATAATATTACATTTCTTCTTGTTACGGTTGTGTCACTTAGCTGATACGTATTCTTATTTTCACAGGGCTCTGCTCACTGCAGAAATCAGAATGAAGCCTTCAGGGAAAACTCTGAGGGTTGTTGGGGGGGGGGGGGGGGGGTCGACTGTGAAGAAAGTCCCTGATGCTTCGTGCTCAAGAAAAAACAGGGTGCGCAGACTCCAACTTTGGAAGACTAAGTAGGTCCTACTACCAACAGGATTTAGGATGCAAGTTGACCAAAAGCAACTAACCGCCACCCAACTAATGAACCTTTAAGGACACAGAGCTACTCCAGCAGGTACCGGCTCAGTTAAGCACCTTGGTGACGTACGCAGTCATTGGGAGCGTACTCTTCACTAAGGTTTCAACTTGCAGTGAGGTAAGAAACACTAGACTGGAATGCGGGTGGATGGAGCGGCGGCCCCCTTGGAATTCCGTGCCACCGCATTTTCCAAGTGAGGCCCTTCATTGGATTACCTTTATTTTTGTACCGCTTCTTAATCTGCAAGGCACATATTGTCTTAGTTAGTTGGTCTGGGGGCCTGACAGAGAGCACGGGAGTGGGTCTGGGTCTTGGCATACCTGTCCCACTCGGGGTGACAAACGCAAAAAGAACAATTGATGGGCAGAATGCAGAACAATGTCATACATTCACCCCAGTACAGAGATCTGGGCCTAAATCCATTTTTCTTTTGTCCAGGGTATGCCCAGACGTGGGTCCCTTGCTCAATTTGAAACTGGATTGAAGCTAGCCTGGCTGATGAAGGGTGTTGCACAGAAACTGATCCCAGGATGCTTGTTTCCGATTCAGGGAAGATCTGGCTTGGCAGTTCGAGGCACAGGATCAAGACTGATTGGCATATAGCTGGGTCTGAACTGAGATGGAGAAATGAGCTAAAGAACAATGATGGATTGAACCCAGATCTGTGACTGGGGGTGAGTGTCTGAAAAGTTTCAGTGCTCCGTCCACCATCTCCTTTTTTGATTGGCATATACCCTCCGAATTTGATACTGGGCTTGACTTAACTTCTGAGTGGTACTTTAAAGGTACTGGCGAGCTACCAGTAGCTCCCTCATTGGAGACCCCTAGCATAGATGATTCAGTGGGTGCTTGAGTAACCATATAAGTGAGTGATTATATGTGTCTCATTGAATGTATCGGTGAGTGACTAATCTCTGTGACTTTTGTTTGTTTGTCACTTGGCTACATAGGTTGGTGAGTAGCTACATGAGTTTCTATATGAATTATTGATTGGTTGTCTGAGTACCTGTACGGGTGCCTGAGTAGCTGTGTGGTAGGTGGGGGTAGTGACCTGCATGGATGTGTGAGCTCTATCTTCTCGGTCATGGATAACTATAAAAATTGGGGCGGGCCAAAGGCCTGCGCCCGTCGTATCCGGACCACAGCCAGCACCAGTCACTCTGCCGGTTTTAGCTCTGAGAGCTTTATTGCTTGGTCTGGAGAACAATTACTACTGATGAAAATAAGGCCTGCATAAATAAATTACATTTAGACCCTGAATGGGCCAACCTTCAGGCTGGCTGCGGCTCCTGTCCTTTCAAAATAGTGGCAGGAGATGGGAAGTTTAAGGATTGTCTGTTTTCAAAAAGGAGAGCTCTAATACAGATGGATGCTGGCAATACCGGCAGGATTGCGGGTGACTTGTGCCAATATGGGAGGCAACAAGATTGGAGGTGGGGTGGCTATCATTCTAAGGGAGGGCAGGGAATTCTCCTGCAGAAAGTTAGAACAAATAAAGACCATGGAGCTTATGTCTTTCTGTGTCATGATCTCGTTCTTTCTATTGGTGGCTGGGATCCTAGCATAAAGACTCCCCAACACTCCAGTCTGTCACTTATTATAATTGTGCGACATAGCTGCTTGCCTCTATTTGAAACATGCCAGTGTCACTGTCCTAGGTAACTTTAACATGCATATGCACAGTGAAAAATGTACTAAAGCTATCCAGCTGGCTGAAACCCAGGACGGCCTTAACTTGTTGCAAAAAGTTGCTGCCCGTACTAATGCTTCCGGCCACATACTGGACCTCATCTTTTCCAATGACCCCAACCTTAGGGTAGAGGCCCCTTTACCAGTGACTTGGAGGACCATCAATTAATACCTTTCAGTTTTAAAGTTGCACAGCGCGGCATCAGGTCCAAGCATTTCCCAGGGTAAAAGCAAAATTGGAGTAAGGCCACCATTGATAACATGACACCTACGCTTCAAAACATCCCCCTCGTGTTGTCAGGTAACCCTAATGAAGAAACATCTAGCTTCAACAGCTGGGCTGTCCATGCCTTAGATAAAGTGGTCCTTCCTAGATCAGTGACGTCAGCCCCTTGGTTTTCAATGGAATTTCCGGCAGAGAAAAGTTTGTGTAAAAAACTTGAGCGTGCCTGGAGACCCTTATATGACCCCATGTCCAAAAGCTCCTACAGCATAGCTCTAAAAAAGTTCCATAGACTTAAGTGTAATACTATGCAAGACTACTTTACTCACAATATTAAATTGGCAGACAATTCAGCTAAAGCATTATTCAAAATTGTTCAATCTTTTACCAAACTCACAGCTCTTGATAGTAACGTGCTTCCCTCCCCTTCCCTTAGTGCTGGCCTGTAGAAGTTTTTTTAGGATAAGATCCAATAAATCTACTCCACTTTCCTGTCCAACATGTCTCGGCTTGAGCAAAATTATATTAATGATTGTTTTGAGACGTGGTCCGAATTCTGCCCACTTCCTCTTGATATGTCCCTCAAGAAACTGCATTAATGTGAACCTGGATCTCTGGGCGATCCCTGCCTGGCTCAGTTTTTTAAAGTACTGGCCCCTTGTTTTAATGCCCCCCTGAACAAGATTTGGAATTCTTCTTTGAGTTCAGGCATTTACCCAGCGGCATGGAAACAAGCATTCCTACTGCCAATCCTCAAGAAGCCGGATGCCCACCCGGCAGAATATAAACACTTTAGACCCATACTTCTTCTACCGGCATTGGCTAAAATCTTGAGCAGGAAGTTCAGAGTTAACTCTCTGAATCAAACAATGGATTCCATGACTCCCAATCCGTCTTTAGAGCAGGATACAGCATGAAGACCGCACTCCTGGAAGTTGCAGAGTGCGTTCACCAGACCGCAGACCAGGGCAATGAGGCAATGCTAGTCCTGCTTGATCTGTCTGCTGCTTTTGATACTGTGGCCCATCCGATTCTCCTGGAAAGACTTAAACATCAGGGAGTTCAGGGCACTGCTCCGTCCTGGCTCCAGTCCTTCTTGGAATACAGTTCACATTTGTTTGCGCCCTTTTGTCTCCTCCCAGAAGACCCTTGTATGCGGGATTCCCCAGAAATCGGCACTGAGGCCTCCACTCATAAATGTATTCCTCACCCCACTTAGAACCTTAGGCGAGACTCTCGGGGTGAAAGTGATCTCTGACACTGATGACACCCAGCTGATGTTCTCCTTTAAAGACAAATCGGAGGTTCCTTTTGTCAACTTTCAACGGTGCCTGAGTTACATCTCGTCTTGGATGCCCCAAAATTGTCTAAATTTGAATTCAAAGAAAACTGAGGTGCTCTTCTTCAGTCAACTGGTCCACCACCCTCTAAGCTCTGGTGGCCACCGAAACTAAATCCCGCACCAGATGCAGTGGATTCGGTGAGAAATCTGGGGTTTAAATTTGATAATGCTGTTTCTTGTAAGACCCAGATTCATCAAGTCTCCACCTCATGCTCCTGGAAATTGCTAGCTTTGAGGAATTTCCTCCACTTTCTCTATCTGGACTGCAGGAGGACAACAGTTCATGCCTTGGTCACATCTCACATGGACTACTCTAATAGTCTCTAATTAGGACTTCCAGCATATCTGATCCACAGACTACAATTAGTACAAAACGCTGCAGCTAGACTGATCTGCAAAGTGCCTTTCCATCATTCCATCTCTCCCTATCTGCGAAATCTTCACTGGCTGCCCATCAGTAGGAGAATGGAATTTAAGGCAGTTACTCTGACTTACATAGCCACCAGGGGCTGGGGCCCTGCATACCTGAGACTTAGATTGGAAAGTTACCAACACAACCGGGTCCTAAGATCAAGCCACATGAATTTGCTCACTACTCCGCCCTTTTGTAAGGCCAGGGTTGGGGGCAAAGCATTTGCGGTCAGAATCTCAAAACTCTGGAATGCCATGCTTTTTTATCTTCCGATGGTGGAACCAGAATCCGCCTTCAGGAGAGCTCTAAAAACATGGCTCTTCAAACATACCTAGTCCTTGTTTGTGCCTCCATGTGAATCAGCTGCCTTAGCGCCAGGACACCTCCGTGGGAGGTAGCATTGCACTCTATAAATTTCTGAAGAATAATAATAATAATGGCTGTATGTGTTCATGACTGCGTCTGCAAGGGGCTGAATGAATGAGTGAGTATGTGTATGACTCAGTGGTATATGGGTGAGTAACGGCATATGTGTAAGGCAGTATTTGTGAGTGTTGGAGTATATACGTGACTGTATGTGAGAGTGAGTGATTGTGAGAGTGGCTGTATGGATGAGTGTGTGCTTGAGGTAGGGATTGTATGAGAGAGTAAGTATGTGTTAGTATCTGTATGAATAAGTGAGGTGGTGTGTATATAACTGTTAGGTGAGTAAATGGCAGTGTGATTAACTCTTTGGGAGAGTGACTTTGTGTGTGTGTAACTCTATGGGTGAGCAGCAGTGCGTGAGTGTCTGTATGGGTTTATAAGTGCATATATCAGTGACTGCATTGGTAAGTGACTGCATGTATGAGCAACCGTATGGGTGAATGAGTGGAAGTGTGTGTAGACCTATGAATCAGTTAATGGGTATGTACTAACTGGTATTGGTGTGTATATGGTTTCAAGAATGGTAGTCTGTATTTTAGAGTGGATGTATGAAAGGTTATATTAGGTTGTGAGTAGGTGCAGCAGAGATTATGTGGATGGTGTCATCAGTGATGTCATTTGAGATGTCATCAGTGATGTCACTGACCTTGGCATGAGTGATGTAATATGTGACATCATCTGCAGTGCATTGCGGGGGCCCAAGTTATAGTTTAGCCAACTATAATTGGCTGAATTTCTCTGGTTTTGTACAAATGAAATATCAGCCTAACTATAACTTCTCTGTAGCCTTTGTTTATTTATGTGAATAAATATATGTATATATATATACATACACAATATTATTATTTTTTTAGAAATAAAGCATAGGTTTCAGGAACGTTATAGTTAGTTGGATATTTGACTTGTATAAAACCAGAATAATTTGGGTGTTATAGTTAGTATAATTATAATATAATACATACATAAGAAAACCATACAAATATAAACAATTCAAAAGAAAATATATATTAATGTATGCAATCAGTAAAATATAAAAAATTGAAAACCCAAAAAAACACAGTTACTAAATATGTTACTATAAACATTAAAATAAGGCTTAAGAAATATAAAAAAAACACTGCAATAAAATCTAGTTTACCAATATTATAAAATCGATTGGAGTCTAAGAATTTTAAATATACTGTTCCCATTCTAGGTTATGCAACAGTAGGGAATGAGATGGACTGCAACAAGGTTAAGTTTACTATTCCGACTGCAGACTAAACAAGAGTAGGGAAAGTACTTCACTTCAAAATATTACATATAGAAGTAAACCTATGGTTCTAGAATTTTTTTTAAACTCTTGATATAAAAATATTAATTGAAAATGGTATATATATATATATATATATATATATATATATATATATATATATATATATAATGTAAAAAAACTAAAAACAATCAATCAATTTACAGAATTACTGTTCAATAAAATAATTAATTATCAATTCATAAACCATTGTTAGTCAAATATATATTTACTAACTTCCTACCCTGTTCCCCTCCAAACCTAGCAGGCCACACCTAAAATATGTCTAAAAAATAAGTAGTCTATAAAGCACATATTTAAAATAAATTACATAATTATTTAACAATTGATTATGAATTGTTAATGAATTATTACGTATTTAACTTATTAGCTTATAACTACAAACCTTCCACCCCACAACTAAAATATAATTGATAAAATTATGCAATCCATAATGTACATATTTAAAATCTGATTAAATAACTTATTTACAAATAATAATTAATAATTAACTAATTATTTCTTAACTTCTGACCATATACCCCTACAAACCTATCATTCAGCAAATAAAACATAAGTAAAATACATTAGTGTTCCATATTTTACATAATTAGAAATCAATTAAATAATTTACTAACATTAAATAATAAATTGTTAAATACATAATTAACTTCCCACCGTAGGCACCTACAAACCTAGCAGCCTGAAACTAAAGTAAAATAAATAAGTGTTCCATAAAATGCATAACTATAAATCAATTAAATAATGAATTAACAATGTATAAATAACTGTTAATTAATATCTACTTAATTAACTTCCCCCTAAAGAACTACAAACCTACCAGCCTACAAATACTTTTAATGAAAATAAATCAGTTATACATAATTTGAATATTAAATAACAACAATACAATTCCTTACAATGTATTAAATAATTCATAAATAATTATTACCTAATTAACTGCCCACCGTATCCCCCTAAAAATCAAACAACCAGCTATCACACTATGAATAACTAATAAAAATTAATCCAAGCATTCTAAATTACTACTTTTTATGAGCTATAATTAAACAAAATATAAAATGTATATAAACACATGAAATTATTATTTCAAAAATGTATATATCAACTTAAACACATTCAAATAATTGAAAACTGATATTTTAACTGCTATATTATTGAAAATGATATTAAAAACGTAAATATCTTACAAAACAATATTACTTACATCAAAAAACAATATTATTGGCAAAGATATTCGTGCATAATAACATTTTTGTGTCACAATTTTAGTTTCCTATATTTTTGACTACTAGTATTTTTAACTCGATATTTTATCCAAACACCAGTACAATGCATCATTGCATTTCCTTGCCACAGCCTCTTCCCAAAGAACCAGAGGTATCACCGCTGTAGTAATTCATGCTAGTCAGTCTCCCTGTTTGGGTTAGATCTGAAGCTGCCTTGTTTCTCACACCCATCAGCACGTAAGCGTGCCATAGTATGGTGGACCGTGACTGGGATTCACTGGATTCACTGAATTAAACAGGAAATCAACCTTGGACAGGATAGGAAAGCACCTGTAAAGTGTTCTAATACCTGGAGGCATCACAGTGCGACAGCAGACCAGGAGGACACCAAATGAGAGGCGGCCAAAACAAACAAAAAACCAAGTGGGTCATTAGTATGGCAGGTGGAAAAAGTATGCATGCCATACCCCGAGAAATGAGAGCGGCCTCTGAGGGTGCGGCGGTACCACACTCCCAATTAGTAGGCGCCTGCCACACTGGCGGACGCACAGTGCATTTGCAACATTGAAGCTGGCGGTGCTGAAAGCACCGCCCACAGCAATGCCACAAAGGTAGGTTGTGCCTTTCAATGCACAACTTGACAGGCACCGCGCTGGGCCTGCCATGTTGTTTATTGAAATGCAGTGGGGTACCATAGGTACCCCCCAAGTGCATCCCCCACCCCCCAGAGTCACTGGGGGCCCACAACGGGCCCCCGCAAGCCTATTCAGCGTTTCTTTCCGTGGCGGCAAAGGCATGTTCCTGCCAACATTGCATTACTTCTGGCAGTGTCTAACAGACATCACCACCATATTGACCCATTTCCGCCCCATCAACTTGACGACAGGGCAGAAAAGTGGCAAATTGTCTTTCCATCTGCCGCGGACACCCCAGCCATTGTAATATGGCAGGGGGTCTTTGTTGCACGGATGGCGGGCAGATCGCCCCCGCCGTGCCGGCGGTGACAACCGCCGGCCCGGCAGGGACGATCCGCCCACCATCCGCATGGGGCCCTAAGATCTGAAGAGGCAGGATTTCAGATGTTTTTTAAAAGCCAAGAAGGAGTCTGCATTTGAAATATACTTGGGTACAGCGTTCCATGAACCCACCAATCGCATCCCTACCACCTGAGATACTGGTTTTTGAGGAAGCGGTCAGTAAGATATTCAAAAACAAATCCAAACAGAATCCACTACCATAACCTGAGCAAGGAAGAGAACCAGGGCATATAACTCCTTAAAAAAATAGAAATCATTGACACAAAACAAGCAGACAAGAGAGGGACAATTGCATTTCAATCAAAACAGGAATAACGTGAATCTTGCCTTACCCTACTCTGGGAGTAAAGGAATTAAAAGGTTCTAATGACTCACCTCACTCCTGCATTACACAGGTAAATACTTTAGTGGACTCAGACAAAGACAATGGGTGGATTGGGTGGCAGGCCTCCCGCCATCGTACGGCTGTTTTCGCCCACCATAATATGATGGCGTGGAATTGTTGAGTATGCGTGGTGGACGGTTCTAACAGGCAATCCTTTTCTGACCGCCTGTTGGAACTGAAACATAGCCCAACATTGCGGTGGTGCCTTGCAGGCACCGCTGTAGGAATTAGGCTATCCTTTTCATCCATTTGGTTTGCGGTAGACAAACCGCAGAAAAACAAATGGCAGAGATGGATTTGAAATATACTTGGGTACGGGCCCTCCTTGATACCTGGGGCTGGGTAAAGGTCACCCCTACATATCCCTGCACCATGTGGCAGTCACCGCATGGTGCCTGCCACGTAGTGCAGGGGTATGCAAGTGCCTTTATTTTTGTACTGCAGCGGGGGCTGTAGATCGCATCACCACCACAATGCAAAATATAGGTGATGCAACTGCCATGGTGGTGGTGCATCATAATTCGGATTGTGGGGAGGCCGCCTCATGGGCGGCCGGTCCCAAATCCCAAGCAATGGCGGATGGACAAAAGTCCATCCTCCATTGTAATGAGCCCCTATATTTCTATACCCAGCAAATAATTCACAAGCAATGTTTCCCTGTACCATGTAGACCAATCGTCTCCAGAGTTGGGTCAGTTTTGGAACCCTTGTCAGAATTTGTTGATTGGGTCCTATACTTTAGTCATAAAAATGTAATCTTACATAAAAGACACTAAGCACCTACTCAGCATATGCGCTGGAATTACGCACTGGAATTGACTTTGACCCTAACATCAATCTAATCATCACACTTGATATAGAGTCTCTGAACGAGTATACCACAGGAAGAACATTTATGAGCCATTGAAGGTGTATTAACTGAAAAAGAATGGACATATTAAGCTCTTGGGCATTGGATAATGATCCTAACAAGAAAAGCAGTAACAAAATTCTTCTTTGAATTTGAAGGCACCATATATCTACAATAGTATGGTACTTCCATGTGGGAAGAGCTTTTACGCCATGCTTGGCATGCCTGTAGGTACATCATTTTAAGAAGGATAATGTATGAGAGAACATCCCTTTTTTCATCAAAAGTTGCTTTGCAGCAGTGCTCTATTGACAATGTGTTTGTCGTCTGGCTGGACACCGAAGAGATCGCATATGAAATCCTTATTGGCTGAGTTCTTGCAACCAGTTCTTGAAATTTAGAATTACTGTAGACCATGAACAGATACCTTTTTTAAAATCTAAACATCATAGCTGTAGGGTAAACAAAAAATATATATGTACAAGAAACAAACAGACAAGAATAGTATGTTAGACTTTGAGAGTGCACCCCCATCATCATTCAGGGAAAGCCTCCCTGTCAGACCATTTCTCCAGATTTAGAGAAACTGTTTGGCCAATAATATTATAGAACAAAAGCAACACTTCAAAGCTTAAGACTAGTTCACTGCAATTCAAAGATGACAGGAAGGGAAACAAGAGGGCTCATAACAGCAACAGAGAGGCACTATTGGATGATATGATCAAGAAGAATGAGCCACATTTCCTTTGCGTCAGGACGTTAACCCTGGGCGGAGTTCGCGGAAAAAAACTCTGTTGCACTACGCAGAGCTCCACACGCGGCGGCCTATGGTAGAAAAATGCAGTTTGCGGTGATTGCACAGTGCTGGATGCTTGTCCGTACTGTGCAATCATTGTGAACAGCACCATGCGCAGCGCAAGCTTACCTTTTCTGCCGCTTGAGTAGATTTTTACTCGAGCGGCAGCTTTCTCAATGCGAACGGGCAGTTTCTCAACTTGAGTGGTCACGAGCATACGTGACCACTTGCAATGAGAAACCTGACCCCCCAGCATGTTGTGAAATCTCACCGGGAGGTTTATTTTCTAACTTTATGTTGGCGATCGCGAACGAGGAAAAATATCACCGGGAGGTGGATTTTCCTTGCTTGCGCTCGCCAACCTGACGTTGATGAACGCAAGTGAGGAAAATAACTCCACGTAACGTGGATTACGGGAAGAGCAGAGTTCACCGCCCAGGGTTACAGGACATGCAGTAAAAGTTTAAATGAGGTCAAGAAAATCATATCTAAACTTTGGTGCATTTTGAGCAGTGGTAGACTCCAATTTGAAACAGTTCTGATTGGAAAGAAACACCAGCCTAAGGAACATATTAATCAATATTAGAGCTAAGATTATGTCCCATGAACAACATACACTATGGGCCTCCAAAGGGTGACATGGAATTTTCCATTTGTCCATTGCTCACTGTGCATATGCACTACCTCTCCAAACCTTAGGATTAAGATGCACTGGGAACAGAGGAGTCATACCAATTGCAATTCTATTGATGTGGTATACCTGACTAAAATGTCCATGTGTCAAAATGCATATTGGGATGACATTGAGAAAAATGTAAACCTGCATATGCAAACATCGCTGCAACATCTGCTGCAGACCAATACCTTCATGCCTAGCAGCACACTTCCTAGAACTAATTGACACTGAAATTGACATAACATGGACAGGTATTGAGAACATTAGAATATACACAACATGGCAAAAATGTGTCATGAAAGTAAACAACATTGGGTCCACAGACTAAAACCCCATCTCATTGGATTGAATAATGCCATCCCTTGGACTTAATTGAACATCTCAACAGAATGCATACAGTAAAGACAGCAATGATGTTATTTCCCAGGCCACAAGACCTAGTGGTCCTCTCCTGTAATAGATGCAGGGCTGCTCTTTCCTCAGAATGGTATCCAAAATCATTCAAAGCTCACTCCCAGTATATGTTGAGAAACAAAGTACAAAATAACCAAAACCATACTTGGTCTGTAACTGTTGAACACACCACTAAATTTCATTCACATTTGTGAGATCCATTACGACTTTTGTAAAACATGCCTTCAAATTGATTCCACTACTTGTCCACATATGAGTATGAATATGTCCTTTTATAAAACATTTTTTTGTCCATGTCATGAATTAAGCCACTTACGAATTGATTGTTAGGAGATAATGGATACGAAAAGATGTGTGCTTATAGTATGCAATTACAGTCCACTTCCTTACAGCATAATACCAATTGTTAGATAAACCATGTCAGTGGCACTGGCAATCAATTATCTTGTGAAGGCAGTACTGGTTTTCGCAATATTGTCATGAGGAGCCCATAAAAGGGACATACACAGACCCTGGACCTACATTTCCCATGAGACAATAATGTGACGGTATGCAACACCTTTCGCTATGCAGCAGGTGACGCCTGTTGACCACTCCTACTGTGGAAAATAAATACAGCATACATCTCAGTTCTGATTTATAGGTGGGGTGGAGAAGAGGTCCAAATAGGTGCATAGGTGACTTGTTACACTTGACGACATAAGTAGCTCTTTACAATAGGACCGAATGAAGATTTTTAAGGTAGCACAATAACTGATTGCAACTTGTTTATATATTTAACTTGTATCTACAGTGTGTGACCACAGGGACATGTAGCCCACTCCACCAATTTAGTTGCCATTATTTTCTTAAAAGACCAAATAGAAACGGGAAGGGTACTCTTCCAACCTCAGTGCATGTATTTATATGTTATGTCTGTCGTTTGTCCTTGTCTATTTGCCTATGAAAATGCTCACAAGCTACAGATAAAGGCAACAAGACACCCGCTTGATATACCACGCCTATAATGGGTTTTTATTTTGCTTCCTTTACCAATTTGATTCCCTATGCCATACCTTTTTCTGCACAGATTGAGATGAGATGAAAATGCACTGACAAGGTTATAATGATCCTGATTACACACAAGTCCATCAGCTTTTTATCTTACAGGATGTAAGGTGATTACATCATTGGAACTAGACCTTCTTGCATGAGTATATGTATGTATGTACTATTTGTCATGATTTGTCCTGTCTGGAAATTACGTTTAGGGTGAAGTACATAAATAGGAAACTGGTATCATTCCAGGGTATACTATAGTGATTTAGTCCTGAAGGAAGCCCTGGCCCCCTAGGTACATTACCTACATAGGCACCCCTTCTTAATCATTTTAATTATACCAGGAACAATATTAATAATGGGATACCTAGGTGTTCCAAGGTATTTCTAGCAGCCTCCAGCAGGAAACTCTCCTAGGAATATGGTGTGTAAAGATCCTACAAAAAGAACTTGTGGTAACATAGGAGGACACTAAAGTATTAAACAATTTCTTGTCTAGGACACTGTGGAGCTGATTAGGATGGAGGGTGGATGCACCATATTGAACATCGGGACTGCCCAACAGACTATGGACGATCTCAACATAGGCATTTTGATATAACCACCACCAAGGTGATCGCAATGCCTATACTTTACATTGTGGTGGGTGCTGCTGCTGCAGCACCTGTCGCAATGTAAAGTAGGGACACTTGACATATACCTGCACTACGTGGCAGGTACCATGCAGTGTCAGCCACATAGTGCAGGCATATGTAGGGGGAATGATAGGGGCCCCCCAGTGCCCATATTGGAGGGCCAGAGGATAAGGGGATCCGCTAGAGGCCCCCAAAGTCCCTTTCCATCTGCCTTTTCATGGTAGGTGCACTATAATCCCTACAGGGATGCCTGGTAGGTACCACCACTGTTGTATTGACATGATTCCCCTCCACTGCACCAGTGGGCTCAAGGAGCCCGTCGGATTCGAGGTGGTCAGTCATTCCAATCCCCACCCATCTGCCCACCATTGTATTATGGCATGCAGATACCATGGGTCCGAAGGTGGTGGGACTGCCACTGATGGGCTGTTGGTGGTGGTCCCACCTACATCATGATCAGGCCCTGCGTTATGTTTTCTGCCAAATTGTCCACATTTCTTAAAACATGATGTCATAGTTTGATGGAAGAATACTAAAGATTTCAAACACTGTTCAACCCTCTGTAGACATTTCATTTATGCTACTTTTTGTTCTACCTTAGGTACACAAATAGTAGACCTTTCTTAAAAGTCAAATATCTAATGTGTACTCATGAATGTTCCTCAAACATGACAACATTTTCTTAAATGGCCTTATGGCTTGCTCCTCAAACAAAGCATCATTTTTTAAATAAGCTGCTGCCTCAACTTTTTAGTGAATTGAGGATGATAGACTTAAATGACCTTACCCGCAGAAAGTTGGGAAAACACAATACAACTTTAATTTTTTTTAATGAAAGTCCTTAATAGCAATACAATGTCATCATTGAAATACATCCAACCGACACTTCTAAAACTCTTTTAGTATAAAAAACATTTTCATAAGCCTAATAAATACATCATATACCATTCACCAAGCAATCCAGAAGCAGGGAATTAATTAGAATGACAATATAAGCATATAAAGTGATGTAGAGCTTTTAAAAAAACTACTACCTCCAGAAATAACAGTAATTCCTCTAGATTTTAATCAAAGAATGCACCCTAAATCTTATCAAATTTTCTTATAGCTCCCACTCGTAAAAAGGTCTGCTCACTGCTTTTAACCCTGTTCATCTTATGTAACCATTCATAGATAGATGGAATCTGTTCTGTACGCCATTGTTGTAACAGAAGAGATCTAGCCACTGCCATAGCAATATATAACAATGTAGCCTTCTGGTCGGGAAAAAAAAGATCAGGATCAAAACCATACAAAATTAATTTCTCATTCACAACGATCTTGATACCACATCCGATCTGAAGATACCAAAAAAACTCATCCCAAAATTTAGAGATCCTAGCACAGTAAAACATAACATGTGACCAGTTAGCTGGAGAATGATGAATACATCTAAAACAATGGAGAGTGATTAGGATACATTTTGGAAATAGAAGAGGGTGTTCGTAAAGTAACCACTTACTAAAAAATAAAATTCTCTGCCAGTTTGCGCCTTGTAATGTGCTAAAATTAAAATTATTGGCCACTGACCAAACCTTCAAAAGCATGGCCTGATTTGCCTGCTCCCGCCATTTTTTAATCGCCTTCTGACTGAGAACGAGCTTCCTGCTTTGGGCAAGATGACGCTTCCATACCCCCGGTTTTCGATCAGGTACTTCAACTAATTATTAATTAGTTAATTGACTTTGTTGGTCTAACTGAGCAATATCCAGTTGAATGAGGAATTTGTGCACAGTGTTGTAAGCCCCAAATAGAATGAAATTTCTAGTGATTAATTGCGACATTTCAACCAGGGTAATCCATTTCCCATTTCTCAGAAACACTGCGACTTTCGAAAATCCTACCACCGCACAGTTAACAACAAGATCTAAACATTGTGAAACCCCAGCCAGTTGGCGAATGCTGGATAATAATGTTGTTAAGTTGATCACAGGGATAGAATATCCTTTGTACAGGGCCTGACATTTTTTTAAAAAACAGTGTAGGGACTTATAGCGGACTAATTTGGGAGATTTAAACACCTGCAGAGGAGCATGTATCTGACTTTCTTTGCTCATAAATCAATAAAATAATGTATGAATAGTTTTTTCTTTGAAGTTGAGATTTAAATCTGGATAAATACTGTGCAAAATATGCATTATAATAATCCCTGAGATTTGGTAGGGCAAGTCCTCCCTGGTCCAGATTCTCATATAAGGTGCTAAGTGCAATACAAGGTGTTTTCTTTGCTGAAACATGGGTTCAACTTGAGTAAAGAAAGAGCCTGACAAAACACATGAAATGGTTGAAAACAAAAAATTAAACAAGGGGAGAACAGACATTTTAATTAGAGTGACACAACCTAAAATAGATAAAAGGTAGAGAGTTCCAATGTGAAAGCAACGTCTGAACTTTTCGCAGAAGGGGATCAAAATTCAGATGATATAAATCCCTGACAGATGCCAAAAAAAGAACTCCCAAGTATCTCTTGTGTCTAGTGTTGGTACACGATAGAATATCAGAGTGTACCTCCAAAGCTTCACAGCCACATTGTAGTATTTCTGTTTTCTTTTTTCTTTATACGTACTCCCCCCAAGGTTTCAAAGTCCTCAAAAACTGAAATACTTTAGCTTGGACTCTTAATCCAGGTTTTATAATAACACTAAGCGATGAGCGCCACCTACTTTGTGCACTGTGAGAAATCAAATTCCTTCCACAATCTAATAACAATTATTCAGACACTAGACTTGGAATGGCCCACCGCGAAAGCCACTAGAACTAAAAATTATATACAAAACCCAGGGAGTATTTTATATCATCACTGTGATCATTCAATTGTCACATATAGACATAATCAGTCCAACAAAAAAACTCATTAAGGCAGGCTTGCTTCTTCTTTCTTTATTTTCACACTTCAAGTGATTTCTTCAAAGATGTTTCAATAATGTCCATACAGTTGAAATGATGATCAAGTACAGCCTATGCGTTTCGTCCCACATGGGACAACATCAGGGCTGAAGAAAGTAAAGAAAAAAGAACAATAACTAACCATTTGCTAATAAAAACATTATTGTTTTTACATTTGATAATTTATTTGACAGTGACTCGTCTTGCCCTGCCTATATGACAATCTAAAGCAATTCCTGCCTATATACCATTCTACCAACCAATATCATCATGTTGAGAACCATAAACGGAACATCCCATCATAAGTGGGAATATTTAGAGCCTTCAACCATTATTTTCATGGTGTTCATAAAACATCATATGTAAGAACCACATATTTTATTAAGAAAACCTGTATCCCCCCTTGTAATCACATTAGGTTAACTGGAATCCCCAGCATACCCTCACCTTTATGTTAAATCATTGCCATCTTGTCTTAATGGTTCAGCCAATCTTTATTATGTTACCCCTTGACTTGTACTGTCTCGTTTGGGGTCAATCTAAATTTAAAACAAAATGATTCATTCAGTATCTCAAATATATATGTACAAGTGCTAAGTGACTGACCGCTATCACCCGCCCACTGAAAGTGGTGTAATCACTAATGCTCGCTCTCCTAGTTAGCAAGTTTTCGAATCATCAGAATTTCCTAGATGCGGTTGAAGAGTCTCCAATTTTGAGATAGTGGTCTCTGTGTGAACAATTTAATCTGAAAAAAGGGAATGTGTATAGTATGAAGTAGGATGAGAACAGGGTATACACTTATTTATCCCACCTTCCTATGTCTCAGAACCATTAATAACTTTTCTCTTCCACTAAAGATTCCAAAGGCTCAGTTAAGCGCTGACATTTAATATTTAAAAACCTTAGAAGTCCTTGCTGTCAATCAGTTCATTATATCTGCGCTGTATATGAGAGAAAACATAATGATCACAGTCGCCTCAAAGTTCCTAATTAAAATCACTTAGTCTGTTCTCAAAACATTCAAGTTCCCAATTCCTACCTCTATGATCTTTCCAATGCTGCCACTTCGGTCAGCTTGCCACTTTTTTGCAGGGTAAAATAACCAAAATTTCCTCTATGTAGTATTCCTCAGTCCAATATTCCTTTAAAATGGATCAAAAAAACAAAGGAGACATTATAAATTATTTGTCCCCTTTAAATATCCATATACCCTGAATTCTATGCCAATTTACCTCCTAAAAAGGTTCAGGTCTGCCATCAGATACCTCTGTCAATAATTATCTTCTTCTACCGCATCTTTCTCCTTCGGCGACCCGCTTGATAAACAGTCGACAAACCCCTGTTCATTCATGCCTCTATTTCAATTCACCATTATCCAATCATAATGCAGTAAATTTAGCGCCATTTCCGCCCCTTTAATTTAGTCTGTGTTCCGTAATCAGTCCGCAATCCCTATTAGCCAAAAATGCTATCGTGAATCCGGTCCTTCTATACCCAAAGTCTGCTGGGTGTCGGCATGCAAAAAACGGAAATCTTCAAAGTATATCCGGTTACCTGAATTATCCCAATGATAGGTCTACGTCATCCTCGTATTGTGAACCAATCGTAAAGTATCAAACGAATTGAAACAAACGCCCTGCCAAATAACCTGACACCGGAAATGCCAAAGTATATCCGGTCCTTAGATATCCTAATCACAACAGTATATTCGTCCTGTTTACACCGGAAATCATTGAGGTGTATCCGGTTGTTAGATACGCCCTAGTAATAGGTGCAAAAGTCTCCCATGCGTTCAACCAATCATTCTTCAAATAATGCTGACATGCCGCGCCACGCAAACCGTGTACTGAGTTCTCTTTCTGGTCGGCAACTCCAATTATGCTGGAGAAACCCTTTCAAAATCCTTAAAGCAAATATTTGAGATATTCCACACTCACCATTGTATTGTTGGGGTGTGTCGGAATAGGGTAAATATCACGTTGCTGGTGTAACACAAGGGGCTAGCGCTTGTCGATTAAAAATATCCTGACCGGTTATATAGAATAATTGTTGTCTTCGCACAAGAGCACTCAACTAATGTGATCGTGCTCGCACACGACGTACGAATTAAACAATGCAAGTGTATTGTGATTGTGGGTGCCTCTATATGTTCGAGATTGAATTAGGTTTGGATAATATCTTGGTGGGATATTACCCCCAACAGAGGTACAGTGTTTAAGCACAAATCAGCTTGTGTATTAGCTTGAGAGATTCAGTGGCAGCTACAGGTTGGCCAATCCCAGAGGTTTCAACAGCAGACTGCAAATCTGAAGCAGGGCTCGTAGGAGGTTGTGGTGTTGGCTTTTTCGCAAAGAGGGGAAACTGCTTTGGCTCCTTCATAACTGTTTTGATTTGTGTAGGTCCATCAGATCTTGCATTATCTGGTAGAGACGGCGCTGGGCTGGCAGTAATTAAGTTCATATCGATCGTCGTCGCACTTACTGAGATACTAGTCTGATTTAAAAGCCTGGCGGGAGGTGAGTCTTGTTCATCTGAACTCTCAAATGTGGAGTTGAATTCAGGCAAATTTGCAAAGGATCCCTTAAGTCATAAGTCATAAGTCATAAAATTTGTATAGCGCACTACATACCCAGAGGGTTTCAAGGCGCTGAGGAAGGGGAGGAGGATTATTTGTCAAATATCCACGTTTTAAGCTGCTTTCTGAACGCTAGGTGATTCTGGGTGAGGCGAAGGTAAGCGGGGAGTGAGTTCCATGTTTTGGCAGCCAGGTATGAAAAGGATCTGCCTCCCATGGTGGTCTTGTTGATGCGAGGTACAGTGGCGAAGGCTTGGCTGGAAGAGCGAAGTTGGCAGGAGGGGGTGTAGAAGGACAGTCGAGAGTTGAGGCAATCTGGTCCGATGTCGTAGAGTGATTTGTGTGCGTGGGTAAGCAGTCGGAAAGTGATCCTCTTATTGACGGGTAGCCAGTGGAGGTCTTTAAGGTGACCAGAGATGTGTTCGTTGCGTGGGATGTCAAATATGAGCCTGGCTGAGGCGTTTTGGATTCGTTGTAGTTTTTTCTGGAGTTTAGCGGTGGTACCTGCGTAGAGGGTGTTTCCGTAGTCCAGTCGGCTCGTGACTAGAGCGTGGGTGACTGTTTTCCTTGTTTCGGAGGGGATCCAGCGAAATGTTTTTCTGAGCATGCGAAGAATGTTAAAGCAGGAAGAGGATACGGCGCTGACTTGTCTGTTCATTGAAAGTGAAGAATCCAGGATGACGCCAAGGTTCCGTGCGTGGTCTGTCGGGATGGGTGCTTTTCCGAGGGCTTCCGGCCACCAGGAGTCGTCCCATGCAGAGGGGGATGTACCTAAGATGAGGACTTCTGTTTTGTCTGAGTTCAGTTTCAGACGGCTTTGTTTCATCCATTCGGCGACTTCTTTCATTCCTTCGTGTAGGTTAGTTTTGGCGGTGCTGGGGTCCTTGGTGAGAGAAAGGATCAGTTGAGTGTCGTCCGCGTAAGAGATGATGTTGAGGTTGTGTTGGCGGGCGATGGTCGCGAGGGGGCTCATGTATACGTTGAAGAGGGTGGGACTGAGTGAGGATCCTTGAGGTAGGCCGCAGATGATTTCAGAGGCCTCGGACTTGAATGGTGGGAGGCGGACTCTCTGGGTTCTTCCGGTGAGGAACGAGGTAATCCATTCCAGTGCTTTTCCTTGGATTCCGATGTTTCTGAGGCGTTGTAAAAGGGTGCTGTGGCAGACTGTGTCGAAGGCTGCAGAGAGGTCGAGGAGGATGAGGGCGACTGTGTCTCCATTGTCCAGTAGAGTTCGAATGTCGTCTGTTGCTGCGATGAGGGCGGTCTCAGTGCTGTGTTTGGCTCAGAAGCCAGATTGTGAGGGGTCGAGTGATTTGTTGGCTTCGAGGAAGGCGGCGAGCTGGTTGTTGACGGCTTTCTCGATGACTTTGGCCGGGAATGGAAGAAGCGAGATGGGGCGGTAGTTTTTGAGTTCGGTGGGGTCTGCTGTTGGTTTTTTCAGAAGGGCGGTGAGTTCAGCGTGTTTCCAGTCTTCTGGGAAGGTAGCGGAGTTGAAGGAGCAGTTGATGACGTCTCGGAGGTGCGGAGCAATGAAGGAGTCTGCTTTGTTGAAGATGTGGTGAGGGCATGGGTCTGTGGGGGATCCAGAGTGGATGGAATTCATCAGGCGGATGGTGTCCTCAGTGGAGATTGGGTTCCAGGCGTTAAGGGTGTTTACGGGGGGAAGATGGACTGCAGATGGTGGGGTGGGTTGGCTTCCGGGTTGGTTGTCAAAGCTGTTGTGGATGTCAGCAATCTTGTTGTGGAAAAAAGAGGCTAGGGAGTCGCAGAGGGTTTGAGAGGGGGTGATGTCGTTGGAGTTGGCCGAGGGATTGGAAAATTCCTTGACGATGTTGAAAAGTTCCTTGCTGTTGTGGGCGTTGTTGTCAAGTCGATCCTTGAATGCTGTTTTCTTGGCTTTTCGGATCAGTTGGTGGTGAGTACGGGTGGCGCTTTTGAAGGCGTCCTTGTTGCTGGTGGATGGGTCTTTTTTCCAGGCCTTTTCCAGGGAGCGGCACAGTTTCTTGGACTTCTTGAGATCATCGTTGAACCATGAGGCCTTCTTGTTGCCAAGTTTGTGTTGACGTTTTTTCAGTGGTGCTAAGGTGTCGGCGGTGCTGGATAACCAAAGGGTGAGGTTGGAGGCGGCTTCGTTGGCGTTAGAAGAGGGGGCTGGGGAGGTTCGAAGGAGCGATGTGGAGATCTGATCCGTGGTGATTTTGTTCCAGTTTCTTTGTAGAGTTGGTTGGAGGTGGATGATGGGTTTCGGCTTGTTGTAGGTGAAGTGAACGCAGCTGTGGTCAGTCCAGAGGAGATCCGTAGTGTGGCTGAAGGAGACATGATTGCTGGAGGTGAAGATGGGGTCGAGTGTGTGACCTGCGATGTGGGTGGGGGAAGTGACCAGTTGTTTAAGTCCGAGGTTGGCGAGGTTGTCTAAGAGGGTGGCGGTGTTGCGGTCGTTGATCTTTTCAAGGTGGAAGTTGAGGTCTCCCAGAAGGATGTAGTCTTTGGAGGGGAGCGCGTGTGGGGTGATGAAGTCCGTGATGTCTTCACTGAATTTTGCGCGGGGTCCTGGTGGTCTGTAGAGGAGGGTGCCTCTGAGAGTTGTCTTGGGGTCGATGTGAATCTGGAAGTGAAGGTGTTCGGAGTTAGCGAGGTTGGCGTCGGATCTGGTAGAGACGCGGATTGATTTCTTATGGACGATAGCGATTCCTCCTCCTGTATGGTCGGTGCGGTCCTTGCGTGTGATCTTATAGTCATCAGGGATAGCGATGGCGATGTCAGGGGCGGAGGAAGCGTTCATCCATGTTTCCGTTAGGAAGGCGACGTCAGGGGAGATGGTGTCTAGTAGATTCCATAGGTCAATGGCGTGTCTGTGGACTGAGCGGGTGTTGAGAAGGATGCATTGTAGGTGGTTGGGGTCGGGAATCTGTGGTGTGGTCGTAGCGGAGATGTTGTCGGTGCCGCTATATTTGCAGGAGATGCAGGAGAACGGTCCATGGGTGCGTCCAGGAGCGGCTTGGACGCAGTTGGGGGCGCGACCGGGGTTAAGGGCTAGGAGGGTGGCGGCATCGTAGGTAGTGCGGGGGGGCTGGGCAGCGCGAGGGGCAGGGGGTCTGGCGCTGGGCGCGGTCCAGGCGCGGACGGGCGTAGACGGGCTTACCTTTGGCGCACCTTCGGCGCGGATTGGGCGCGGTCGCTGCGCGTGAATGCTGCGCGCGGGAACTACTGTCATATATGGATGGTGGAGGGGGAGGGGCGAGGGCGTCTCAGCTGGGAGGCGGGTCGGGCACACGAGGAGGATGATAAACAAACAAAATGGAGGCGGGGGGAGGAGCAGGTCGGAGCGCTCTAGGCAAATGTGCATACAAAGTTAAAAGCAGCCAAATTGAATCACTATAGCGCTAATCAGGCAAAGCGCTACACAAGGCACACAGCAGGTGAAAAGCAATTCCAAGAATCACAGAGATATTGGCAGAGCAGCGCTACGATACCAGCTTGAAGTCAGGAGTACAGTACCGGCCATCCGGGCTGCTTCTTTTGCTTCTTTGACCTGAAGTCGGCGAGTTTTGGCTTTAATACGATTGTTTGCCCATTTTTCCCCTTTATACCGTGAGCATACTCCTCCGAACCATCTTTCACAGTCTTTCTCAGACACCTTCAAACACCTCCAGGTTCTTTAAAAAAAAGAAACATTCCTCTCTTTCTTTTTTTTTTCTTTCTATTTTTCCCAATGAGGCACAGTTCTCCCAGCTCTCCAAAATGAGATGTAGATTTCTGGGCTAGGCAACAAAAGGAATCTCTTTTGAGAGCTAGAAAAGGAAGCAAAAATCTTTCTAGCTACCGAACATTGTAAAGGGTGCCGAGGGCGTTTTCCTCCCCTTACGAGTCTCAGCAAAAAAAGTTCAGATCAATATTACATACAGCTATCAGCTGACAGAGAAAGGCTGTAAGAAATAATAAATTGGTCCCCCTGTAGTGTTTAATCAGCTACTTCAGCTTGGGCTCGCAGCTAAACAACAGACAGAAAAAAATGCCATTGCCTCCAGGAGCGATGCTCCAAGAATGTTCCAAGTCCCACAACATTGAAAAAGATAAGCAACAGGGCAAGTGAAGACTCCAGCGCGAGGATTCCAGCGCGTTTTCACTCCACTTTCATTCCGCTCATAAAACAATGCAGCTGCCGCCCCCACCTCTTTCTCTGCGCCTTACCTGTCCGGACTCCGACCGAGCCCGCTAGGGGAGCAGAAAACATGCCGCCACAGCCGCTGACATCCACGTAACTGCCATGTATTTGGACCAAGCCTCAGAGCCCTTCGCAGCACCACCGGATGTGATGAGCAGCAACAGGAGAGCGATGGAGCCACAATCCTTCAATCCTTCAATTAGATTCGCCGTGCAGTGAGACGCCGTTCTGCTCACCAAACAGAAACTCCATTGCTGGGGGAGGAGCCGTGGCAGAGATCACCTGAGGCTATGCAGAGGCGTGGTACTCCGCAGCCTCCATCCATCGCCACCACATACAATACAACTAACACATTATAAAGAACAGTTAACTCACTGTTATTACTTACTAACAGCATCACTCACTGTACACTCTTCAGTACTAAACTTCAAGTCCAAGGCTGGACAAAATCTAAGTAAATTCAGTCAGTATCACTCTCAGTAAGTAACACACCATTCTCCTTCTCCCTTAATGTCAAAATTGCACACAGGTGGATTACCTAAACACTGGTAGAAGTAGAAATAACACTAGTGCGAGGTCATCAGGACAATAACAAAAGATAATCTCATGAATAGGCCCAGACAGAGCAATCCAAATGTTCCTCTATACAGCATAATGATGTAGCAAACAAGACAACCATTTTGAAAGTGTTCTTTAATAACTGAAATCAAATGACTATCAAGACACTGTATTATCACAATATATCATATAATTGAATCAAGCCACTATAAATAGTTGCAGCAAACATGCAGTCATTATAAAACAGAGATCAAATGAAACAAATCAGCTCATGTTAAACCCTTTATATCCTGCAGTATGCGAAAGAAAAAGAGTTATACACATCAGAACTCTTCAACAGTGCCAATATATCATCATTATCAATGGGATAGCTTGTCTAGCAGTGCATGTGGTGTAGCGTAACGTTAGAGCCTTGTGCATTTGTGCATTATATATACATGTTATATGATAACCATATTAAAATATGTGCAGTGTATCAATCATTAGTTGGTTGGCAACATGTAATTTAATAAACGCCCTGCATATACTCGAAATGTAAATATTATACTTACGCATGTTAACTGTACCTGAATCTGGCTTGTAACTAGCCCCGAGATATAAATCAAGTGTCTTTTTTTTTTGCTCTCTCCTCCCTTGGTGCCTTTTCAACATGTTAGAATAGCTTTATAGCTTATTATATTAGACTAGGGGGCTATTGAACTTTTAACTATAGTGTTGTTCTTGGATATAGAGACTGAGACAGTGGAAGAGATCATACTGTACCAGAGAGACCAGACTGATGTTACATCCAAGGTTGCCCAAATGATTGCTCTTTGTTGAGAGCTGGGAAACCCATGGAGTTTACCTGCTACCCAAGAACAATTGCTTCGGAGTGGTTTATTTGGCTGAAACTGATAGGGGGAAGCCTTCTAGAATATTCCTTCATGCTTTAAATGTGTGATCTGTCCTGACTTCTCTGAAGGAAGACTTCTTCTATACTTTTCTTATTTCCCCTGCCCAGAGTGTTGAGCTTTATGCTTGAATACTCAGAGTTTTTCCCATGAATCTTAACCGTAGTTCATCTGATGCTGACACCGTCCTCATAGAATTTCCCTTTGTCACTTTGGGTACCTCATTTACAATAGGGAAGTTCATTAATGGAACCTGCTTGTGTGAAAGTTCATTTTCTGTATGTGACACTATTTTGCATCTTTTTCCTTATAATCTATAAATTCAGAATGCATGATCATTTAAATATGCATGCACTTACGACATGCTTTCTTCAATTTTGCTGACTGATTTAACTTGTACCTGAACTAAATTGTTAACCATTTTGGTTTTGACACCATCCTCTTCATCATACTTGTGCAGCCAAATTAGTTTCAATGTCCGTGAAATACATTGCTGATGTTAGCTCCTTTTTTTCCACAGTTCAAGTCGATAATCAAAGGTTCATATGACCAGAGGGTAATTCTTTTTGACTATTTTACCAAGAAACTGAGATTTAGTAAACCCCGCTCTATCACCTGTGTGTTTTTCTATCTTTATAGCACAACCCTAGCTGGGGAATAATGCAGTGACGACATTGAGAGACGATTAAAGATTGTGAATAAGATGTAAAGATTAACATCATTGACTTACACAATTACATTATATTTCATAAGATGCTTGTGTTAGGGGAGGCACAAAGCAATAAAAAAAGATTGTTTAAAAAAGTATGTGACAATTGGTACATTTCTTCAATAGTAAACACGTTCATTATATCAGAATGTATTGTTTTAGGGTTTTAATAGACTTTTTTCATTTTCTACAGCATTGATAAAGTGACCATCCATAAAACTATTTTGTTTAGAAGATGCTGTGTAGGAAAAAACACCAAGAACTGAATATAAAAAAAGGAATTCTGAATTACACGTATCAATTGAAGTGATATGATTGTTTGCTGCTTCCCTCAACGTTTGTTTTAACTTGCATACATTAAGCAACAGAGGATAGATGAAGACTTCCAAATGCCCGACTAGGCAACACCGGATAAAGTATCATCTTTCATATATGAAATTTGCTACGGGCTTAAAACAATTTACATTTTGTCTGTTCACAATTGCACCTCATATATGTACATTTTAGGCACCGGGAGATAAAGGTATTTGCCCAAATTAGCACAATTTTTCAGTCACGTGTTTTGCAAGGTTATTAACACAGGTTTCCTAGTCCCAAAGTCAGCAGCTTAGCCACTAGAGCACATTCCCTCCCTAACCTTTGATGCATTTCAGCTCCATCAACCCTAACATTTAAAAAGATACTTTTCAACCATCTTCTTTAGTGAAAATACCACCTCTTCCCCTCTGCCACAGTTACTTTGTTCTACCATCTCTGAATGGCATTAGCATATATTGGTCAGAATTAACATTTATATTGTGGGATGAAAGCAAATATGACCCTCATACTCACACATGTGCTCTGATTTGCTTAAAATTTTAAATTTTTGAACATACCATGATTATAGGAAGGTGCCTCTTGTGACATGGTTAGCAACGCAATTTAGCTTGATGTCTGATGTGATTTCGAACTATAAGTGCACTAGGTCCCTGCTAAACAGGTTTCTAGTGCCAGATCTCTTTCCCAAAAGCGTACCACGATTGACACAACTTCAGCAACCCCTATAAGTCTCTAGTAAATAGCATCTGTGGTACCTCGGGAATTGGGACTGAAGAGGGTCCTCTGGGGCTGCCGCACCAGTTGTCCCACCCCAGAGACCCCTCACCAAGACAATGAAACTGTCATTGCTGGTTGCATGTCAAGGTGCAGGGAAGACCAAAGAGTCAGTATGGCACCCAGCCCTGTGTGCCATGCCCCATAACACTGCATGAGGTATAGGTAAGTCACCCTTACTTCAGGCATTACAGCCCTAAGGCAGGGTACACTATATCCCCTGTGTGGACACATATGCATGAGCAGATATGGCCCTGCATTATCTGAGCCATTCTTGGATATTGTAAGTGCACAGAGAAGCCTTAGAGAGTATATGGGCTGAATGCATGTCATTGTGAGTTTCCTAGCTCCATGATGGCTTCACTGTACCCTAAGATGTTTAGTGCCAAACATCTTGTGTTGATAAATCCTCACTGATGCCAGTGTTGGAATTATTAGAGCGTCCCCTGAAAAACCTACCAAGCACTGGTATGGTCTCTGACTAGTTATAGCCAGCATGCCACCACCAGACATGTTTCAGACCTTATGGGGTGAGAGCCAGCACTCTCTGAGTCCTTAAAAAAGCCTTGTCTGGGTGGAGGTGCTTCACACCTCCACCAAGCCAGAATGGTCTTCTAGAGCAGGAAGCTTCAAAGGCAGTGTCGCCTTTGAAGTGAAAATGAGGTTACTACAGATAGTGTAGTATGCCAATCACCCTGTCCTACTCCACATTTTTCAGAAGGAGAAGCAGGAAAATGAGTAAGATTATGGTCTGTGCCCACTTTCAGCCACAACCACACCTAAGGTGGGGCAGGTAAATAACCTATCAGGGCTAGGGTAGCACCACTTCCCACGGGAAGTGAACACTTAGAGGATGTAAGCCATTGGCTACTACCTGTCACTCCAGTGAGTTTAGCATTTAGGTGGCATCACTGGACTTTAAACCTTCGATTCGATGGACAAAAAGAAGACATGGACCTACTACCTGTCACTCCAGTGAGTTTAGCATTTAGGTGGCATCTCTGGACTTTGAACCTTCGATTCGATGGACAGAAAGAGACATGGGCCAAGAAGAGCTGCTGTCTGAGAACGAAAACCCTGCTGCAGAGAAACTGCCATCAAACCCTGCATATGCATTTGTGTATTTTTCCTCATTGATTTCAATGAACCTTAATTGTGCACAAATGTGATTGATTTTGTGAACTCTAAAAATTCATAACTTTAAAAGTATTAACTGTAGAATGATGTTCTTGGTCTAAAAACATTACATAAAAAGCAAATTGATCTTGAATGTATTCTTGAGTGTGTGTCTCATTTATCGCTTCTGTGAGTAGAACAAATGCTTAGCATTACCTACTGGTAAGAGTAACTGCTCACCCACACTTTTACAAATTGAGCAATAGTATTATCTACTTTTGCCTCTGTAAAGCAATAACGGACTCACTGGACTCTCTGAACACTATACTTCATTTTACTACACTATATAGAGAGCCAGCTTCCTTCATTGGTCATTCTGCTGTTTTAGTGATTTCATATGCGAAAAAAAGTGCATACAAACCCTCTATTTTGGGGGTGAGTCAGAAGACCTTCCTGAAGACTTAGGTGCTTCTAGGGATGCTGTCAGGGCTTTAGCGCTGGTGGGGACAATCTTTGTTAGCATCCCTCAATGACCTCCTTGTCCACGGAGTACCTTACTACTACTCTCCAACAGTGCCACTCATCTCTCCATAGCCATCTCACATGTATTTGATTTGATTTATAGTGCTACTCATACCAGTGTTGGGTGTCAGATCATTTTACATCAAGGACATACAGAGACAAGGAATTGTACATGTGTAAATCAGTGTATAGGAAATGTTACATAAGACAATGAGGACCACAAGGTGTAGAAGTCACGTGCCAACCATACTGGTAGACAGCATATTTTGAACCTTTGTTCTGGAGATGCACAAACTCAGGATTTAAAACTTAACACAGCGGTTGTGTTTGTTTTTACTAATAAGAATTTATTACCACCTTAATTAACCATTTCTAGCAATATTAGGATAATGACAGACTGGGGAAAACTATATCATTCTAACCTATGCTTTGATACTAGTTCAAAGCTCACTGCGCGTAACAAAACAATCTCAGTGACAAAAGCATTAACTCACTGAGCTGTCCACAAGAAATACAATATTGTGATCTGCATGGTACACGTTCTTTTTACCAGCTATATTAAGCCTCTGAGCATCTTTAATATGTGTCAGAACTGCCACTAGACATTTGTATTGTTGCCTGAAATTTGCTGAGCACATGAACTCTGCACCAAGTGTTTTTTATTCCCCTAAGATATTTCAAAACACAGAACCCTCCCCACAGCTTCACAGCCCGACTGGTAGCACTGGTCGCACTGCCCCACTGCCCCAAACGCTGTGCCGGAATGCTCTTGGTTTCTCTCTCATGATTTTGCTGCCTACTTTACACTTAAAACATTTTTTGATATTGCATTTTTTATGTAAAACTCTATTTAGTGAGAAATGTCAAGGCAATTATTCCATATAACAAATTTGCGTTTTGTAATAAAATATATCCTTTCATTTATTCTGCTGATCTAGATCTCAGTTATTGAGGGTGCCCTTTCATTTAATTGACTGTATTTCCGATATGTTCAATTGTGGGGGGTTCTGTTGAGATAAAACGTAGGCATGTCAACATTTTGGGGTCCCCGCGCCCACACCATGACCCTCATGGAACCTGGATGGCTCCCTTTTCTGGCCCACATCCTTGTAAGGCCCAGTTGAATTGTCCATAGAGGCAGCAGAACACGCACAACTGTCTATCTACCTGACAAGCTCGCCACCTCTAGTCGCTCTTGGCTCTTGGAGAAGAGGTCAATAGAACAAGGCAACAGACTTCTCCATATATATGTCCAGGATTTGAAAGAAATCGCCATATCCAACTGATGAGCAACAAACTAAAAGTTCCCTTCCAACTATCCCTCCAATCAGTCATTAATTGCATCTTTGTTTTCATCCCTGTACAGGTACACTTGAAAACAAAAATTAGCTTGAAAATGTTGTCTCTATACCTATCTGCTTTAACCTGCAATCTAAACAGCTAACTAGAGGTTAAAGTTAACACAAAAAGAGGATAAAGAGACACAAATGGAAAGTTCTATCTTCTCAGAATCTAAAAATGTACATTTTGGAAGGTTCTGAATAGATTTCAAAATATAATATTCTCTCCTTTACAACAAAAGCTGACCTCCTCAATTCTAATACTGTTGTTTACTGCTATTTAAGCTGATTTCTACACATTAAAAGAAAAAAGGTACTGCTTTGCTTCCTCAGTACAGATGCCCATGATATCCAAAGTCCATATTGAAACTTAAACACAAATGTTCAGTGTTCTAAGACCATTGATGGTTCCCTGCCTGGCGCTAACCTAACTGGGTGTTTACAAGGTGTGATGCGCTTGCAGAAAGCAGATCGGTAGAAATTTGATCTCATTCTTGTATTGCCTTTGACATGTATTAGATGGGCAGCTTTAAAAGGTGTGTCTCAAAGTGAGTTCTCATGAAGGAAGAAGAGCAGGAATTGCATTCCATGGCTAGATAAATATGCTGAGATCTGGAGAAAATGTGTTGATTTCCACCTACAGGCCTTTGTTCAATAGTCAAAATATCACGCCAACACCTACAACACTTCAATTTAGTAACTGAATAAATGAAGGGACGTTATTAGGGAAAGAGTTCCAGAAGCAGTCTTACGATGGAGTCAGACTAAAAGGGTCGACACTGACCTATACATATTGCAGTTTAAAACACAGCATTAAACATTTTTTGCACAGTTTACTATAGTGAAAGTTTATCAAACTGAAAATTAGTTGGGTCATTAAAATTCCAGGGCACGCCAAAATAGTTGCTTGTGGAGCCAAACTTATTTTGTACGCATTCCAAAGGAATCCGATAATATAGGTTTGGAAACTTCCTTTTAAGGTGTGAGTTAGTCTTGACAGAGACCAACATGTGTGCATTTTGTACACCATATACACGCAACTGAAAATGGTGTTTTATAAGGAATCGATATATGTTTTAAAGCAAAATACATTTTGAAAAGCCTCATGTGAACAAAAGGCAAAAAAAGCTTGAAAGGTAAGGTAAAAAAAGGCTTATGATATTTAATAATTTTTGAAGCGAGCGCTGTCTCACATATTCCTTGAGCCAATCAAATGCCTGACTATGAACCACGGATGAATTAAACTTGTTGGGCAGCTTACCTTCTGTTCCTCTGTGCCAGAGCGTGGCAGGGAATGTACAATAAGTCATATGACCTTTTCTTCTCTATAGGATATTCCTTGTGATGCTCAAAGATATTCTACAGTAGGAAAATGGATAAAGAAATGAGTTATAAATATTTAGATTGGTTTTGAGGACGCCGCAAGGGGCTTAACAACAACTAAGCTCTTTTCATAGTCTGTTCCCACATGCACGGTAACCTGGTAAATTACTATTTTAACCTTTACAATTGGCCAATATTAATTCCCGTTTGAAATTAAAATGCACTCCTGAACTTAACTGTGATGTTCAAAGAAAAATACATAAAAGCCCATTATGATAACATAGTGTATGACCGACAAGACTGTAGGATGAATGTGGGTCTGCTGGAATTAAAGCAAAAAGCAGGCTTTTTTTCTGCTACACGAAATACAAATTCGCAAGTGATGAAACTCACATACCCTTAGCATGTTTAAAGACAAAGAGAATTCAAAAAAATAAAATGTTAATTTACTGGAGGAGGGTCAGGCCACAAATTTGGTGAGATATTACATGAGCTTTGGTCATGGACTACATTTTGTGGATAAGATCTCTGAAATGCGTAAAATCTTTATCATCTTTGAAATGCATAAAGTGATTTATAAAAGAAAAGCTTTGGTATGTAAGTCTAGTATTGGGTCCCTATGTTGTTCCTCTTGTTTGCTCTGGTGCAGTGCATGAAGCGTCTATAAAAAGGACTGGGGCAAAATAGATTTTCTCTATTCTGTACTACATACCATCAAAACAGTGCTAAATATGTTTGCCTTGTTTTGCGAACAAGAATAAAGGTTCAGGATTCTTCCTGTTATGGACCTCCCCTGACATAGAATTATGTTGCAAATCCTTTTGAACTATTGTACTTCATGGTGTGACAATAAGCATCAGTACCTTGAGTGCCACTCAGTGAAAAAACGAATCACACAATTGCAAACCTGCTCAAATTGGGTCCTGTGAAGCATGTGAGCCGCTAACACATGCCCACACATCTACATAAATCTTGCTTAGTTTTCATGACTTTCTAATGAGTACTGTTGTAATGCATGCTCTGATAATATGCATATATTAATGGTCAGACTCCTTCTGTATAGCATCATACCTATGCCACTCAAGGATGTAGAAGCTCAGTGCTACATCCTGGATGTCATTAAACATGAACTGTAACTAACACATATTTGGGACCCTGTGTCAAATGCTAAATGGTGTAGTAAGGCACACTGAGATACATAGGGACATTATGTCCCTTTTGCCCTAAGAGCCCTCACTTGCATTGAATGTGATTGCAACCAAACATTACATCAATTGTACCATATGCACAAAAACAATATAGAGGAGCCAGAGCACAAACCCTGGAACCAAGCTGTACAGCTCTAGGCAAACAAGAAATGTTAGATTTTTCTCTAATCTAATTTTGCAAGTTGTTGTTGTCCCCCACTTACCAATTACTCAATGCCAAGGATGAATGAGGTTTCTCGGCATGTGAGGACGACTTTCATTGATGTTAACCAGCAAGCAACAATGATGTACTAGTACAATGTTGTGGGGGTGAGTGCATAAGTGGGAGGCACTAGTGCGTGTCCCAACATAGCCATGAATGGGCACTGTGGGGTGCCAGATCAATCTCTACTGTACATGCCACGACTCTTACACACACCAGGCTACAGCAGTTGGCTATCTATGTAGGTCTGTGCATTTATTCACAGAAAAACGTCCATTGACAGTGCCTCAAGAGTGGTGAAGAGTCATTAAGTGACTCAATTGTGATGTCGACTGACTCTTGGCCAGCGCTACCTCATTCAGGCAACTCAACTTACTCCATGCTTGCAACCCATAATTTAAAAAGGAGGTCAAAGTAGTGCAAGTAGATAACCTGTATATATCTGAGAAATATTGTCTAACTACATCCATCTAACCTATACTAACTATACATAACAACACATTCCACTGTACGAACTATTTAAAACTACTGACACCTTTCTAGCCAGCCTAACATTCCTAAACTCTATATGCGCTCTATCCTACCTTATCCTAAACTATCTTAACCATTAGACACAGAGGAGAACGTAAGCATCTACATTCGACCCCCCTTAATACACATACATTAGCACAACAAAAAAGACAAATACATGCTAAACAAACACTACCTAAACAGATAAATCTAAACACATATATTTTTTCATTTTTTAAATGTTTCTTTTCAGTTACTAAAACAGACACTGTGCATCAACCCCCCACCCACTAAAAACACACCCATCCCTATACTCACCTAAAAAGTACTACCTATTAAAATATTAAACTAACTTATACTACTCTACACTACACCTATGCTAAAACCTGTTTTAAACTTTGCTAACAATACTATACTATACAAGCAACTTGTAAACAACTGGGTAATGGGGAAAGCCTGACGGAGAGTAACATTTGGACACTGATCCTCTCTGTTGCCACCTGCAAGGTGGGAATTATAGCATGCAGACTTTAGATTTCCCCCTCATTGGCAGCCATCCTCAGTTTTAGTTCTTGATGTGAATGTAAATGTAAATGTACAGGAATTTATATAGCGCAAATCACCGAGCGGTTTCTAAGCGCTTGCTTAGGGAACCCATCCTGGTATTCCCCTGTGAGATAACCCCGGCAGGGTATCCGCAAGGTGAAAGCCAGGCATCCCGCCGCGAGGGGCTGAAGTGGAGATTAAGCAAGCTATTACCCAGAGTCGCAGAGTGTGAACCCATGAATCGAGTAGGCACCAAAGCGAGAAATTTTCGAGTCCATGAACATTTTAGGACTCAAGACCCCGCGGAGCCAGGAATTGAACCCTGGTCCCAGGCTGACCTCTGCTCCCAGGTCTGCCTCCTCTAACCAGTGAGCCACACTTCTCCACCTTCAGGGCCTGTGCTTCGAAAATTGACCCTACTGCAGGGGTAGGGAGCAGGACCTGAATTGCATTGGTCATTTATCCAGAAGATGTTTCTGGAACTGCCACTGGGGTGCGGCTCTGTCGATGTGAAACATCCTGATGGGTTGTTGCCTTAAAAGGTCATGGTTGCTCATGCCTGCCTGACTTCAGGTACCGAGAGCCTTTGCTTCCTTGTACAGTTTCCCCATCCTCTTGCACGCTTTAGCTCCATTCCTGATGTGGCGGTCCCGATCCCGCCTGATGTTGTGGTTCTTTGTTTCATCTGCTGTCATGTTGTTAGGTGGAGGTAAAGGAAATATATGTATCACCAAAATCTGAACTTGTAAATGAGGTTAGCACTAATAGGCCACATTTTCTGAACATATTATTTGGCATGTCCACCCAAAATCACATTTAGGGATAGAGAAATGTAAAATATACCTTATAAACGTATACTTATCCTAATATAACAAGGCAAACGTACTCAAGTGCTGGCAATGTAGTTATAAAAAATGACACTGTCAACACAAACAGCAATAACCATATCAATCCTGAGACCGAGTTGGAAGCATGATGTGGTGTACACATGGAATTGAATACATGGTTTACATATGCAGTGACAGGTTTTGGTTCTGCACAATGCACCAGGGTATTTTTGTGGTCAATAATCTTTGTGAAATGAGTTATGTTAAGCAAGTACAGGTAGTGTGCCCCAGCATTGGTTAACTCATCTGACAATATACAAGGCCAAACACATTGTGGCATTAACTGGCCTTGTGCCAGGTAGTCAAAACATAGATGGAAGGTGGGTAACTCCCTTCCATAAAACAGACCTGTTGGACACTTAACCAATACACTCAGGAAAATACCAGGAACCCTAACACACAGCTTATGGTATACAGTTCCAGCAATCCTAAGGTGACCTTTACATATCCTAGTATCTGTCCACACATGGCAGCAAGGTTGCTTTCCTTGATGCACATTAACAAAAAAGCATATCTATGTCATGAGTGTGTGCATGCATGTTGCAGATCTCATGTTTACAAGTACTTTGTGCTATATTTAGCAGACAATCTTCCACCATGCGTCAAGGGTGACAGGGTTGGTACTAGCCAGTAGGAGTAACGCTACCAGTAGGTTAAGAGTGTAATGGGCTGTATCCTGCCAACACAGTGTAGTCCTGCGAGTGGTTCATTACACATTGCATCAAATTGAAATACTGCCTGCAAAGATATGATTATTTCCTAGTAAACAACATTGAGTATATAAGGCCACGAGTAAGGCATTTAACTGCCGTTCCATGTGCAGACTGTTTGATATGTGCCACGTGTACTCCTACCTTTTCTGTCTCCACTGAGGTGGGATTCCTTACATTCTGTAAGGACCTGCCAGGTCATATGTCCATACCTTGCCATGTGGACATCTACACTAGCAATGTGCAGCTTACAGACAATCTGAAGTTGAAAATAGCAACCCCATGGTCAAATAATGTTTCTCTCCTGCATCCTTGCATCCCCCATGGGATTTTGGGGAATTGTTCTTCTGTCACCCTATCTCACATATTAATGATATGGATTACTCTGAAGGATGTTTAGGTACCCCTGAGGCCTGATTACGGTTGCCATATCGCAGAATAATTGTGGCCTAAGTGGTAAAACTATGTAAATAATTCCTACTGACAATGTACTTACACCCTCACCGCAACACACTTTGATTTAGCATATGTCCATTGTGATTACTCCAATCAATGATTAGGATGAACGTTGTCCTCTCACCACCACATATGCAGAATCTATCATATTAAGGAATGTTGGTCTGTGATGCTTAACCTGCACTCATGGTCACACAAGTTTCTCTGATTGTGAAGTTTAGCTACACACAGTGATGTAACACAGGCATGCAGCCCGCGCAGTGCGGAGGACCCCCATGCTCCAGGGGCCACCCTCAGCACAGTACTCTGGTTAGAGAGCTCTTGAATGAGTCCAGATGGGGCCCCTCCAGGTATTTTGCAGGGGGGCTCCCTCAAGGTTTGTTACGCCAGTGGCTACACACATAGCTACTGGTGCATGTATGGATCACAAAACATTTTAGTTGTTGAACAACATGAATTTCTTATCATGCCTAGAGTATTTCACACTGTACTCATTTTTGTAGCTAGGAGAAACATATTCTACCTGTATGAGCATAGTATGATGCTAAACAACAATAGTAGAAATAGTATTTTGGAGAAGATGTTCATTGTATATATTCCATGACACTGTAATGATGATTATTGTTCATGTTGTCTGGGATATGTGTTGCACCTCACCCCAATAATCTCATGCTCAAATATGGGTATAGGCAAGCATACATTGTCCAGACAAGCTCAGACTCTCTCATGCAACTTTGCCGTAACATATTTTGGAACTAGGTGTCAGGAAATTGCTTCTTGGACACTTCTGCCATTTGCATTTCTTTGTTTGTCTTTAGGTGGCCAACATCATTGCTAGGGCGCTGCCCTTTTTTATAATCTAGGTAATGTACCCAACCCATTGACTGGGTTTTTATATCTTTTAACTATATCGTAGTGATGTGTCTGTTTGATTATTAGTATGGTTTTTCCCAGGTCCCCCCCTTTTCCTGTCCTGAAGAAGACCTGCAGCTGAGGTGTCGATCCTCCCACTACAGCCATAGGGTCGAAACGTCGACAATTCCCCCCTATCTGACGCCTGTAATGAGCGTATGATTAAAATACTTGGGGCAGGCGCTATATACTAAGTGAATAGTACCTTAGTAACGTTTGCAATTATTGGATTATTTGGTTACCTACCTTTTTTCCTTTCACTTGAGCACATACTTTTACATACTTTACTGCACCTGGCAGTTTCCTCCCGACTCTTGGGAATTTTTTTAACAATTTGTAGATAGGAATGTGAAATAAATTTGCAGACTTTTTTGCTGCTTTGTAAATATTGTTGTGTATAATTATTTGTTGGGTAGCATTACTAAGACTACTAACGCATTTGGCTTTTCTGTTGCTCTTTTCTCTTATAATGCAGGATTAAGTCCTATGGATTAACTCAGATTTTATAAGAGTGTTGCATTTATTGATGTTCAATGAATTGTGTCTAGGACCATTTTTCTCTATATCATTCAATACCCAGGTCCATTGACCAGCTTTGGGTTTTACCCCATTTTCTTAATGGCCTGTCTTTGTCGGGCTGACATCATTTAGCATACTAAATTAGCCATCGACCACCATGGAATGTTTTAGTACATACACATCTGTTGTCTGAGCTTTGTGTTTGGAACAATGTGTGACACATTCACAATGCACCTGGTTAAATGTGTTAGAAAAATCTGTTTGCCTATAGTTTGAGCATCACAAGTCCAGCTTGAGTAGGCCAGATATGTGTGATGAATTCCAAGTGCAACTATATATTTCAATTCACTACATTACATTACTCTGCACCAGAGAGGGGTGACTTGAGCTTGGAATGTGAGTAGACATTCACACCAGATGGAGATATATACATTTACTGACATATGGCAGCACACAAACCTGCAATACATCAATGAGTACTATCTTCACCGGAGTGATATTACATGTGGGTACACCTTGACATTTTACCATTGCTTTGATTTCCTTGGTGTCCTGTGTACAGCAGCACACAAAGATGGAGCACTAGGACTCACATTGTTATTTGGTTAACTGTAAGATGCCCAATAACATCCATTCCTGCATGTAACAGCTGTATGCTTGCCTCATGGGGCAAGTGTATCTGAATTGTGCTGAGTTTGCCAATCCAGCACTGGCACAGGTCAAGAGTCAAAATATTTAAGTTTTATGCTATATACAATACTACTCTTGTTGTATGCTTGCAAACATTGTTGTGGCAGCAGGAGGCTATCTGTGCTGCAGTGTAACCATGCCCATCAAATGCCCCTCTGTTTACACTCACAGGGCGTCATGTAAACTATACTGTGATCGACTTATATAAGACGGCAACATACATCATGAAATGCATATCACACACTCAGGGCCGGATTCACAGAACTAACTAAAGACAAAATCCTAAACTTACTACCATTTTGGTATTCTCAGAAGGTACTTACTCATTTTGGTATTCACAGAAGGCACTTACTCATTTTGGTATTCACAGAAGGTAGAAGTCCTAATTTTAGGACTCCTAAATGCCTTCTGTGAATACAGAAAGTCCTAGAGTTCGGACTTTTCTCAGTTTAGGAGTAGTAAAGTGAGGACTCCTAACTTTATGACTCCTAAGTACCTTCTGTGAATAACCAAAGTCTTAAAGTTAGGATTTTTCTCAGTTTAGGAGTAGTAAAGTTAGGAGTCCTAACTTTACTACTCCTAAACTGAGAAAAATCCTAACTTTAAGAGTTTCGGTATTCACAGAAGGCATTTAGGAGTCCTAAAGTTAGGAATCCTAACTTCACTACTCCTAAACTGAGAAAAATCCTAACTTTAAGACTTTCAGAATTTACAGAAGGCATTTAGGGGTCCTAAAGCTAGGAGACCTAACTTTAATACTCCTAACCTGAGAAAAATCCTAACTTTAAGACTTTCGGTATTCACAGAAGGCATTTAGGAGTCCTAAAGTTAACACTCCTAACTTCTGTGAATATCAAAATGAGTAAGTGCCTTCTGTGAATACTAAAATGTAGTAAGTTTAGGATTTTGTCTTAAGTCAGTTCTGTGAATCGGGCCCTCAGTCTTTGCACACTGTTTGGTACTACACTTACTTTGGACTGTGGCTGAAGCTCTATAACTGAACACACTGTAGCTGCACACACAATCTCTGCATGTGCAGACTGTTACACAATGCAGCTTTTCAGTTGTGTATGTCTTGAAGAAGTATACATGTTTCACATATGGTGTTATAATGCACAAAAATATCAGAAAACATGAAGTAGATCTAGGGTGCGTGCATCACACAGCAGCAGACATTTTGAATAGGTGAGTAAGCTATAGAAGTAAAACATAGTTAAATAGACTACTGTACTTGTGATGTTTCATTAACGAGATGCTGCCATTTACACGTGATCTGTGTCTTGCTCCTGTCAACGTTAGTAGCACTACATAGACTCTGAGGGCAGGCCTTTGTGCGTGATTCTGTATCCAAAGATACTGCATGCCCTAACACAGACATGTGTAATGGCACACACTCAACTTACATTTCACCTTTGGCTCGATAATATATTTGTAATCCACTCAACTATGCACTGTACACTCAGGTGAGAGATGCACCGTTCTTGCCATGCAAAAGAAAGTTCACATCTAAATCACTCCATCTGACCATGAGCTATGGTTTTTGTGTAGGTACATGCATTTTTGTTTGACATTTGATCCAACTTCAATTACACTCTTGACATCTCAGTATCCTTCAGGGTTTCAAAGGTTTGCATATAACCTTTCCAAATTCATAGTGCTCTGGCAATTTACACTGTGTACTCTATCATCTCTTCATGTTGTATTTTTACATACCTTTGTTCCTCATTGCACTTCTAAGCAATGCATGGCAAAATTGTTTTTGGTACTGTACCATGATGAAGTATATATGACAATGTAGTCAGGAAATAGTTTACATGTTTTGTGGTAAGGCACACATGCATGTATGTTGTTAGAAACAGGGTAGTGTGGTGCAGAGCGGGCGTCCCAAACTCCGGAGGAAATATGTAAACCATCCGTGCAGCACTCACAGGCGACACACCAGGCACACTACGAAAAGAGACTCTACACCAGGTTGCATGAAAAATAACTTGTGCATTATGAAAACGCATTAGATTGCAAAACACAGGCCCATATCTTCTGTGCCAGCCGGCACCGGGTAACCATTCACAGGCGACTATTTACAAGGCAGAGCCAATCAGGCTGCTGCCAGAACCATTAAAAGGTATAATCAGTAAATTTAAAGTCCATCAGCAATAATAAAGGTAATCAGTCAATACCTACTGCTAGAATAATGAACCTAGCAATGTTTCCCGATGGGCCTGCCCCTAAAACTTATACCACATTAGCAGGAGGCATAAACCTGTGGCCATAGAGGCGACCTCATCAGGGTGAAGGCATAACCTTAGGCATAAGAGCCGCAGGAATAGAACACGAGTAGCACATTAGGCATAAAAGCATTAGCATGAACACAGTAGCGCAGGCCTAGCGTCTGCACATCATAACCTGACGTAAAGCATGAAAACACATTTGACAGAAATCATGCGCATAAATCACATTAGATTAGGCATAAGCCAAATATGCAGAACACCAACAATAGAACCCTGAGGGAAAACATTAGGCATCACATTAGCAGAAGGCACATTGGGCATAATCATAGTATGTGCTCTCATTAGGCCTTGACATATGCATGTGGCACCCCAATAGGCATAAACCTCATTTTCATTAATGCATGGGTGCAAGAGGCCTAGAATAGAACACCATTGCCTGTCGTTAGTACTAGGACTCAGCAGGCATTTATCAGGATGCATCTTCCTAGGTATGAAATGTAACCTTGCATGGACCTATCACATCCTGCGGTGGAACATTACCCATAGGGTAGGCCAAATCACCACGCTATGCATGCACCCTGGTATCGACATGGCCAATAGGCGTCACCAAACACAATAGGCCCTGATCAGCAGATAAGCCTGAGGCACCGCCGCTCCTGTGGAGCCCCTACTCAGGGACTCTGATTGAAGGAATTGCCCAGCCAGTGCAGCTGTAAAGAAGATGAGGCCCACAAGTCACAAGGCAAGCTGGAGCCCTTCTCTGGGACTCTAATCATCGAAAACGCCCCTTCGTCGCACCTGCTCACTGTCCGTCGGGGCAGTTGCGTACACTGAAGTCACTGGCAAAAATTGTGCGGATAGGGGACCACTCTGGGGCTACTAGACTCACGTGGCCCCACTTTGCAGCTGCCTGCTTCTTCAGTGCAGTTGGGATGGAAGGGACTAGCACCGGTGCTCACTCAGCGTCGGGGGCCTCACGTACTGACCCTGTACCTCGGCCGGCCCCTGACACACCTAAATCCCAGCCCCAACTCACCAGGATTCCTGCAGGGGCTGCCTGGACTCTGGACGGCTTCTTCTTCTCCGGGCTGCAGGTGCGGCAACAAGCGGGGCTCTCTGCACCCCAAGAAAGCCCTGCCCAAAGCAGCGCTTCACTGGATTTTAACCGGGCCCCCTCCGGGGACCCGGCACTTCAGCGAGGATCCTGCTTCCTCTCGGGGCTCTCCTCTGCTCATGGGGAGCCCCAACCCACTTCCGTCCGGCTCAGGCGAAGTCCCGCCTTCTTCCGGGTCACTGCTGGCAATGCAGGGGCCCTGCTCTTCTACGCAACCCGGGTTGCGGCTGTGATTCCAGGGCAATTTCGAAGTGCGGGGTTGACTCCCGCCTTCAACTAAAAACACTTGCAGGTAGGCACCCGTGTGACTGCACAATTGCGGGGTGGGTCCCCGCGAAGAAACACATACGGAGTAGGCTCCCGTTAACTTTTAAACATGAAGCAGGGTGGGCACCCGCTGGGTTTTTAAGTATACAACATGCAGGTGGGGCACATGCTTATTTCCACAGCCAGGTCAGGCGCAGTGGGCAATAACGCGGAGTAGGCTCCCGCTGACTCAAGACGCAGGGGGAGTCCCTTCCACCCCAGTGATCTCCTTCAGCAGGTAGCCACCTCAGCGCTGCGGAAACCACGCTCCTCTCTCTCTCACTGGCCATTTACATATAGCGATTGGACAGTACAGCGCTGCAGAGGATAGACGCTTCTCTCTTTTCCCCCTGGGCAAAGTTGCAGAACTCACAAGGCGCTAGGTCCCACCAGGGGCTTCAGGGCCACAAGGTAGCGCTCCTCTTCCATTTGGACAGGGGCCATATAGCACTTCTCTTCTCCTTTAAGGTACCGGCTAGAAAATGATAGCACTCCTCTTCTCCTGGCACTCCATGTGTAGCGCTCACGAGGCGCTAGGGGGCCAGGGGCACACAATCCCCCACATGAAAGTAGCGTCCACGCTCCTCACCTGCTGAGACGCAGTAAGATAAAGCACTCTTCTTCTCCAGGCACTAGCCAGCAGGCAGGGTACAGCTGTAGCACTCACGAGGTGCTAGGTAGGAGAGCATCCGGCACTACTGGGCAAGAATAGCGGTCAGTTGGCACTCATCAGTACAGGGCCACACTTCCTGGGAACAGTCATCCCCCATAAAGTGGCGCTCCTCCTGGGTCAGCGGTCTTCACTCCAGTAAGGGGGTTCTCACTAGCCCTGTGGACAACAGAGGGGTACAGTTGGGCACAGGGGCCAGCACACAGGCCCATGTGGTGGTACCTCCTGGCAGAGTGTCCCCTCTCAATCAAGTCCAGCTCAGGCTGAGCACATGGCATCTGCACTCTGCTATTTATACACCCCTCACTTTACCTACCAGAAAGGGCTAGAACATTATAGAAGGCTCCTGGCAGTTCCAGTGCCAACTGTCACTGTGGGGGAGGTGTAGGGCACTCTGTCACTTAGAAACACTTCAAACACTAGACCGCCAACCCACCTCAGGTAGGCGGCACAAGCAGACATAAATGGCATCCATTTTAAAAGTAACATTTTACAAAGGTGTCTTTCTAAAATGGTGGAAATAAAGGTGCATACACCATTGCACAACCTTTATAATTTTCAGTTCAGACACACCATGTGAGTAAAAAGGCTAGGGGGAAAAGCAATTTTTTTTGGGACAATAAGGGCCAAGTCCAACATATGTGTTCTTTCCAAGTGACTGCTTTCACATGTAAGCATGAGATTAGTCTTTTGTCAATGAAAACTGTCACTCACGATCTCAGATGGTATCCACAATGACATGAGTTAAAGAAAAACATAATTAATCTGTGTGGGAAAACATTGATGAGACACACTTCAATGTAAGGTTAATCTGAGGTATGGTAGTTTGCGGTTTGTATTTCTAACTTCATTGAGTATTGTCTGTTGCACACTTAGCTGTTGCACAATGCAGCAAGACTACTAACTATGCAGCTCAAGTGCAAGAGGAGAGTGATGATCAAGTGGGATCTTGAAATGGGCCATTACTGACCTTTCCCTTTAATGCAGTACAGTGATTCATGTAGCTGTTCTGTATGTGTGCAAATAATAGACATAAAGCATGGCACACTGTTGGTCAACTGGTCTGAAGACATGATAGTTACATTTTGAGGCCTACTTCTACTTCATCCTCCATTGGGTCCTGGTTATCATAGTCCACGACCTGCAGGACATTAGTTTTTTATGCAGATGCTGTAGAGAATGGCATGTACTAGCATGATCTTGCATACCATAGGGGGAGAGTATATCAATCTCCCCCTTGACATGTCAAGTCATCTGAACCAGGACTTCAGCACACCAAAGGTTCTCTCCACAATTTTCTGAGTCTAGACCAGTGCCTGGTTGTACTGTTGTTCCGGTTGAGTGTCGGGATACGCTTCTGGGGTCATGGCCCACGGTCGGAGACCATATACTTGGTCAGCTGAAATTGAAAAAAGGAAATTAAAACAGTCAATGCTTTTGGTCGCTATTACAGCTACATTCCTGACCATGTGTGCTATGTGTACTGAATGACTCATTTATTTTTTGTACGGTATTTCAGAATGTGTATTACTTATACAATTTGCCATATGTTTACACATGTCTGTTCCCGTTCTCTGTGTAATAGCAAATGATGAGCATGGCCTGATACATGGTGCACTTCTACATCTGAAATGTCATGTGTAAACAGTAGATTTCCATGAATTTTGAAATGGACCTGATCACTCTGTTATGTGCACTCACTACATGTGAGAACATTCTTTTGATCAGAAATGTAGCTGGTCAGTTGTTCCTCCCTAGGTAGGTTTTGACATTGACAACATGTTTAACACTCACACATAAATATGTCCATGTTAAACGACAGATTGTGTTGGTGGCGTACATGACATTGGCACAGCCGTTTCATAGTTCACTAACATTGCCATGTGATATTGTAGCATTAATTATGTGCAGTTCAAACATTTAAAATGCGTTGTTTGCTATTTATTGTTGGCATTCAACTATCACTTTTTACTAGAGACCTTATCATGGTGCACTTTGATACACACATACTTGTTGCAATGTGGGCCTTCTTTATGTGGGACACATTGATGTTGTTACAAGGAGCTATGCACTCCACATTTAGACACATTACATTGTTTTTTCACATGTATGTGTATGACTGTGACTTGTAGGGGATAGCGTTATTCTATGCCTTGATTTTGGCTTCATTGTTGTGGCAAATGTATGTTGAGATTGCGAGTACTCTGTAGTGCCTTGTCCAGGTTGGAATTTAATGTAAGGTGGCGAATGATGTATGTCATGTTTGACACCATTGTGTTTGAGTTAGTGAGTTTCACGTTTCTGGATATATCTACTTTATATTTGGCCTATCTACTATATGGAACAGGTGAGCCGTCACATTGGCTACAACAGTCAATGCAGCCATCAACTTACATGTAAGCATGTACATATTGCTGAGACATATGTCTGTTTTGTACTGTTATATCACAATGTTATACAATATTAACATTTACACATCTCTGGGGCCTATGCTGAAATGGCATGCCACACATGATATTTACACATACTTCTTCCTGTGTTGGTCCTGACACTTGGGGTAAAATACAAGTTTACAACCAAGTGTGACACCATTGCTCATTTCCACAGTACTTGTTCTCACACCACAGACCTTGTGGAACTTTACCTGATAGCAAGAGTTTGTACACCACTGAGAAAACACTCATCTCAGATTTTTTTCTTGTGTTGCCTTTGTAGTTATAATTGCCTTGTCTGTCATGTCACATGATTTCATTAAGGACTCTATACCCTGTGCATTTGATGTGGTTCCATCCATCCACACAGAGGCACATTGCTACTCACTGATGTTCTGTAGTTGCTGCCATTGACAGTTTAGTAAGTGCATGTCAATGTGGCACATCATTGTCTCCACATTGCAGTGCATTGTTGCCACTATGTGCAGATGACACAAGGGCCCTGATTAATTGGGAAGTATCAGAGTACAGTGCTACAAGGCACCTGTCTGCACGCATCTCAGAGAAAGGGCTCTAGTTCACAGTATTTAGGCCACACAGCACATTCCTGACCTTCCCCTGCACTGGAAAGCAATGTGCTGCCTAGCACAAACACAGACACACTTGCAGAACAGTACTTGGGTGCCTGCAGTGCATGCAGGATTGTCTTTGCACAGGGGAGGGAACCATCCTGCACAAGATATACCCTCGGAGCCATTATCTCCTAACTATGTTTGCCACAGAGTGCAGCACACATAGGAAGTGGGAGTGACTTGGCTGACTTCCGTTCAGTTTTCTTGTTACAAATTAACTGTGAACCCAATTGATTTGTCACATTTCAAAGGTTACCTGTTCGGGGGTAAGTGACATGCCTCTTGAATGCAATCCATGGCCCCAGTACGTGGAAATCCACCAATGCCATAGAAACCTTACTTGGTGTCCAGCAGCTGTTGTTGTGTCTTGGGGAAGAGGAGATAGGGGGATGTGAGTCAGATGAAGATATCCAGGACAGAGGGTAGGACGGCAGAAAAAGATGGCTGTGATATTGCTGTCACTTTGGCCAGTTGTGATCTGGAATGAACCAGATGCCAGCATGTGGAGGACAGACAGTACCTTGACCTGCGTTCTGAAGTTGGTGGGTCTGGCAGTTGGTGGCTGGAGCCTCCTGATTCTTTAGCATGTGATGATCTCATCCTCCCTGAGGTCCATGAGGGTAGTTCGTTGGTGAAAAACGCGCTGCCTTCTCCTGCACTGCCCACGTGGTGGGGGTGGGTTTCTCCACGCAACTCCCAGCTGTTACAATTGCACCTTCATGGCATAGGTGAGCTTGCTAAACTGTTTTGTGTGTCTTGTCTTAATGTACCACAACCAATGCGTCCTTCCTTACGCCTGTATTCCTGATGCGCAGGAATTTTAATGCATTTCAGGCTGTGCACGCTACTTGTCAAGGACACACCACACATTGTCAAAACCATGAATACCACTGTCTCAGTTTTAGGTTTGGATTTTATGAGGGAACTCCTACCTTGTATACTTTATTTTATGTGTGACGCAGCTGGTTCTGGCACTTGTAGTTTCCACCACAGGCCTACCAAAACTGATGCACTTGGACACATGCATCAATTTGTAAGTATGGAGTACTGCTTGGCTGCCGTCACATCACAAATAGTGACACAATGGTGATGCAGGCCTCTCATGAATATGCCTCCTTGTCCTTATTGCTAAGACTTTCCAAGGCTTGTCAAGAGACGTCCTTTTATTTTCACAGCTTATCAACTTCTTTCTGACAAATCATCTACCAAAAATCGAAATGTTTCTACTTTATTCAAGTAGACCAACAATACTGAATTATTCATCAATTGCTATCCAAGACCTTTACGTTTCTAATAAAGAGTCTTTCGCATTTGAATTTTTTTTGTTCAGGTAATTTTTGATATATTGTTTTACTGGTTTACAGCAATTATCAGAAGTGAAGCATGAACGTTATTTCTGAAAACACCTGGAAACGTTCACCTTAGTTTTCCTAAGTGGACAAAAAAAATCGAAGGGTTTAAAATAGCTGATGTAGTTAGAGTTAATCATCTCATTAATTTAGGGCTTAAAGAATAATTACTCAGGAAGATAGCTAATCCTTTCATTGACATGTGCTGACCTTAGTAATACATAATTTTAAACGAAATGCATTCTTTTTCTTCTAAAAAAAGTCATATTCATAAAACTTGGAAAAAATAGACTCAGAAAAGTTTCTTTTAAAACCCATTTTAATGAAATTTGAAATAAGAACGTCCGAGAGAGCGTTATGTTTTCTATGCACTATGCACTCGCTGGAGGTAACAGGTGCAGTTGGGGAATTTGTACATATGGCTGAAAAGAAAAATATGGGCTATGAATGTATCTGGTCATATGTATTTAGCATATTGATAGAATCGCTGATTGCAGGTATTGTGATGATTTGGAATTTTATATTATTGTGTGTATGCTTTTGTTTAAAAAAAGATTGGAATAGTTTTATGGACCATGGTCCCCCAAAAATGTTTTTTTGACTGACTGACTGACACTCAGTCAAAAGAGACAGTAAACATTCACTTTTGGTCCGTTTTCGAAATCATTTTATTACCCACCTCAAAATCCAGGCATATTTCTCGTTCATCCTCATTTTAGAAAAACACGTCAGTGTTGTGTGATTCTAAAATAGCAGCTGATTACAGAATCGCTTCATCATCTTACTAATTGTATTACTTTACCTTATTTTATTGTTTTTTTAAAGCCCTTGATTAATGCATTTTTACGTCGATATACACAGATCCCTCTAACAACACAAAATCAAACTTTAATAGTCAGAATGGAGGAAACAACTCCGCCTTAATTGAATTCCTAAATTTGAGTGGAGAGGAAGAGTTTACCACAGCTTTAAGTCTGCAATATTAAAAGCTGTGCCACCCATTCTACTCGTTTAACCATTGATATATGTAAGGGTGACCTGTTAGCTGAACTAAGGGCTTAGCGTGTTACATGGCATCTCAATTTGGCTGTCATAAACTCAAAAACTTGTTTGTAGAGTTCACTATGCACTGTAGATTGTTTTAACCTATCCAATGCTACACACAGGCAAGAGGTGTGGCTGCCAGTGGCCTAGAGGTCTCAGGAGACATTTCACCCAGAATATTGCATGCATCTGGTACCATGGCACCCTAGCTGGGCTACATGACGACCAACTTAGTGACTGAGGGGCATATTATCAAGGAAAGTTTTCCTGCTTTTCCGGCACATATCGCCGGGAAAGCAGCGATTTTCCTATAGCACTATCAGCAAGGACTCGCTAACATGCGTTTGCGCTAGCTAGTATCCTTGCGATAACTTGCGTTTATCCTGCTGCTTCTGCATGTCAGCGATATTTATCGCTAATGATATGCAAAGTAGGCATTCCTCACATAAATAACATGAAAATAGTCACTAACACAACTTCCCTCTATTATCAATCTGGCCCCAGACCCACATAGCGATAATAAAAGTTGAGCTAACAGCGATTATCGCTGGTATTTGAAAGCCTGATTGAAACCTGACTTAGCAATCTTGTCAATGGGAGTTGGATTGTCAAGATAAATCCGCCATGGCTTATTATCAATGATTTCCCTAATGCTGCTTTTTTATCGCTGGATTGACAGCGATATTCAGGCATTTAGCCGCTATCGCTGGATTTTTTATCACTTTGGAGTTAAGAGTTGATGATAACGCGCTAACTCGGCAATGTAATCCAGCGGTAGCCGGTGATATTTAAAATCGCGCTAAGCGCCCTTAACGATAATTATCGCTGCGTGTTGATAATATGCCCCTTAATGTGCTAGATCCCGGATCGAGGGGCATATGCATCAAGCCATTTTGTGCTCGCACACAGTGAGAATCGCAAAAATTGGCCGTTTGCGATTGCAAAATTGCCTTTTCTGATGCATGTAACTTTTGGGCAATTCGCAATTTAGGTAATTGCAATTTTTTGTGATTCCCTGAAATGCGAAAGCAGATACAGAATCACAATTTACGATTCCCTAATGCAAATGCAAGAAGCCTTTCCTAAATGTGAACTGTGCATTCAGGAAACACTAATTACCATCAACTTCAAGTTGATGGTAATATGTGCATACTTTGAAAAATGAACACAAATGCATTTTTCAAAGTGTAAGTTAGTGCATACATGCTATACATGTGCACAATTGCATTTTTCTTGGGGTGCTTTAAGGGGGTCTTAGGCCTCTGGGCCCCCCTGGCTTTGCATTCGCTGTTCGTGATTACCAATTTGGTAATCGCAATTAGCGAATGCAATGCCATTCATTCGCCCATAGGAATGAATGGAGTCACATTACCTAATAGCGATTCACTATATGCTGAATCGCTATTAGGTAATGTTAAGGAATGTCAAATATTTTTGCGATTCCTACATGCATAGCATTTTGCGATTCCCAAATATCAAATTGGCCAAATTCACTATTTGGGAATCGCGAAATGCAGCCTTGATGCATGTGCCCCCAAATATTTTTATAATCGCATGTAGCAGCCATGCCACTTCATTCTAAATCAAAGGAAGATGGCTCAGTGCTGACTATGAAGCTGCTAAATCAATACTATTCATGTAGTGAAGTATGAATTTAATTACTGCACACTGCTCTGGAAAAGCACTATTGCCATTCTTTCACGGACAAGCTTAGAAAATGGGCTTTACTGGAATGCCAGGTGGCTGGGTCAAGCTTTACCATATGCTCTATTTATGATTATAATATAGATGTAGTAGCAGTCATAGGAGGGACTGGTGGCAGAATTGGCATTGTGGCCTTCTCTTGGTTGTGTGTGGCGATCTTAATCATCATATAGAAGTTGCAAGCAACATGACTCAGTCAGAGAAGCATGTAGGGAGGAAACCATTGATTTACAGAGCAGTGCACAAGTTTATGAGTAATCATGGGCTAGTGGATTTATGGGAAAGGCTAAAATCCCTGATTCTGGGCTATACTTATTTTTCTCAACTCCACATGAAGTGTGACCGGTTGCATAATTTATTGATTTTAGCTGGTCTAGTCATTAATGTTCATATAAGATACTCTCAAGGGTGTTTTCTGGTCCTAACCTTTTGATTCTGGAAATTGCGGACATTAGGGTAGCTAGGAGGCTGCAAAACTGGACAAATCATAGGAAATTGCTTCCGAATACCAGCTATATTGAAAATAATGAGAAATTGGTTAGTAGACTTTTCGGAAGTAAATAGAGATATTGCCTCAGGAGGGGTGATGTGGGATTCATTAAAAGCAGGGTTTAGGGGAGATACTATCAGTTTGTGTTTCAGAACTAGAGGCAGCTAGCAACAAGGTTGGGAGGTTTTATGCCAGCTCCTAGAACTGGAAGCACAACATGTGAGGTTGATCATGGGCAGGCAGGATGATCAGGAGGCTCAGCAAAGAACAGCAACTGCCAAGGCTAGAATAGATAGCTCTCACTGTAAATTATTAGCAGAATGGTGAGACCGTGGTGAGACCGTGGGAAGATTGTTGTCCCTCCATATATGACATAAAGAGGTAGATAGGGGCATAGAGTATTATGGGGAGTTATACCAAGAAGACATTACTATCACATTGGACAACGGGGAGGCTCTTTAGGGAAAACTAGCAAAGAGCCTTTACAGAGCGAAGGGGTAGAATTTTTATAGTCTGCTAAAACCCCTGATGTAGTCAGAGAGGTTTAAATTTCCCTTGCATCTGAGAAAACAACAAGGCCTGATGAGATACTGATAGGGTTCGAACAGTATTTTTTCCTAAACTGGCCAACAATTTGATCAACACGTTTCTCAGTGTCCAGCCTCATGGAGATCTCCAAATATGTTGTTTTTAGAAAGAAAGAAAAACCCACTAAGGAAACCTTGGTCATACAGACCGATTTCACTGGTTTATTCTGATGACAAACTCTATTAAACAATTATTTTCTCATGTACTGGGAGGATCATAGCCAAACTGGTTTATTCTTGGCAGCATTGATTTTTCCAGGGTTGAAGGACCACAAAACACAATAGGCGAGTAATTACACTGTTGAATATTTCAGAAGTGACGCGTAAACAACGTTTGCTTTGATTCTTCAAGATGCAGAGAAAGCTTTTGACAGGGTTTTTTTGGAGTATCTTTGGGTCATGCTTAGACGCTAGAGGCTTGAAACAGACATTATCAAGGATATGAAAGCACTAAATCACATTCCAACCGCCCAACTTCAAATAATGTTTGTGGAATCTGGAAGTATCCTGATTACAAGAGGGACAAGGCAGAGATACCTCTGTTCTTCCCTCTTTACATTTATATTGACCCTTTCATTATTCAAATCTGGCTATATGGCTAGTTAGTGTAAATGGGTTCAATGCCAAAGTTCGGGCATATGCAGATGTTACTGCCATGCTCATTCCAGAACCTTGAAGTGCTTTGACTGAAATAGAAAATGAGGCTGAATTTGGCAATTTAGGCTATCATCTCTATAAAGGGAAAACCCATATAGTTTCTACTGGTAATATAGTAATGACTGATAGCCTAAAAGTAGAGAATGTGACTTACAGAGGAACCAAGATCACTGATAGAGTGGAGAAAATCATGGAAATAGACTTCACTCCAATATTAGGGTAACACCAGGCAAGATCTTAGGAGAATCAATGGATTACACTTAATCTTCACCATTACTTATCAATGGGGTAACCCAACAATAGCCTGAAGGACTTGGGTAAAGTGAAACATGCGACAACAGTGGTCCAATCAGAGACAATGACAGAAAAGCTAAGATTAAAGTAATTAGCTTATCCTAGTTTCCACTGTCTCAGTCTTGAGGTAGGAGGTAAGCAATTACTTCTTTCAATAAAGTAAAGAGCAATACTTATCACACACAAAGAAGTAAATGCAAAGGTTTTGCTTTTTTATATGAAACTTGAGAGTGTAATTACAATATTTACATACAGTAGCTCCAGACAGGAAGATCAGAGAGAGAAGCTGTTCAAAAAGAGTGCCAGTGAAGGAAATTTGGTTAGTGAATCAAAAGAGGAAGTCACATATATATAGCATAACCATCATATAGAAGCCTGTCCATTACATTTATTTGTACATCATACATATGATCTCATTGTGGAGGAGTAATAGTTTTAATCATAGTTTCCCCTTTTGATGGAAGAATAATCCAATCCAGGGTTTTTGCTACATGTCAATGTTTCGAACCAACAAAGGGGATAGGGGCCAGTTAGAGCCTTAGCAGCGGGACTTTATCAGGACTCAAAGACAGAATAGAAGGGAGCAACCTGGAGTATTCAGTCCTCCAGTGAGGTATCTTCAAAATTGTCTGCAAAGACCCACCTCTCTCAGCTGGTTGGTTCTCCAATTGGACCGCTGTTGTTGCGCATTACATCTAACCTTAGCAGGTTGATATAATGTGATGTAAATGATCTTATTGCTGAAGGTTTTATATCTCTTTAGAGCAATACCACTGGAACTAGAAGCTAGATATCACCTGTACTCTTTTTCTATTGCAGTGCTAAAGAGCTCGGCAGGCGCTATGATATATGGTGCGCCATAGAAATAGGGAGTGATAGGCTATCCCTAATTTTAAGTATTATTAATTGTCCTCTTTGTTGCAATATATGGGGATTCTCATCACACAGAGAGGAAATAACTCCATCATGGCTAGAGCTACCATCATCTGCTTACTGATTCTGTGGGTGGACGCTAGGGGTTGTTTGACAAGGAACATAGAGTATAGTTACTTCAAGAAAGTTATGCTTTAAACAGAGTGGTTTTTAAGGTTTGAAGCAGCCTAAGAGTGAAATAACATTTGCGAGATATTATAGATATACCGAGCTGTGGGGATATGCTATCTTTCTATCATTATTCAACAGTGGAGTTTGTAACCTATAGGAACAAGCAGGCGTGGCTAGATTGGGCATAATATTCAATCATGGCCAACTATACTCATTTAGTGACCTTCAGTTAAAATTCGGCCTGGAATGGGAAAACATTTTTAAGCACCTGCTGATTAGAGTGTTCTTATTTAAGCTCGGTAGTTGACAGCTTGCTGTTGATGAAATCCCGTTCTTTAAACTTATGCTACAGAGAGGCCTATTTATAAAGTGCTAATCAATGCTGTTTCGGATGATCTCGAATCCCATGTGGGCAGATGGGTGGAAACAGAGGGGACCTACGCTTATAGAACTGCAGAAATCGCTTGCGGTTTGCATGGATGTTCTGCTGACTTCAGGTCTGAGGAATCAGCATTACAAGACCATTTTCAATCTATATTATACTCCTGCTAGGTGGTGGAAGAAGGGCAATGATAAATGTCCTCATAGTGGGGAAGCCCCATGGCCATGCAACATATGTTTTGCTCATGCACAAAACTACAGGTGTTAAAAGACAAAATCAGGCTTTCTTGAAGGTTGCACTCAAAGGTGACGTCAATATCATCCCATCAATGATCTTACTTGGTATACATCAGTGCTTTCTGGGTGACAGGGGGAAGCTATATTTTGTATTTATATCTATGGCAGTGGCACATCTTATTACAGCTGTGGCTTGGTTTAATACGGACCCTCCAATGGGTTTCTCAGCTGGTCTGTATGCACAATCTGGAGAAAAAAAACTCCATAATTGCGAGAGAAAATGGCTAGGAACTACAGGGCCCTGATCTGAGCACTAGTGGTGAAATGGGTCGAAAACAAATTAGGAATTCAGAACTGGATAGATTCAGGTGCTCAGATGTCCAATTAATGTTAAAGATTTGTTTTAACTGCTGTGGACGAATGCAATAGATATCCCACATTTATGATCAATTTTAACATGCTGGAAATGTTAGACCTTAGAGGCTGATTAAAGAATGATACTGAACTGAGCTATATTGCCTTTAAACTTGCATGATTTGCTGATGGTTAGTCAGACATGACTGTTTTTGTATTCAGATGAATATACTGTTTTTCGCGCCTTAAATCAAAAATCGGAAAAGCACGAGCTGGAAAACAAACAGTGGAAAGGCTAAAGTGAAAATGTGAGCGATCAGGAATCTGGACTTATTTAAAAGGTCAGGCCAAAAAGTTGAGCGGTATCTGCTCTATCTTAATCTGAGAAGCAATAAGCTTCAAAATATTGTTGGCCTCCACTATCTTAATCCTGACAAACATGACATACTATAGGAGAACTGACAGATGTTCATAAGTAGTCCTCTCTCTATGTTCAAATTATCATCAATTTAGTAAAGTTCTCATGCACATACAAACAGGCTCCCATAGCACATAGATCATTTGCAAAATGTTTCAGTTCAAAGTTACATATGAGATGGGAAAGAACAGAATCAGTTGTTGCACTGTGTTGTGCGAATGGGAGAGAATACAACTGTGCCATATTTTCAACAAAATGGACAATTCTTCTGCCACCATGCACTGAAACCCTTGCACTATAAGGTAATGTTATCTGCGTTAAGATCATAATAGTGTTTGTGCAGGCAGGGCTACATACCTGCACAAACACCTTCCTTTAGGCCTATTTCCTCTTTGAATGTGTGCTGCAGAAAGCAGAACTCATGCAAAGAAAAAGTTCAAGATGCTGACCTACTCACAGAAGGTGCTCCACAACCAAGGACCAGCCTACATGAACCACAGCCTGAAGTTCCACCAACCACCGAGAAGACAACACTCCTCCTCCCTATCACTTGCCCATACTTCCCGCATCTGCCAAATCAGAAGTGGAAGTCTCTCCTTCTCCCACACCATAACAAAGACCTGTAACAGTCTCCCCACACAACTCAGGATCATCACCTTACTTGCCAAATTCAAAAGGGCCCTCAAAACCTGGTTTTGGATTGAGCCTCGGAGACCTGCTAGCACCTGGATTACCCAAACGGGTGATTAGCCGTACTTTATAAACTTTGATTGATTGATTGAAAGGCTGAGGAAGAATGAAGAAGTTTCTCCCATTATGCCGGCCACAGGTGCACCATTTTTGTTTAAATCCATGGGCGAATGCATGGGAATGCCCATGATTCATCATTGGAATGCCTTCTTGATACACAGTTATGCAATGCAGTGAAATGCTCTGTGCTATGTTACTTTTTTATTGACGTAACACAACCATTTTGATTGCGTTATAAATACCACAAAGATTTTGTGTTAGGTCTGCACCAATAAAGTGACTCAAACCTGATGCAAATCTTTGAAACTCTGTCCCCAGTTTTCTCAATTCAACTTAGTATGGTGCTACTGTTTCACCCTATCTGCACCACAAAAGGCTACAGTCTATGATCTTGTGGGAACACTGGTCTGGCCATAATGGACGCAGGGAAATCCACATTAGGCTAGTAAAGTTGAAGAGGATTTCAGGGCTGCATGAAGTAAGATGTTCTCAAGCCATTCAGATCTAAAATCTACCTCATGTATAGTCATGCATAAAGATCAGGCTAATACAACATTTTGACTGGCGCTACTAAATTGGGCTCTGTTAAGGCAGCACTTGCTTAAAACTCCTTTTACTATTACTTCAGGAAAACAGGATTCTGTAGGAGGTAATGTTTGAACTTTTGTGTACAGTTGTCTTTGACATAAGTATTTTTGGTAATGATTTGATATGTTCTGTTGTTTTTTGTTCTGTATTTTTTCAATGTGATGTTTTTCTTATGTATTATAGTTGTTGTGATGTGTTCAGTTTTGACTGTTTAACCCCTTAACTGCTGCCGTCGGCCAACGGTCGTCATGAGCACTACCTCCCCAGTGCTGCGCACGACCGTTGGCCGACGGGCCAGCATTCGTTATCCGAACCTTCAGCACTGGGCGCTGAACGTTCGACGCTCTGATGAGGTTAGATGAGTTGTGCCCTGTTATGTTTTAAGTGTGTTGGTGTGTTGATTTGTATGTGATATGTCAACAAGTCATACATTATTGAAGAGGGTTAATCTCTCTCTCTCTCTCTCTCTCGCTCTTGCTCCCCCGCCATAGACCCCTGCAGATGTTAAAATTGATCCATCTGTTTCTATAGTATATAATAACATTTAATCAATATACTTTATGTATCTGTAAACGTTTCCCGCTAACTATATAAAATGTACCCAAAGCTTTTACAGTGTGTCCTTCATATCATTTTTTAAGTACATTCTGCACTGTCTGTTGTACAAAGAAAAAAATAATATTCAATTATGTAATTAATATGACACTCTAGCTGTAGAGTTAGAGATCTTTGAAGCTACTCAGTGTAGAAATTCCTAATGACCCTCCCTTGTTAGGATTGAACGATTGAGGAAAGGAAAATGCTAAAAGTTAGAATAATGGTTTCCCTCTGTCATTATATAAAATGCACTGTAATGCCTGTAGACTAGTTAGCTGAAAGGAAGGAAAAGAGGCCGAGACTATAACCTCCCATTGAATCTGTAGTTTGCTTCCAGTTGCACAGTGCTGAGTCCAGCATACAAAAAATTATGCCTGTGCCAACTGAGTCTTCCAGATGTTTATTTAAGTAACAACCATACCATAAAGCCCACAAAGAGTAAGAAAGAGCAGGGAAATATGCTGTCATCCAGATCGGACGTCCAGCAGGAATGCCAACTGAACCACAACAAGCACCATGGCAACCAAACTCAACAGTTAAACATTCATCAATGTACAACAAGGTAAACACTGTGGGAATAATAACTCTACATACTATTATAATTACAAAAAGAATATCTTAAAAAGAAGAATCATAATGTATACAATAAAGCAACTTCTCCCTTTCAACAAAAACAACAAAAGATAAAACATAATAATAATTAACACAACATATAGTTCTTGTACCTGGAAGGCATAACAATTCTCCTTTTCACAGTTTCCTGCATGACCTGAAACAGATAAATTACCAATTTGAGTAGAGGAGTTAATACTTTCATTGGAAAACAAATTGTTTGACACACCTCCTTGATAAGCAGAGCTGGCAATACAAATTGCTTGATCTGATCAATCAAGCAATTTGTATTGCCAGTTCTTCTTATCAACGAGGTGTGTCAAATGATTTATCCACTAGCATTTCCACACATTCCTATACTGCCAGCACCCATACCATTGTCTCCACATGTTCCTACCCTGCCAGCATCCACATACTTACCATCATGTCCAAATTACCACACCACACAACTGTTATAAGACTCACATATATGGGGCCCAATTCACAAAGTTGAACTGAGATGAAAGTCTAACTTTATGACTTTCAGTATGCATAAAGGGCATTTGCGAGTAGTAAAGTTAGACTTTTTTCCCAGTTTTGACTTAAGACCAAAACTTAAGTTTAACTGAGAAAAAATGCAAACTTTACTACTCATAAATGCCCTTTGTGAATACCGAAAGTTGTAAAGTTAGACTTACATCTCAGTTTACCTTTGTGAATCAGGCACATGATGTTTACTTTTTGCGATAATCTCTTCTTGAAATCATTCAATCTTCACAACAGAGCCCTTATTTCACCACCCTCGATCTTTGAGTAAAACAGCAGAGCGAGTGACTCTTAAAATATTCCTTGTATCAGAAAACTTAGAATTACCTTTAGAACCCTTCATAGACTTCTTAACCAACACCCACTCACCCACAGCAAAATCATTTTCAAATTAAGAGTGAGTAACATCATGAGTTTTATGCTTTAGTTCAGAATATCTTCTGACACAGTCCTCAAGACTCAGTTGGTCCTTGAGTTTATTCTGACATGACAATTTACCAGACAAAGAAGTTGTGAGAAGAGTTTCAGATTTTCTACCCTTCAAAAAAAGAAAAAAACCATGTAACTGAATGAGGTGGGTTAAAGTAACTCAATACTTTTTCCCATAAATACATGCGCAAATCCATGTTAGAGGCAGAAGCTGTTTGGGTTCCTTCTTTAAAAAACTTGTTACACCTTTCAACCAAGCCATTGGCTGAAGGAAAGTAAAGTAAGGTTTGTTCATGTCTGATGCCATGTTTTTATACAAATTCAGTAATTTTTCCTGAAACAAAATGTCATTGTCAGAAACCAAAACTTTAGGACTTCCTTCAACAGCAAACACTTTGTCGAAAAACCAAATAACTGCATCAGTTGTGGGCATGGACACAAGTCGTAAACCAACCATTTAGTGTAAGAATCCACAAGCACTATAAGAAATTTCATGTTATTGGATAATTTATAAAATGTCCCGGAAAAATCAATGATTAATCTATCCCAAAGTTTTTTCAGGAAGTGAATTCACACCAGTTTTGCACTTGCTAAGCTTACAGTGTTTATCTGAAAGTAAACATTCTGAACATCTGTTAATAAATTGCTCTACACTCGTATCCATACCTGGCCACCAGTAATGCTTGTGAAACAACTTCTTGGTGTCTGATATACCTAGGTGCCCCACATGAGCAATTGCCAACAACGTTTGTCTTAAACTCTCAGGCGGTACAAATAGATCTTGTCGGGTCACAAAACCATTTTCCTCTGACAATTCTGCCCAAACGTGTTTGTAAGGAACTAATGTTGTGCTCAAATTCCACAAAGGTTGCCATATACTCAAAATTTATTATTAGAGTTCCAGAGAAATGAATAGCATTAATAACAGAAACAACATATTCCTGCTCCTGAATGAAATACTTCTTCAAGTCTCTTTTGATCGGTATGTGTGACAAGCAATCAGCTCTGTACATTTTCCTTCCAGAAATACACTTCAAATCAAAGGTAAGTTCCTGCAACTTAGATACCAACCGCACTAGCCTAGATGAAGCTGTACCAGTGCCATTACCATTAATCATGAATATAAGCAGTTTATGATATGTAAATAGATGAAAAGCGTGTCCCCAAACATAGGTCTAAAACTTTCCACAGACCACACAAAAGTCAATGCTTTCCTTTGATAGTAGTGTAGTGTTTTTCTGACTTACTCAGAGTTCTCGGACTAAATGTTATGGTGCGCTCTTGCTATGATGAATTTGAGTAAGCACAGCTTCGAGATCAACAGAACTTGCTTCCACAATGACTGAGCACCTATCAGAAATACTGGAAGGTTGCAAAGCCGCTGCACTTAAAATCATGTATTTAACTTATAAAAATGCTTTATCATGCACTTCTGCCAAAATAAATTTGTCATTCTTCCTCAAAAGACATCTTAAAGTTTCTACAAACCTGGCATAGCCCTGCACAAACATAGCATAATACTCACTTAGACCAAAAAAAGATCTCAGTCAGTCTTTGTCAGCCGGTGCAGGTGCATTAATTAAATACTGTTTAGGTTTAATACCTTCAGATGTTATAGTGTGTCCCAAATAATCAAGTTCCTTAACAAGAAACTTGCACTTTTCCTTGGAAATTGTCATACTTTTATTACTCACAATACTCAAGACTTTATCAGTGCTTGTTCAGTGATTCTACTGCTGGAAAAAAGGATTTCATCCTGATATGCTTGTAAACCTTTGATGCATTTAAATAAGGAATTCATTTGTTTTTGGAAAACAATAGTGGCAGAAGCTAGCCTAAATGGTTATCTAAAAATTTTAAAGGCGCAAAGGGTGTAACAGGCGTAGTCAAACAGTGTGACCTACCTGTAAGTCCTACCTGATGGTATGCTGATTTGAGATCAATGATAGAAAAGAAAATGGCATCACCAATTGCCATCAAAAGCTCCCAAATATAAGATAAAGGATGGCAATCCGACACAATGTTCTTGTTGAGTGGCCTCAAGTCAGCACACCAACGCAATTTGCCATCCTTTTTTTTTGCCAAAACAATAGCCAAAATATATTCTGAAGAATCAAAAGATTGAATTATAGCATCCTTACAATTTCCATCCATCCATCCATCCATCCATCCATCATGCATCCATCCATCCATCATGCATCCATCCATCCATCCCCCATAGATCCACCACCCACACATCATGCATCCGTATATCCCATCATGCATCCATCCATCCACCCATCATGCATCCATCCATCCTTCCCCCCATACATCCACCACCCACACATCATGCATCCGTATATATCCCATCATGCATCCATCCATCCATCCATCCATCATGCATCCATCCCCCCATACATCCACCACCCACACATCATGCATCCGTATATCCCATCATGCATTCATCCATCCATCATGCATCCATCCATCACGCATCCATCCATCCATCCCCCCATACATCCACCACCCACACATCATGCAGTAATTCTAAGATATATTAAAGAATAACAACATCGCTGCTGGTTCTTAAATTTTGCCAACTGTTTGACAAGGAAAAGGCCGTTTCTATTCTGCAATTTTGTAAAGTTGGGCATGTGCGTGACAAGGAAAAGCCCATTTTCTGTTGCATTGTAATGGAATCATTTTTTAAATGGTAGTGGTGTCTCAGCCCATTTCCATTTTTGTAAAGTTGGGCATGTACGCGACAAGGAAAAGCCCGTTTTCTGTGACATTGTAATGGAATCATGTTTTACATTGTAGTTGTGTCTCAGCCCGTTTCCGTTTCTGTTCTGCATTTTTGTGTAAAGTTTCCTTTTCCGTTTGTGTTCTGTAATGTTTGGCATGTACGTGACAAGGAAAAGCCCATTTTATGTTGCGTTGTAATGGCATCTTAACATCGCATGCGTTGTAATTGTATGCATGCGATGTTAATGCCATCGCGCCGTAGTAGCATGCGTACCAAAAGGCTGCGATCTGAAAAACCAAGAGACGTAAAAGTTGCGGTGCGATAGCACCGTGATGTATTTACATCGATGTAATGGGTGTTTCCCATGTTGGGTACCACAGATAGAGAGGGCACAGTTATCCCTGATGCATCAAACAGCGAATATAGTAAAAATCCATGGGAAAACTGTATTCAGAAAGGTGGCACCAGCTCTAGAGACTTATAATGTAAAGGCTCTAGGAGCAGTATTATATGATGCAGAGTTATGGGGTAGCTCAAAACCTAGTAGTTTGTCAGTAATTGAACATACGTTTTTTACATCTCTGCTAAACCTTCCCTGTGAGTACCCCACTGACTCCACTCAATTTGGATCAAGCCCAGAAAAAAATTACTCACAAAATCAAGCTCAGACTGACCTCATATTGAACTGTAAATGGCTGCTTATAGCTGCTTTTATCAATTTTAAACCAACATCGTTATTTGAGATACGATCAATGAAATGGTACCTCCTTTAGCAATGAAGCTATATCTAGAGTTTAGGTATGGGTGTCTACCGGTAGTTTTTAAAAAAAGAAAATGGTGTAACGTAGGGGACATGATCGATGAAGACTGCACCTGCTTTCAAGGGGGACCAGAGTCAATTAAGCATATTTTATTTTTGTGTCCCTTGTACAGCCGGTCTCTAGTTAAATGGAGTGTTCCACTTTGCAGAAATCTGGAGTAAGAAAGCACAAATGGAAAATAAAGAATTCTGCAGTCAGATACATCTCGTTTTGTTGTATTTTGTACCGCCAAGTTTTTAAAGGCAATGCGGATTAGGGGTGCCAAATGTTTCCTTGATACTTCGTATGCTACCACTCATTGAAGGGTCAATCCAAATGGTATTATGTCACTCGGATTACTCCTGGTAGACTATGTCTTCATATATTATCGTAGATATTCATTATTTTTTATTGTCTTTAAAGTAATTTTAGGATAATTTCTCTAGACTTTTGAAAATTTAACTTTTATTGTTTCATTGTGCTGCTATTGTAATGGACCGAAAACGAGTATTCTAAATGTTTAATGCCATTATTTGTACTTGTTAGTGTCTTGTTCTATGTTGCACTTTTTTGATCTATAGTGATTGAAAAAAAGTCTTCTGAACTGAACTGATAACATACATCTGATATAATTCTAATAGGTAAACCAGAATCTGCTATTATCTCGAATTCAAGATCACCAATGAGTGTAACACCTCACGGCGCACTGAAAGAAGAAGTACAAGTTATGGCATCTATCACAGTTAACACAAGATTGCTGATTAAATCCTCTTGAAAATCTTCTGGTGTTCACTCCACTGCATTAACCCTAACTGTTGTAATTGCTCCTTTGCCAGAAGAACAGCAGACCATCTGAAAATGACCTAGTTTTTTGCATTTGATGCTCCTTCGGTTGACAGCAGGGCAATTTGGGTTATTTGCGATATGTTGCTTTGTCCCACATCTAAATTTGTTCTAGGAACGGCTATGTTCACTTTCCCTTTTGCCATATCATTTTGCCAACTCTTACACTGCTGATGTCTGAACCTGTAATTATTTTACTGGAAAAAGATGGACATTCAATACTTTTAGCAATATCAAATGCTTCTGCAAGAGTAGGAACCCTGTAGGCAAGTACCCATTCTTGCATTTTCTTGCTGGACTAGTGAAAAACAAATTGGCCTTTCAAAATACATCCAATATACATCCAATTTGAGACAAATTTTGCACATGGCTACTAAAATGTTAAACTCGATATATACTTCTCAATTGATTCCTCCACCATTTGTTTCCTAAGGAAAAAACTGTGCCTTTCAATCATAATATTTGGTTGCTCTGAAAATCTTTTCTCCAACCTCTTGACAGCCTCTGCATACTCATCCAAAGGAATGAATTGCCTTGCAGGAGGCTCACATTCAGGAAGATGATCAAAATGTCCTGGCCAGCATCACCAAGTTAACCAAATAACAATACATTTTTCCTTTCATTAGAATACTTTCCCCCACAATATAGGGGCAAATTACCAACAACTAGCGATAATTTTTGTCTCTAACTTGTTTAGAGACAAAGATTATCGCCGCACATCGGCGATTTTTATCGCAGATAAACCTTGCTATTAACAAGGTTTATCGCAAATGCGATAAAAAACGGCCGAAATGCATGAATATCGCTGAAAAGTCAGCAATATTCATGCATTATCGAGCAAATGCTCTTAGCCATGTTATCCACCTCCCATTAGATAACATGGCTAAGAACTGCTCAGGGCAGGTGTTAGCTTTTGAAGATATTCCCGCTTAGCGCGAATATCTCCAAAAGTTGGTAATAGGAGATAGCGATGTTAGCGACTGTTTTCAGTCTCTAACATCTTGGCACGCCCACTTTGCATCTCATTAGTGATAAATATCACTGACATGCAAAGTGGGGCCCAAGATGGTCGCTATCTTCTACTAGCTGTCGCTAACTGGTGTTAGCGACAGCTTGGTAATAGGGAGATAATTTTATCTCCGCTTTCTTGGCTTTTAAAGCCAAAAAAGCGGAGATAAACCCCCTTGATAATATGCCCCCTAGTTTTAAAATGATCTGAACCATTGTCTCCATTTGAGCACAAACTTGCCATGATTTTGAAGAAAGGGTGTAATTTACAAAGGATGCACAGAAGAAGTCACTTCAAAGATAACTCCAGATGGAGAATAGGATTGTAAACATATAAAGCTTGATAGAGTTCTTATAGCACTCTAAATTGTATGGGTGCACTATACTTTTTTATTGTCTTAAACGCACTCACATGTATTTTTATCGTTTGCAGTGTTTCATGATTATTAAGATGCATTTAGTCAAAGTTATATTAGCATTGAAATATAGTGTATACAATTAAGTAGGACTTTGTATGTATTAAAGAAACCTATAATTCCTGTATGTATAATTTGAAGGATGAAATATTATTTTTGCAATGTAATTTGTGTCTAGTTTAAGTTGCCTGAATTGTAAGCCCAAACTGCAGGTTGTTTTGATTTTTGTTTCTCCTTGGTTGCTCAAGAATTATAATTAAATTAATCCTTTTTGTTTTCGAAGAAAGTATATTCTCATCCTACTGCAGTTGCGGGAATGCGACCTTGTTATTCTTAGATTTAAGGGGATACTCAGAATGTCTTTGAGGAATGCTGGAAGGCGAAAAGGGAGGACGCCTTTCATGCTCGGCCTGTCTGCGAACCATTGCCAGTGGAAGATGAACCAATTTAATTAAAGTTTCTGTGGAAACTTACTGAAAGATGTTTCAAATGGAAAAGTTTACCTTGTGACGTATTGTGGGTTGAACATTGCCTTTTTGTATGATGCTCAAGGACAGATTGGAGGGACTTCTGCTTATTTTTGGAGGAGAAGGAGCATCTTAGAATGAACTTCATAGCAATAAGCTATCAAACCCATTTGACCTGAGAACTTCTTAGGAAGTCAACACGTGCTGACACCTTTGGGATAGGATATTGGGGAAATAGGTAGGATTTCCATTTAGAGTAGTGTAAGGAAAGATACTTTTCTTTTCTTCTCTATTGAAATGAGAATTGGACTCTGCTTCTATTCTTTATTGCATTTTGATTTTGGAGTTCATCATATTATGCCTTTTGTTCTGAATGAATTATATTTGTAGATTCGGCTCTGTATTGAATTTATATGTATCTGTATACTCTCATATTGGAATGTGTTTATATTCAATTATTTTTGGCCTTAAAATTAAGTATGGGCGCAAAATCTGTTCCGCTTGCAGAATTTGCAGATTTTTGGCAATTTTGAGATCTGCGAATCTTGCAAAATTGCCAAAAAATCTGCAAATCCGCTCGCGGGCGGATTTTTTTTTTTCACATGCCCGAGTTATAGCTCAAATTCAGTGACGTTCAGCCCAAACAGTTAGTGAGCACGGCGAGGCTAGGCAGGTGTGCTTCCTCCCTATATCTACTGTCTACAATTAGATGTAATCCTTGATGGAGGTGTTTGCATCCAAGAGTATCTCGAGCCCAATCACCGTGTACTTCCTGTGACCAGGAAGCTGCTTCCTTCTCATCTGCTGCTCTGATCGGTCTCTGACCCTTTATAAACAAGAGGCATGTGAACTCGCATAGAGGCCCTGCCCATTTTGCCCCGCCTCACACACACTAGGGTATGCAACGTCTTCCCGCACTTCCCCCCACGGTGATGGACAGCTCACTCGAGGGACCTCGGCGCCTGCCTATGGGCGCGGTGGCAAAGTTTCTGACACATGTGGTCACTGGAGACAACTCTTCTGGCCCTTTACAAAGCTGTAGTGTAGGAAAAGCACTATACATTTAACCAACGAGGTAGCACTTACTGATTAGCCAGCAGAAAGTACTCCAGTTGAGTAGAGGTATGGCACAACACAGTGGCATCTTCGTGGTTAAATATGCAGGCAGGATTCATTCTGGCATGATGCTCCTGTCACAAAAATTAAACCTCAGCATGAAGCACTTACAGATATAAATAAAGCTGGTGCCCGAGTTGAAGCTCAAATTCAGTCACGCATTATAATCAGCCCAAACAACTAGTGAGCACGGTCTAGACTAGGCAGGTGTGCTTCCTCCCTATATCTACCGCCTACAATTAGATGTAATCCTTGATGGAGGTCTTTGCATCCACGAGTTTCTTGAGCACAATCCCTGTGTACTTCCTGTGACCAGGAGGCTGCTTCGTTCTCATCTGCTGCTCTATGTCTCTGACTCTTTATAAACAAGTAAGCCCCACTCGTTTGGCTCCGCCCCACACACACTAGGGTATGCAATGTCTTCTCACCCTTTCTCACTATGATGGACAGCTCACTCGAGGGACCTCGGCGCCTTTTGGTGCGGTGGCAAAATTACAGACACACGTGGTCACTGGAGACAACTCTTCTGGCCCTTTACGCAGCTGTAGTATAGCAAAAGCACTGAACATTTACCCAACGAGGTAGCACTTACTGATTAGCCAGTAGAAAGTACTCCAGTTGAGTAGAGGCATGGCACAACACGGTGACATCTTCGTGGATAAATATGCAGGCAGGATTCATTGTTGCACGTTGCTCCTGTCACAAAAATTAAACCTCAACAGGAAGCACTTACAGATATAAATAAAGCAGGTGCCCGAGTTGAAGCTCAAATACAGTCACGCATTATAATCAGCCCAAACAACTAGAGAGCACGGTCTAGGCTAGGCAGGTGTGCTTCCTCCCTATATCTACCGCCTACAATTAGATGTAATCCTTGATGGAGGTCTTTCCGTCCACGAGTTTCTCGAGCGCAATCCCCATATACTTCCTGTGACCAGGAGGCTGCTTCCTTCTCATTTGCTGCTCTGATCAGTCTCTGACCCTTTATAAACAAGAGGTTTTTGAACTCGCATGGAAGCCCCGCCTGTTTGGCCCCGCCCCACACACACTAGGGTATGCAACGTCTTGGCTCCCTTTCCTCACTATGATGGACAGCTCACTTGAGGGACCTCTGCGCCTTTCGGCGCAGTGACAAAGTTACAGACACACATGGTCCCGTGAACTCGCAGATTTTTTTGCCATTTCGCGAGATTTTGCGGACCACCAATCTGTAGAATTCGCCCATACTTACGCATAATAAATCCATAAAACCTCGGAGTCTGTGGTCCTCTAAAAGTATGACTAAATTGAAAGTATAACCTTGAGTTGTTTTACTCCCCTCAAACACTTTTAGCGGCTATAAAAAGATCATCTAATTTGAACTCAGTAGGGTAGGCAAGGTGTAAAATTTTGCATAATCAAATGGTAGCAGAGGATTGTTTAGCCTCTTAAAGTGAGGGGAGAAAAGCGAAATTAGGAGTAGGATCGGAAAAACAACGGGCTTTGTACACGGAATAGACGACGGCGAAGACTGATGGAAGTCGGCGGACGTTAATTGTGCAGCGGAAACAGAGGTAGCATGAGTATGAAACTGTGTGCTGTGTTAGATTGCAGTGATGAATTAATTGTGTGATGTCTTGCAAAGTTGGAGCTCACTGGTCCGGACACGTGCAGATCAGGAAGTTTGGTGAGGGGACTCAAGAGAAGTCCAAGGGCCCGATTCACAGAACTAACTTAAGACAAAATCCTAAACTTACTACCATTTTGGTATTCACAGAAGGCACTTGCTCATTTTGGTATTCACAGAAGGCACTTACTCATTTTAGTATTCACAGAAGACACTTACTCATTTTGATATTCACAGAAGTTAAGAGTCCTAACTTTAGACTCCTAAATGCCTTCTGTGAATACCGAAAGTCTTAAAATTAGGATTTTTCTCAGTTTAGTAGTAGTAAAGTTAGGACTCCTAACTTTAGGACTCCTAAATGCCTTCTGTGAATACTGAAAGTCCTAAAATTAGGATTATTCTCAGTTTAGTAGTAGTAAAGTTAGGACTCCTAACTTTAGGACTCCTAAATGTCTTATGTGAATACCGAAAGTCTTAAAATTAGGGTTTTTCTCAGTTTAGGAGTAGTAAAGTTGGGACTCCTAACTTTACTACTCCTAAACTGAGAGAAATCCTAATTTTAAGACTTTTGGTATTCACAGAAGGCATTTAGGAGTCCTAAAGTTCTGTGAATCGGGCCCCTGGATCCCGGGATAGTTTTGTATTTGTAATTGTCTGATCAATACTGTGGGTGTTGTAAAGCGCTATCAGCGATTCACTTGTGACAGGGAACTTTGTGTGAATGCAGGAGTACGTCATGGGTAGAAAGCCTCAGGTACCGGGGGTACACTACGGCAATTGAGTGACCAACGCAGGTCGGGGTCCCAGCAGATGAATGTTCTTGTAAGAGTGTTCTATCGATCTTTTAGCGGATAGACAAATACTTGTTTTATGTAACTGTAAGTTATTGTTACTGCGTTAGGAGCAGTTACTTGGTTTAATAGAGTTTGGATATACAGTTACTTGTTAGTACGAATATGTGAGCGAGTGTACGAGGGGAAATTGTAAAGGAGGGTGAGCCGATGCAAAGAGGGAGCAGTGAAGTCAGTCTGCGCCGCGCTGAGACTGGTCGGTTGGTGTAACGCCACATTGGGATTGGTGAAAGCTTGTCTGAAGTGGAACAGTGAAAATTGAGTTGCCAAGAATTGATTTTAAAAATGAAGTGTTTTCAAGGTGTTGCGAGATTTGTGTAGAGGTGACACAGGGGTGGTGACTCAGGTAAGAGAAGAAGCTCCACCAGAGGATGCCCCAGCACATTATATGGCAACAAATGTAGGACTACATACCATAGTGTGGCTTCAAAATTGGCATAACATTACAAAGAAAGAGGGAGAATTGGCTTTCCTTCGTTATAGGTCATTTCCCAAGGAGGTGCTGTACCAGCTGAAAGGAGTGATGTCTTCTCTGAAACTTCCACCCAGATGAACACAATTTTAGGCAATAGATGCATGGATGAAAGCAGCATTGGCAAAGAGAAGCTTCACAGGGAAGAATGAAGAAAGCAATGAAGGCATATCAGGATGCCAGGTGGGATGCACAGTTGAAGAGATGGAGAGTAGACACTCTAGCCGGAGAACAATTATATTCATTTTGGTTGCTAGAAGGAGGGTCTGGAGGAAAGAGTAAGACAGAAGAGGAAAGTAATACAGATGACAGTTTTCTTGAAAGACTGCTAGCAGAACGCCATCCACCTTGTGACTCTAGGTTGGAGACTGAGAAGTCGCCACAAAGAGAGGAAACTTTTGGAGAGGGGCGAACGGCTTTTGAGAAGCAGACAACAGCAGTAAGAGGGAGGATTTCAGTGGGAACTAGAATTCCAGGAGGATCTGGGGGGATAGGGTACATAGATCATTAGCCAGGATAAATTGCATGTACCATGTGGTTACCAGAATCGCTTACATTACCAGTTACTATTGGACCTGTGGTTTCAAAATATAACTACAGAAAGAGAACGGGTGGAAGTCAACAGCAAACGGGAGAAGCGGAAGAAACTATATCTGGAGGGAGTCTTACAATGAGTGGAACAGGTTTGGCTCAGGTACCAGTGGAACCTAGTACTCGACTACCAGCTACAGCTGATCCGTCGAGAATGGACAGTGGGTCGGAACCATGACAAACAGGACCTTTGGCAAACTCTAGGTCAGACATCAGAATGTGGGTTCCACCGGTGAGGGAGTCAATGATGCGAAGAGACGAGATGGGGATGAGATGAGAAGCACCTACGGTACTGTTTGAACCACAGAATATGTGTGAGGGCAACCATTGGAGAAGTTGAAGTGTGAGAGAGAAAGTCGCCCAGTTTTGAGAATGGAGGAGAGTGTGGGTCCAAGGAGGTGTACAAGGAGAACACAAAGTTGTGAGAGGGAGGAACCAGGAAGGGGAAGTGCTCAGAGAATTTTACAAGTCGCAATGAAGGGACCATTGCTAGATGTGGTAAGATTAAAAGCAGAAATGGATGAGGGGATTAAATCAAATCTGCCATTAAACAGACTTGAAACATATGACCCAAGCGAGTTGTTATTTGTAGCCAAACATGTTACTAGAAAGGCAAAGCGAGCTCAGAAAGCATTGATAAAGTTGGCACGAAGGTATGAGGTGGATTTGACAAAGACAAAATTGATGCTAAGAAGCTGCAGATTGAACTATACTGATAAAGACTTGGAAGAAAAGCGAACACCAGGATTAAAGGCACAAATTAGAGAATATGTGATAGCGGTGCGACCGTGGAGAGAATTTGACAAATGGGAAGAGAGGTGGGCCAGAAAGAAAAGTGCCAAGAAAGTAACAGGAGACAAGTACGAAATTTCCCTCTGAGAGAAGTACAAAATGAGGGGTATGTACATGTGCCATGGGGCAGAGGTGATTTGGCAGCATTCACTCATGATTTTCCTTGGCTGAGGGAGAAACCTACCGAGTGGTACAAACAAATGGACCGGTTTGTCAAGATTTCAAAGGTAATATGGATTCATTTGAATACTTTGTTTGATATAGTGGTCAAAGGTGATTTGTGGATGGCAAGTAAAGTTGCAAATGATTGGCCCACTGCAGAACCAGGTGGAGATCCGGTGAAACATGGTTCTTCAGCTGAGGTAATAAAGAAATATAAGCAGGTGATTACATGGTTACAATCTAAAGTAGCTCCTCAGACTTTTGATTGGCTTAAAAATGATCGGACTACTCAAGATGCTAAGGAGTCGGTACATGACTATTATGAGAGACCTTTGGTGACTTTTAAACAGCATGGTAGATTGGACACTATTGAGCAAAAATATATGGGACAGTTGGTCTCGAAGTTTATGCTGGGGTTGAAATCTGATATTAATTTAATGATAAAGCATCACTTGATATGTTGGCAGAATAAGTCAGTGGACGAAAGTCTGCATTATGCAAAATACTGCGTTGAGCAGGTGGAGGAGGCACAAAAGAAAGTGATAGACAAGTTGATGTTGGTGCAGTTGAGGAATGTTGAAAGGCCTGATCTGATGCATGGAGTTAGAGGAGCGATGGGTCGAGGAAGAGGAAGTGGCATGGAAATGGGTCAACATATGGTAACCTAACCTGGAAGGGGAATGGATGTAGGAACAGGAGGTGATTGGGTGGCGAATCAAAAGAAGGTCACTGCTTGTCATTATTGTCACAAAATTGGGCATTGGAAGCGCAAGTGTCTATTCAATCTGGCAAATCAACTGCAATATGAGAGGGACAGATGTCCAAAGGTTCAAACATCGTGACTAGACCTAGGTCCATCTATGGAGGAGGTTGTGAGTCACGAATGCACATACTTCAGTCTCCGAGAATAACAATAAGTAATCAGGTGTATCATCAGATGCCCTATTTTGAAATACAAGGCATATTTGCCCAAACTGAAGATCCTCAGGAGTGTCAGAGGGGGTGCAAGAGGAATGCACTTTAGGTACGTCCCTGAAACTAGATCATAGTGGACCATTTGTAGATGCAGAGGTAAAAGGACATCCTGTTACCTTTTTGTTAGATACTGGAGCTTCGCACTCCACAGTAAGGACAGAAGTTGTCCCAAATATATGCCTTTCAGGACAATCAATTCAAGTGGTGGGAGTTACCAATCAGAGAATGACTAACCCATAAACAGACAAGTTACCTGTGAGAATAGGACCATTCTGAGATAGATATCAATTTTTAGTGCGCGATTCAAACCCAGTCTGTCTATTGGGACGAGACCTTTTGTGTAAGCTAAACTGTACTATATCTTGCACTCTGAGACGTGTGAAGCTGCAAATTTGTGATGATGATGCCGATTTTAAAATGGCTAATATGAACTTGTGCGCAGAAATGTTTTTTGGTTCTTACAACAGGACTTACCACATGATTTTAGGGACTCGGTTTCTCTGAAAGTATGGGATTTCACGGGTGAAGAGATAGGATTGATTCAAGGGGTTGAACCTGTTAAGATTCAGACCAAACCAAATGCTGTATTTCCACAAACTCCACAGTATATATTGACTCCAGGAACTGTGGCTGGAATAAGACCTGTAATCAAGTCTATGAGTACACAAGGCATTCTGAAGGAGATAAGAGGAAGTCCCTGCAATTCACCTATTATGGGACTGCAGAAGCCTAGTGGCAAGTACAGAATAGTACAGGATTTACGCAGGGTTAATGAAATCATGATTCCATGTTGTCCTGTTGTACCGAATCCAGCTGTTATATTATTTCAGATACCATATTAGGCTGAATGGTTTATAGTCATAGATTTATGCCAGGCATTTTTCTCCATACCACTCCAAGAGGACAGACAATTTTTATTTGCATTTAGGATGGAAGACCGTGTGTTAACATGGTGTTGTATCCCTCAAGGGTATATAGAAAGCCCCTCTATCTTTAGTCAGAGTCTGGAAGGGCTGGTGATGCCCCAGAGCTCAGTTCTGGTTCAGTATATAGATGACCTTTTGGTCACTTCAGAGACGGAGGATGCTTGCAGGATCGACACTTTGGCTTTGCTTAATCATTTGGCAGAAAATGGACACAAAGTGTTCCTAAACAAACTTCAGTATTGTCAGACTGAAGTTCAGTATCTAGGTCACCGAATTGAGAAGGGAAAACAAAGAGTGGCACCAGACCGCATAGAGACAATTCTGCAAATGGGAACTACAAAAACACAGAAAGAAGTCTCCCTGTTTTTGGGAATGGTTGGCTATTGTCGACAGTGGATCCCAAATGTTTCCTTGCAAGCAAAGCCACCATTGATGTTTACTGGAAAGGACATTAGTGATCGGGTACCATGGGATAACGATTGTTTGGGAGCCTTCCACGAACTGAGAAAGAGCCTATGTCGTGCTTCAGCTCTGGGAATGCCAGATTACAACAAAGCGTTTTCGCTTTTCTGCTGTGAGAAGGAGGGATGTGCGTTAGCAGTCCTTGTACAGTCACATGGAGGTGCCTGTACACCAATGGCTTACTTTTCAGCTACATTAGATTCGGTCGTGTCTGCATTGCCCAGATGTCTCAAATCCGTTTCTGCAAAGGGTGTCAGCATTGAGAGATGTGAAAGCATAGTGATGGGTCATCCATTTATTGTTTATTTGCCACATTCAGTAGAACTGTTAATGACAAGAACCAAGACACAGTATTTAATGAATAACAGACTTACAAAGTATTAGCAGGTTATATTGGCTTCTGAAAATGCCACTTTGTAATGCAGTACCACCTTGAATCCCGCCACATTGTTGCCTCTTCTGCAATAGGAAGGAGAGGACTGTGAAGAGCATGACTGTCTAGATGTTACTGAGCTATCTACAAAACCCGGACCTGACATTGTTGATGAACCTCTGCCTGAATCTGATTTGATCCTTTTTGTTGATGGTTCGTGCTTCAGAGACAATGAAGGGTGTTTGAGAGAAGCGTTTGCTATGTGCACCATCTTGGGGGTGGTGGAAGCTGCCTGTTTGAAAAGAGTATACTATGCTCAGGTGGCCAATGTTATTGCTCTGATTCGTGCTTGTACCATCTCGAATGGAGTCAGAGTGACTATCTATACGGACAGCCAATATGGGTTTGGAGTAGTTCATGATTTTGGGCAGTTATGGTCACATAGGTGATTTCTGACGTCCTCAGGATCCCCAATCCGTATTGAGAATATGTGTGCCAATTATTGGATGCCTTGCAGAAACCTAAGGAGATTGCAGTAGTAAAATGTGCAGTCCATGGAAAGGGAGACAACTTTGTTAGAAAAGGAAATAATTACGCTGATGAAGTAGCTCGTTTATGTGCTATTCATGCTTGTGTTTTTAATGGAGAATATGCAGGGGAGAGCACAGAAAAAACCGAGCTCAGCATAATATTAGCTGTAGCTGATACTTAGGATGAGGTGAAGCGGCTGCAGGATGAGGTCCCAGAGGAGCAAGCTGCATCATGGGTTAGAGCAGGCTGTGAAAAGAGAGAAGATGGCATTTGGGTGTCGACGGATGACAGAGCAGTACTACCTAACTGTTTATTGAGCCCAATGGCAAGCCAGATTCATGGAGCAGTTCATCTTGGGAGAGATGCCATGGTGAGAGTGTTTAGGCAATCTTGGTTTAACCCATGTTTTCGTGTGACTGCTGAAGCAGTGTGTCACAGGTATGTTACATGTTAACAAATGAATGTTGGAAAGAGAACTGTGGTTAGAGGAGTCACATTGGAAGATCTTTTCAATAGGATACAGTTGGACTTTATTGAGATGCCGAGGTATAATAGGCTGGGATATATTTTGGTGGTGGTGTGTATCTTTTCACGTTGGGTTGAGGCATATCAAACCAGACGATGTGACAGTCTCACAGTGGCAAAACTGCTATTGAGGGACCTGATTTCGTGTTTTGGATTTCCAACATCAGTGGAGACAGATAGAGGAACACACTTGTATAGCAAACTCATGAAATGTTTGTATACAGCTTTGAAAATTTATCAGAGATTGCACTGTAGTACAGACCTGAGGCATATGGTCTTGTGGAGCAGATAAATGGCACAATCAAGAAGAAGATATCAAAGGTTTATTTGTCAACTTCTTTGAAATGGCCAGATGCGCTGCCATTGGTATTAGGGAGTCTGCGTAGCACTCCTGATAGAAGGCAGGGCTTTCTCTTCATGAGATATTGATGAGAAGAGCTATGCTATAGCCTATGGTGCCAGCTACAGCATTGATTTGGTTTTGGATTATTGTAAGGGACTGGCTGATGTGTTTAATTCTGTGTCCCACCAGGTCAAGGCTGTGATTGCATCCACCTCGAGAGACCTGCTGCATGACCTTAACGTTGGTATATGGGTGCGTGTCTGAAAGAACGTGAGGAAGAGCTGCCTTGATGCTCGTTGGCCAGGAAAATGCCAGGTGATTTTTGTCACAAGTACAGCGGTGAAGTGTGGAGGATTGCCAAACTATATCCACGCTTCACATACCCGTTGAGTACCAGAGCCTGTGGAAGAAACGACTCCCCTTGTTCCGAGAAGTGCAACTGAAAAAGCAACCGGGGAGGAAGGAACAGGTCAAGTTGTACAAACTCCTGATGAGACTGGACGATCAACTGAGCAAGGAAGAAGAGATCAAGCTGCTCCAGAGTTGAGTTTAGATTCTGAAATGGATGAGATTGCAGGAGGGAACTTTGAACCAGATCAGAGCAAACAGCCTAGTCAGGTAGGATCAAATCAAGAGGAAGAGAAGAGAGCAGGTACAGAAGCAGAGATTTGGCTAGCATGAAAAGAGAGGTTGAATGTAAAGCTTGCATCAGAGAAAAATATTGCTCCTATTCCTGAAACGTCTGAATCAGATCAGAGTGAAACAGAGGAGTGACCGGATGGTCTAAGGCAATCCAGAAGAGAGAGAGTACTGTCTCAAAAGAACGCATCTCCTGAGTGGTCGTACCTGACTGTAGATGCAGAGACCGGAGAGAACCGGGAGGCTGGAGACCGGTACAGTGAGTCACGGAGAGAGCCCTCTGACAATTGATATTCAGTTGCTGGTCCCTGGAGTTGATGTTTTTAGAATTCTGACTCTGACAGTTCTTGATCCACCAAGGCTGAGTGGTTTGCGATTTCTGATCCTTAAGCAGGTTGCTTTCCCTACCTTTGGTCGACAACCCACCGCACAGGAAATGGGAGAGATTCTTGCAGACATTCTACAGCTTGTTCTTGCTATGCTTGGATCTAATATCATTAACAATGAAGCTAGAACTGTGAAAGAAGAACTTATCAGCCTTTAGAAAGAAAATAACCTAGGCCCAAGGGGAAGAAGATGTAAATTAGGGACTTTCAATAGAAGAAGAATTAAGGGCTAGGGCTGACTACATCTCTTCAATAGGTTAGTATTATTGGACTGACAATTGCAATAATTGAATGGAAAACAGAAAATAAAAAGACATTGTAAATAACGGGATAGGGCAAAGAAAGAAGAAAAGAGACTTTGGTGATTTCGTTTGTGCCTCAAGAAATCCAAACAGTGGTTCAAAATGGAGTCTAGAAACTCAGGATGCAAGCAGAAGTGCATAATTGGTACCTTCATTTTTGTGATGCCGATTGTCATAATTGTGGTGATTGTTACTTCTTTGGTTGGGTCTCACGGTGCTGCAAAGAATGGGGAACAGACGTCATCTACCCCACCTGCCGCAGATGTAGAAGAGAGTGGATCCGCAAAAAAGATAAAGATATGATCAGGGAAACTAGTCAGATGTTACATGTAGATTTGTTAAAAGGTGATTTCACGTTGAATGCATAAGCTCGTTTGTTGTATGAGTATGTTGATACAATTGAAGTGAAAGACTGCTATTTATGTATGCAACTGCCAGGGTCAGTAGAATAAGGCGTTCGATACCATCATTTACCTTTGACGTATGGCATCACATGTCGTGTGTTGTTGAGCATTTTTTATACTAAGACACATTTTGAGTACTACTTCTGCAATTATGATGTGGTACTCTCGAAGTTCCAGTTCTCAACTATATAAATGAATATGATTACTATAAGGAGGTAGAGAGGTTGTCTACGCATTTTGTGCCTATAGACACAATCTGACCTGTATGTTATCTGACATCGAGAAGAAGTTTGTAGATCAGATAGAAGATCGGCATAGCCTGATTTTATTTAGACCAGATCCAAAGCATAAAGTTATTCTATGGACCCTAAAAGAATTAGATCATAAAGCAAAGGGGAGTTCTGGTCCAATAGCTTTAGATCTCCAGCACAAAAGAAAACTGTGCATTAGACACCCTTCAACATATTATGACAAGATATTTGTGGGTGAGAGTGATTGTGAACACATTTTCTTAATTGTGGAATCAATAAGGAAGGCGCTTTTGGATAAATTAACCATCGTGCCAAATGTGTATTTTGTGTGTGGAAAAAGAGCTTAATTGAAATTGCCCAGGAATTGGCATGATATGTATTATTTGGTTGTGGTATTTCCTAAAATCTTCCATGTGGATGATTTATGGCCTTTGGAAGGGAAAAGATCTCACAGAGGAACACGTAGTGTAAGTGCGGGTGAAATTGGGATGTATTTGGCGCCATGATACCTAACATGGGTGTGATTTTGAATGAAGTGAAAATTGGCAAAGCTAGTGGATAAGCTCTCTGTTAATACGACTCAAATCTTATTACTTGTTGATGAGGAGATGCTTCTTCAAAATCGTCTTGCCTTAGGCGTGTTATTAGCGAAAGCTGGAGGAGTCTGTAAATTATTGAAAGTTTAACAGTGCTGTACTTATATTCCTGACAATAGTCGGAATATAAGCAAGTACATTAGTAACATTTCAGAGATACACCAAGATTTACGTGATCTGGCTGCCGAGGGACTTTTTGGGACACATTGGTAAGGGATTTGGAAGGATTAGAAGCTGGTTTGGAAGCCTGGGGCAAGGAATATTGGGATACATCTTAAAACCTGTCATAATAACTGTCATTTGTATAATAGTACTATTGGGAGTCATCAAAACTTACAAATGGCAAAGAGCACGTCATAATGAAAATTCTTTGAAAAAACGAGAGCAGCAATTGGAACGACTGCAGGACTAGTCTAAATAAAATCAGGCTATGCCAATCTTCTATCTGATCTACAAACTTCTTCTCGATGTCAGATAACATACAGGTCAGATTGTGTCTATAGGCACAAAATGCGTAGACATCCTCTCTACCTCCTTATAGTAATCCTATTCATTCATATAGTTGAGAACTGGAACTTCTGAGAGTACCACATCATAATTGGAGAAGTAGTACTCAAAATGTCAGCACCTTAAAGGGTTAGAAAGATTTAGACAGGGACAGTAAGCTGCAACTTCTGTTTAGATAGGTCTTTTCTACAATGAGATAACTGTGAGAGGGTAGAATATTGGTGTTACGACACTAGTCATAGACATTATACTCATCAGCAGAATCAGTGGTAATAAACCCATTCCCATTGGTACTTCCCTAGAATCCTTCCCTCCCCCTCACCTCTTACTCAGATTCACTCTCCACATCTAGCGTTGATGGTTCACATAAATAACCTCTGTATTTGTTCCAGGCCCCCCAATTTTTTTCCCATTTCCGGGTGCATCGACGGTGCAGATAAACCACTTTCTCCGCCATCATTGCTGCATCCAAGTCCATGCACTAATCATTAAGCGTCGGTACCTCCTCGGATCCCCAATATTTGGCTATATTTCGTTTAGCATACATTTCACCCAGCATCACCCAGTCCTGAGCAGGGTGGGTGAGATCATTTTGCTCCCAGAGGTTAAGGAGGCAACATCTTGGTTCCGGGACTACTGACACATCCACCACCTGAGACACCGTTCTCATCATTTTTGCCCAGAACGCTGCAATCTGGGGGCATTGCCATAGAGTGTGAAAGAATGTCCCCTCCTCCCCACAACCCCTAGGCAAAAGTGTTGACTGGACCTCCCTATGGTGTGGAGGGTTACCCTCGTATAGTATACGCAGTGTAATATCTTTAGCAGTACCAATCGGTCTAGAGGGGTTAGCCACCTCCCACGGGGAAGACAGCGCGGTCTGCCAGTCCGCCTCGTTGAGTTCCCCCAAATCTGTGGACCATTTGTGCTTTAATTTTAGTGTTGGGTCTGGTGTGTTGTTGACTAGTTTACGATAAGTAAATGAGGTCCCCTTCTTGGGCATATGCTCAGTAAGCATTCTGTCCTCTAAAGGAGTAGCTTCTGGCACTTCGGTGCCTGGTGGGAGAACCGATTCGAGGGCATGTTTGATCTGCATATATCTAAACTTCTCGGTGGATGCTAATTTGTATTGGGCCTGAAGCTGGTCAAATGATAATACCGCACCTCTCTTCCATAAATCTCCCACCGTGGAGATTCCAATTAGGTCCCAAGCCCTGAATCCCTTGCTATTGCGAAGTTTACCCAGCTGCCGCGCTGACCAAAGGACGGTCATTTGAGTGAAAGTATGTTTGCATTTAAAATGGGTTTGTGCCGCATACCAGATGTTAACTGTATGCGCCGTCGGTCCCAAAAGGGAGGAGGAGCCACCCCTATCATATATCAAGGAGAGAACTCCAACCTCACCCAGTTCATACCTGTCCGCCTGGTTCTGTCTGGGGTGCGTGTAACCATTAAATAATTATTTTCAGTTGGGCTGCCCAGTAATACAACTGAATATCCGGAAGGTCTATACCACCGTCATACAAGCCCCGGATCAATTTACCCCTTGAAATACGCGCCGGTTTATTTCCCCAGAGCAGGCCCGAGACAATCGCTTCTATATTTTTGAAATATTTTAAAGGGACTGTGAATGGGGTATTTTCCAATACATAAAGAAGTCAGGGAAGTGTCATCATTTTAAAAATTGCTGCCTTGCCCAGTAGAGTCAGAGGCAGGTTATGCCAGTGTATCACACCTAAATCGTTCAAGAAGGGGCTCTAAATTGTTGATGAGGAAGGCATCTGACCCAGGCGTTACCCAAATACCCAGGTATTTAAATGAGTCTTATGTGACCATAAGTGGGCAGTCCGCCGGGAGCAATGGGGGCAGGCCCTCAAGGACGAACAGCACTGATTTGGAACAATTGATGGTATAACCCGATGCCCGACCGAAGATTTCACAAATATTTAAAAGTACTAATATTGAGCGTCTTGGGGAATACAGGTATAACAGCACATCATACGCATATAGAGAGATGCTGTCCTCCCAAGTCGCAGTCCAGTTAAGTACCCGACTCATGGGGTCCCATCGGATCCAGGCTGCCAATGGCTCCAGCGCCAGCGCAAACAGCAATGGAGACAAAGGGCAGCCCTGACGCGTACCCCGTCCCAATGGAAAGTCTCTTGAAATATGACCATTCACCACCACATGTGCGAGTGGATGCGAGTACAGTAATTTCACCCATGAGCTGAATTTGGGGCCGAAGCCCAGGTGTCTGAGAACTGCGTACAAGTAAGGCCATTCCACCATATCGGATGCCATGCGGGCGTCAAGAGACAGGATAACTGCAGGCTCTTGGAGACATGACATACTCACCACTACTGTCTGCACCATCCTGAGATTAAGTGTGGTATTTCTATTGGGCGTGAACCCGGACTGGTCCGGGTGAATCAGGGTTTCGAGGTGTGGGGTTAGTCGGATGGCGATCAATTTAGCTAGTATCTTGGCCTTGGCATTGAGCTGAGATATTGACCGATATGAGGAACATACCAGGTTTTGGCACAGCAATTATGGTCGCCATTCGTTGATCACGGCCCCTGGCAGCTCCCCCGCTTCTAAGCTATTTGTAAACATTGTCAAGAGATGTGGGGCAGTTAGGTCAGATGTACGTTTATAGAGCTCAAATGGGATTCCATTGGGTCCCACAGCTTTTCCTGACTGTAGGAAGTGAATTGGCAGTCAGCAGTTCATCAGTCATAATGTCGGCCTCCAGAGATAGAGCCGCTTCAGCAGACAGGGCAGGTATTTTAATATCTTTAATGTATGTTTGCACCTCCTCTGTTGTCATGTACTCACATGTATTTTTATTGTTTGCCATGTTTAATGATTATTAAGATGCATTTATTCAAAGTTATATTAGGATTGAAATATAGTGTATACATTTAAGTAGGACTTTGTATGTATTAAAGAAACCTATAATTCCTGTATGTATAATTTGCAGAATGAAATATTATTCGTGCAATGTATTTTGTGTCTAGTTTAAGTTGCCTGAATTGTAGGACCAAACTGCACGTTATTTTGAAATTCGTTTCTCCTTGGTTGCTCAAGAATTATAATTAAATTATAATTAAATTAATCCTTTTTGTATTCAAAGACAGTATGGCTTCGTTCCTACTCCAGGTGCTGGAATTCAACCTCGTTATTTTTAGATTTAAGGAGATACCTGTAAAGTCTTTGAAGAAGGCTGGAAGGCAAAAAGGGAGGAATTGTTTCGTATTTGGCCTATCTGCGAACCAAGGCCACTGGAAGACAAACCAATTCAATTAAAGCTTCTATGGAAACTTACTAAAAGATGTTGCAAATGGAAATGTTTACCTTGTGACGTATTGTGGGTAGAACATTACCTTATTGTATGATGTGCAGGGACAGATTGGAGGGACTTCTGCTTATTTTCGGAGGGGAAGGAGAATCTTAGAACAAGCTCTATAGCTTTAAGCTATCAAACTCATTTGATGTGAGCACTTCTTAGGAAGTCAACATGTGCTGACCCCTTTGGGATAGATTATTAGGGAAATAGGTAGGATTTCCATGTAGAGTAGTGTAAGGAAAGATACTTTTTTTTCTTTTCTTTTCTTTTCTAATGAAAAGAGAATTGGACTGAGCTTCTATTCTTTGCATTTTGATTTTGGAGTTCATCATATTATGCCTTTTGTGTCATATGAATTATATTCATAGATTTGGCTCTGTATTGATATTATGTATGTGTATACTCCGATACTAAGGTGTGTTTATATTCAATTATTGTTGGCCTTATAAAAAATCCACAAAACTGAAATTTGGAGTCTGTGGTCCTTTAAAAGCATGGCAAAATTGAAAGTATAACCTTGAATTGTTTCACTCCCCTCAAACACTTTTAGCGGCTATAAAAAGACCATTTGATTTGAACTTAGTAGGGAAGGCAAAAAGTAAAATTTAGTTAGCAAGCTTTAGAATAGTCACCCACCTTGAAAGGAATAAGAAAGTTCAATCTTCACAACATAATGCAATCACCAGTAATCCACATGAGGAATTGACAATATTAGAACTCAAAGCAGTCACAAAATCTCCCCAGAACGCTCTTTCCAGTGAACATGCTAAACAATGCAGTTAAATGTACTTGAAGACTATAAATGAGACGAAACAAAGATGGAGGCACACGTTGAATAAAGCTGTGCAGGTATCTAAACAAAGACATCAGCTTCAAAGTTTCTTAGAAACCGGCTTAAAACAAGATCACATGAGGCGCGCTTGAGCGTCTGAGTGTCAGCATAAACTTAAAAGAAAGCAGGACTATTCAATGCATGCTTGCAACGCTCACCTGGTCCAAAACTGATCAAAACATGGAGACAGATTTAGTAAGCAAAGGCCAATTCACTGCACAAGTTTGCCAAATACACTTCCTGAGTGAAGCAGCACATTTTGCCGACAGATGAACTCCTCGGTGGGCTGATACATTTAAAAAAAAGAAAAAATTCCCAGTTGCTTGTTTCACCATTAGTCTCCCAATAATGCTGCACCCAGCAAATGAAAAATGATGCATGTGCCAACTGAGTTTTCTATATGTTTATTTATGTAACAACTTTAAAGCCCAAGAAGCGTCGGGAAGAGCAAAGAAACCTGCTGGCATCCAGCAGGAATGCCAACTAAAAAACAACAAGCACCATGGTGACCAAACTCAATAGTGCTGCATTCATACATATATAAAAAAAGAAACACAATGAGAATAACAAGTCTACATAATATTAAAATTATAATAAGAATCTCCTAACAAGAATAATCACAATGTATATAATTTTTCAACACACAGTAAGTATGGGAGTGGATAAGAATGCTATACTGAGAGATTTCAAGTCGTTAGACTTATTGTAAGAATTCCTCCCAACAATGTGTGTTTGATATGATGCCCTAAGTGGCCAAGAGTATGCTTAGACATGAGTCCTGTGCTCACTGTGCCACTGGACACAAGCTACACCCAACTGAAAATGCCCAATCAGGACATCACTTGCCTTCAGATTATTGTTATTGTGTTCTGGTTCAGAAAGGACCTGGCCTGGCAGGTTGGGGTCAACTGTTCTGTTTGGAGCACTGTCAGGGATGATTTGCATATGGATGCATCTAAAATTAGGTGACATGGTGGACAAAAGAGCAATGTGTTGGAATGCTGTGCCAAGCAATTGCCAGTGGTTAGACTTAGTCTAGCATTTCTCATCTACCTTTGTGTGTTTGTTTGATTGCTAGACCACTATAGACATTTTGCGCAATGTATTGCGGCAAAATATTAGAAGATTGTATAACCAACACATATAAACCTAGCTTTTAGTTCTATCACAGCAATAAAATGTGAGGTAAAGAGGTGTACAATGCCTGTACTTCAATGCTACACATGAGGATATTCTCTCCTTCTTCTATTTGTATCCCAGCCAATTTATTGAGAAAATCAGTTGTATCCTTTATGAACGAACCCATACTTTGAACAAAAGATTGTAAGTATTTGTCCAACAGTTTACCAACTGGTTCATGAAGGCTTCCGCATGTGGATACTATTGGTCGACAAGGGGTCTCAAAGGATCTTTATGAATTTTTGGCGTCATATAAAAACGCAGATTTTTGGGAAAAGTTGTAATGAGAAATTTCTTAATTTTTACATTTATCGTACCTTTATCCATAGCATTCTCCACTAATTTGAAAAAAGTGTCTTGAATCTCCGCCGTGGGATTGAAATCTAATTGCGTATACGTGTTTTCATCCTGGAGGTGTAGCTGTATTTGTTCTCTGTAATAAGAAGTGTTAAGTATTTCCAGAGCTCCTCCCTTGTCAGCCTTTTGACAAGTTATCCGTGTATTGTTGGCTACGGATTTCAATATGCCATATTGTTTATTGGAAAGATTCCTTGATGTGCCCTTTTTAGAATAATTGAGTTTGGATAAATCTTGCTTAACTAGCTGTTCGAACAAGTCAAGAGATTTATGACTGACTGGAGCCATGTAGGTGCTCGTTGTAGACAAACCTTTTAGTGGATCACTCTCTGTCAATTTTGGTTCCGCTATCATATTCTCAAAAAAATGTCTCAATCTCAGTTTCCTCATAAGTTTGTAAAAACGTATATTGAGCTCTAGATGATTAGTGTTAGCTGTTGGGACAAAAGATGTCCCCTTTTGTAAGGTTGCTGTTTGATTCCGAGTGAGTTTCACATCTGAAATGTTGATAACTAGATTATTAAATGTTGTGTTTTCTTTTTGTCCTTCTTGGCCATAACATTGCGTGTTTGTGGTGGGTCTTTCTCCTTCTCTTTGTTTGTTTCTTCTCTTCGATCTCCTGGGTCTTCTCTTTCGTTTGGGCCACCCCTAAAAAAGGCTGCACTGTTGTACTAGTACTTGGTTGTTGTTTGTTCATTGTGCTTACTCTTCCCGATGTTTCAGAAGTATCTGTTATAATCGATGGTATCTCTACGATACTTCATTAGTTTGCGTTCATTGAGTTCTTCCGAATGTTTGGCCAGTTGAGATTTGACATTGTCTATAATATTATTAAGCTCTTCTGCTGACATTGTTTTTTCTAATTCTTCTTTCACAACTGTTATCTCATGTTCTAATTCCTTTAAGATATGTGGGAGCTCTTCTATTATTAGTAGGATGAGATCAAGAGAGCACTTATTTAAAATCGCGAACCATTTCTCTGTAAATTTGTTGAGTTTTTACGCAAGATGGTTTAAGAGAAATCCTCAGGCCTCGTGGAATCCTGTGTGCTTTATGGTGGCGTAACATGGTGCTCACATGCAGGGGCATGGTTTACGGCTTTGCGGGATAAGTATAATAATTGTTTGATCTGTTGTTCTTTTGTCCTGGTGGTGGTTTATTTAGTAATTTCCTCATTGATTAGTGCATATATTCTTGAGATCTCATCGTGAGCATAAGCAAAGGTTTCAGCTCAAGATTCAGTGAGGTTAGTAATTTCCTCGTACTGCATGGTTAAACTATGTGCGTGCTACAGTCCGTTGAGCAGGACAAAAATTATATATTTTAGAATGTGGCTGTGCACAGCTGGGTTTCAACTCTTTTGAGATCCATTCAACCGTGCTCCTTGAGTTAACTCCCCGCTCTGGAGGTATGCAATAGAACTTAAAAGTAGCACCAACACGATTGTGTGGGTGTCCCATGTCAATGCAATCCATCATGAGATGGGCACAGCATATCACGTTCTGGATGACACAGCGACAACAAAGACTGACTTAATAATTTAGTGACACACCAGCTTACATGTGGGGACGCCTTAAGCTACACAAAGGGCAGACCTCTCTAATTACAGTACACAAGTCCCTCAAATACCACATAGCTCATATGAATGCACATAGTGATATGGCCACATTTCACATGTGCACACCTGGGAGCATGGCATCCAACAAATGTGTAACAAATCAACACCACTGTCTCATACTTAGCTGCTGTACCTGTCACACCTTAATGTATTATTTCAACTTGGCACACATCCACAAAACAATGACCACAGTTGGTGCAGAAATTACAATTGCGTGTATGAGCAGATATAAGAGGCCTATGCAAGAAACTACATCATACAGTGAGACAAGCATTGCTGTGATTATCACTGCACCTCAACACATGTCCTGCTTCATCGACCATCAAATTCATAAGTGACATTTGAGGGAATACAGGCCAATCTACGACACACATACACAAACATGGCATTGGTAGTCACCAGTGAAGTCAATAGAACATTGGTATTGTGTGCATAATGATTTGCCTTTGGCCATGTGGCCACTGTGCACTGTTGATGCGTGCCAGATGGCCATTGCCATTGTATGGCACCCAAATCATGGTAGCTACCACCTGCCCCTAGCGGTGTGTCACCAGCACTCCCCATTCACACAGGTGCGGTAGTCATTGGCATGGATACATGCCCAAATGGCGGTTGTCATGCTCTGCCTCCCAAATCACGGTGACTCATGTAATTGTATCAAAGAACAACAATGGGTGAGGGTGAGCCTCAATGCAACAAAACAACAGCAAGTACCAATACTGATATTACATCCAACATCAAGTCCATTACAACCCTATTTCACAGTTAAATTCTTTCAAATGTACTCCACAAATATTTTTTACTTTTTAATTCAAAGAAGATCATCCCAAATTTTTTTCACATTTTTTAGAACAAAAACAACACTGAAACACATTCTTTGTACAAAAGTTGAACCTATTTACTACAAACTCACCACACTCTCTTCTTTCTACAACTCACAATCCCCATTCACAAACACTTATAACCCACACATTTCTACAGCCACACAACACAACCTCTTCCTGGCTACCCAGACCTATTCAATATCATTGAAACACCAGGGGTATCAACCAAACAACACCTATTTATACAAAAGTCTTTCCAGTGCCCTCATACCGAAAATATACAACACTTTTGAAATAACACCAACTTTACAGTGCACAAAAGTAAAGAGAATAAACACAAGTTTGTTTGGCAAAATGACAAAGGTCGACGCGTTTCGAACCCACTTCTTAAGGGGTTCTCTTCAGGACCAAAATAGCTGTAACAGAAAGAAATGCAAGTTCTTATTGTCCAGATGCAAAACACTTGTGTTCAAACTTTATCTAAAAAGTGCACCAACCCAGTATCCAACCAGCTTACCTCTTTCACAATGTGGTACAATCCACTATTCATTTCACTAGAAATCTACACAAAATAAACACACAAAAAAGGAATAGACAAAATCAATGTTTTCCCAAATGTCATGGTAAGTCCTCAAAAGTAGAGGTGTAGGGCAGGGGGGCACACATGTAGTTGGACTGATGCAGTATGTGTGAGGTTGTGTCATGCACTGACAAACATGCTGTCTCCAGGGGGAAGACTGTGTGTCCCAATGTCACAGGTTTCCCTGCCTGCTGTTGTAGGTATGAGTGAACTGTGTTGGATTGTCAGCAATACAGTGATTCAGTAGGAAGGCCATGCAGGAGTCAGGACAGTGATTGCTTGGCTGAATGGCTGAGTGTGCCACTGTTGTCTATCTCAGTGTGAGGCCAGATGGTCAGCACAGTGCCCACCCACAAAGACACATCACTTCTCCTACTGTGTATTTCCTTAATTTTTTCACATTGCCCTCCAGCTATGCGCCATCTCAGCCCTGTAGATTGCACATGACCGGCCTTGTGTTTAGGAATTTCTGTTTGTGAGTCCATGTCCCCCAATGCGACACCCATTGCATAGTTAATCAATTCACAGGGCAGGGACATTGAGTGCTGCTCAGTCATGGACACAGTGAGTCCACATTCAGACACAGGTTGATATGTGATGTATGTGTTGCTCTACCACACAATGGACTGGAGATGTGTGCAGGCCACATAGGGATTTAATTGCTGACAGCCTGCATGTGTGTGAGACGTGTAGGGATTGTGTTCCCCCTCACAACTGAATGCAATCACATCAGCTTATCCCATGCAGATGTCCCTTCTGAGATGTACCCTAGTCTCTGATGGACATACCGCTGAATTTGTATCTCGCTGCTATACTGATAGATGTCGGTACATAACACTGTGTCACTTTTCCCTCTTGTCTCCCATGACTGCAGTTCAAGGTACACCAGCGTAAGGCTTAGTGGAGGGCCATTGCAGCCAAGGTGCGAGCTCTGGGGGTCCCTAACCGACGGCGCACCCGCTGCCACAGGAGGTTGGATGACATCAGCCGGCTGGCAAAGAACGTGGCAGAGATGACCTTGAGGCTGCTTCCTCACACTGGGCGCTTGGCACGGCGCAGCATGACACCACTGATGGGCCGAATCTTGATGGTGACTCAGCCTGAGTTGGACGCACATTTGAAGGAGCATCAGCAGCAAGGCAGGGGTGAGTATTTGGGGAGAGTGACTTTGGCTGGGATTGGCTGCATGTTTACAGAGCCTACGCCTGTGCTGGCCTATGTGTTGTTGGTGGTATGATGAAGTGGCATGTAGGTGGCTGCTAGGCTGGGTGCCAGTCTCATGCATTTGCCTCACCTCTACTTACAAAGGTAATTCTCCATGTTGTGCATTTCCATTGCATTCTGAGTTCTGCTCGTCAGGTTTTTTCAGCATTGGGAGAGTCTGGGGAATCACATTGGTCGGGAACAGAAGTGTTCCCAATCTGAGTGTGACTTCATCAATGCGTCCATTGCATGCACCCAGATTGTTGAGACCTAGACATCTGACAACAATGTGCACAAGGCTGTGGGCCCCAAAGCATAACATGGTGGTTGGCATGGGCTCTTCGCCATTGTGGACTGTCATATTATAGTCTGTGTCTGTGTTGTCCCCTCCTGTTCCATCCAGATCTGTCAGTGGCAACATGTGGTGTGCCCCCATCATGTCCCTAGGTATGCGCAGAGATAGTTGTGTGTCTGGTTGAATAGAGTCACAAGCAGGGTGTTGTGCTGTGTGGCCATTGCATGGCTCAATCATGACTGAAAATCTGGGTAACACGCACTGTTTGGGTCTATGTAGTAAGTTGCTGCGATGTGATTGCAGAGGGTGGTGTGCAACATGCAGATTTGGTCATCTTTTGTAATGCATTGCTTGCATAGGTTTGTTCTGTTGCTGCCTCTGACCTGACCCTGCATCTCTCTCTCATTCAGAATCTCCTGTGGTCACGGAAGGACAGGAGCCGGACACCAGTGGGGGTGTAACTAGCCCTATTAACAACACATCCATGAAGGACAAGGGTCTAAGGGAATGTTTATCGACCACACCAGATTTAATCCCCTACTCAACTAATAAATCACAAACAAATCTGGTGGTACTTACTGACAACAAACAGGAAAGGGAGGAAAGAGAGCTAGAGGCAAGCTAAACTAGAGAACCATATGGACTAACCAGATCTCCATCAACAGCCCCATGTGGCCAGTGTCATCATTTGGATATCTTTATTTGTCCCTTGGCACTCAACCCTCTTGGCACAGAAGGGAGTGATAGGGTACAATGTCCGCATGGAACTCGGTAGCTTCCAAGTCAAGTGACTGTATGATGGAGAATAAAGAAGAACATGTGCAGTGCATGTGCTAGAGTGGTTAAAAAGGATATGGGGGAGAAAGAGGAGATCCTTTATTCTAAATATCTCTCCCAGGCCTATTAAAAAATAATAATTGCAGTGGCGACATAAAACAAATAAGTCGCTGCTTTTAGATGAAAAATCGGTCGACTAGTTTCAGCCTCACGGGTCGCTGACCCCGGCTTTCTTCAGGACCTTATTCAGCTACTGCATCCATGCAACCACTATTTGGTGCAATTGTTAATTATATATTAGTCATATTACCTCCATATAGACAAGGTGAATTATGATTCTCCTATTAACATGCCTAGAGAATCTAGATTTCATTAAAGGCACGGAGGCTCACATTATGCAATGACTTTTAATTGCAGATCCAAGCCAGTCGCATCACAATATAAAGGTTCCAATAAGAACACTGAAATAAAGTAATAGACAAAACATAGCAACCAAAAAGTCTCTTTTAAATCAGGCGAAGAAAGAAGATGTAGTAGTTTCCAGAAGATTCGAAGGTAAACGAGAATGAAGAAGTCAACCAGACGATTCCTTGAAGATGAAACATCCAAAGAATCTTAAGTAGATGAATTACCTGAAAGAAAGGAGACAATGAAAATTGTATCCTAGATAAAAAGGTAATCATAAACAAACAAATCCTGAAATAAAAGGAAAATTGAACAACCATAAATAACATTTCAATACAAATATAGAATACATTAAATTCAAGTAGCATTCAGAATAAAAATATTATATCCACAACCAAACAGGGAACGGAATGGGTGGGATAATGTGAGCCTCCGTGTCTTTAATGAAATTTAGATTCTCTAGGCATGTTAATAGGAGAATCGCAATTTCATTACAAGAACGGAGGCTACATTATGCATGTTGGTAGCCCTGTAAAACTACATTAGACATGTGTTCAATAGGTTTCAATAATGTCTTGCAAAGGTATTAGCGTTAGACCAGTCAGCAGCTTTAGGGATATCATCCAGCTTACCTCCGGACCAAAGAGACTTACTTGCCATGGCACCTCTAATGGAATGAGCTTGAAATTTGGATATATCAATACCAGCTAGAGACATAGCAGATTTAACCCATCTGGCAGTCGAGGTGGAGGAAATAGCCTTATGAGGTTTTACAAAGGAAATGAGGAGTTGATTCTCATTAAGCGGACGAAGGTTAGACATTGTAAGATCATACGCTTTCATACATTCAACTACACAAAGTTTTGGAGAAGGATCGAAATGAGGATAGAAAATTGAATCAGACATGGTCTTTGTTCTTCTATAGACCTCAAATTTAACTCCGAATAAATTATAAGACCTATTAGAGATCTCCAGAGCTTTAACATCAGAGACTCTTCGACAGGAGATAAGGCAAAGAAGAGTTGCGAGTTTAATAGAAAGAAACTTTCTGCTCAAAAAAGAATTATCAGGCCAGGAAGTGAAGAGATCTAGAACTAAATTCACATCCCAGAGAGAATCATATTTTGGTCTCGGGGGTCTCTTTAAACGAATGCTCTTCATTACCCTACAAACAATAACATTTTTACCAATTGACTTGTCATTAATAAGGACATGACCAGCAGAGATCGCCGATCTATAACGGTTGATTGATCTATAACTCAATCCTTTGTCAAAGCTCATACCAGAACAATTACTACAACACCTCCAACTGTGGAAGAGGAAATCGAGCAAGAGGTGTAAGATCTCGATCATCTTTCTCATCAAACCCTCCAAGTAAGTTCCCTTCATTTACTTTCTCCTTCTACCCCTCCAAAAGTGGGAGGCAGACTGAAACTGTTTTCAAAAAAATGGGAGCAAATAACTCAAGATCCGTGGGTACTGTCCACAGTAATAGGCTTTATGATAGATTTTGTTCAAACTCCGTTTCAAACCTCATTCCCGAGGGATATTCCCATCTCAGTAGAGGAGAAAATAGTAGAAGAAGAGATATCCTCTATGCTCGAGAAAGGAGCGATAATAGAAGTTCCTTTGGATTCTCTAACCTTCGTAAGCTCTTTGTTCCTTGTGGAGAAAAAAGGAAAGGGTTGGAGACCGGTTATAAATTTAAAGGGCCTGAACAAATTTCTCGTTTACAGGCACTTCAAAATGGAAGGAATACATCTCCTAAGAGACCTTCTTCAAAAAGAAGACTGGTTAGTAAAACTAGATTTGAAGGTCGCCTACTTCACTATCCCGATGGTGGAAATACATCAACCTTACCTACAATTTCTCTGGAAAAATCATCTTTATCAGTTCAAGGCTCTCCCCTTCGGGCTTTCGTCCGCCCCTTGGTGTTTTACCAAGGTAATGAGAGCAGTAGCTTCCTTCTTAAGAGAACGAGACGTTTGGCTTATTATTTACCTCAACGACATTTTGATAATGTCTCAAGACCTGACTCAGATTCGTATAGACCTGGAAACGGTTATGAATCTGTTGGAAAGCCTAGGCTTCATTGTCAACAAAGAGAAGTCTATTCTAACCCCCTCCAAATCTCTGGAGTTTTTGGGTTTCACTCCAAACACTTCCAAGTGTCTTCTCCTTTTACCTCCTTCAAAAATCTCGAAGATCAAGAAAGAGATTCGTCATGTTTTAAGACAGGAAGACATCCCTTTAAGGGAACTGGCAAGACTTCTAGGCCTCTTATCTTCTTCCATTCAGGCGATCTTCCCAGGCCCTCTGAATTACCAGACCTTAGAAAGGATAAAAGGAAGGGCGTTTTGGTCCGGTCTTTGGTACGAAGATCGAATCACCCTAGATTTTGAGGCCAAAACAGAACTGAACTGGTGGTTAGAAAACCTGGAAGCTTGGAATGGGAAAGCAATTTTCGGGTCAGAACCGGACTTTGTGCTGGAATCAGATGCTTCCCTTCACGGTTGGGGTGCTTGTTTCCTAGACCAGAATACATGTGGTGTTTGGTCTCAGGAGGAGACATCTCACCACATCAATTTCCTAGAACTTACTGCTGGCCTATACGCCCTTATGAGTTTCAAACACTCAATTCAAGGGAGATCGCTTGTTCTGAAAATGGACAATGTTTCGGCAGTGGCCTACATCAATCGGTTAGGAGGTACGAAGTCTGCCGGCCTTTCGAACCTAGCAAGGAAACTCTGGATGTTCTGTTTAGAACACAAAATTGTCCTCAGAGCGGAATACTACCCAGGGAAGTCAAACTTTTCTGCGGATTGGCATTCCAGATTCCTTTCGGACTACAGCGATTGGAAACTGAACGTTGCTGTCTTCGACTCACTAAATTCTTATTGGGGTCCATTCGAAATAGACCTATTTGCGACCCGTTGGAGACAATCCACTTTGCGAAAACGGAAGCAATTAATTAACCCCGTACCTTTCTCGTCTGACTCCCGGAAAATTCTTGCCTCGCGACTGGAGCAAACTGACTTAAAACGGCATTCCTTCCTTCACGCCGAGCTTGCTTCTCTCCTCCCGAATCCTGATGAGGGTAACGAGCATGGTTTATTAGAGGAAAGCTCCCTGGCGAACCTCACGCTTCGTGAGTGTCTCGCCTGGGGACTTTCCTCTCGCCCCATGACAGTTGAGATTCAGCTGTTCATGAACACCGGAGCCTCGCTACTCTTGCTGCGCAAAGATAGTTTCTGGCCTGAAAAGACATAAAAATAAAAAAAAAGGGGGCTTAAAGGCATTTGTTTATATACCTACTCCCATATGCTATACCCTTAACTTCTCTAAAGATTTCCCCTTAGATCAGCCCTTTACTTCATATATAGAATTGCTTCACCCCATTTCATAATTTTATATATATTATAGAAAAAAAGGGTGAATAGCCCCCTATATATAAAAAAAAAGGGGGAAAGCACTATGGAAAACATTTCTGATTCAGATTCAGAAGGAAATAGTGCTACGATCCCTAACTTTAAGAAGGAGGATTTCCGGACTATGATCCAGAAAGAAATGAAATCCTGCCTTAGAGAAACCTTTTCCCAATTTCCCCCCTTTAAGAGACCAATACCTCCACAAGAGGATATCTCTGATGTTTTTAATGGTGAGAAGGTTGGTGCTAAACGTACTAAAAAGAAGTAACAACACTACTACCGAGACCCATGTGAGCACGGGAGGTCCTAGCACCTTTGATATTGTTGGTGGTCCTGGCACCACAAAATTTTCGGATGGTCCTCGCACCTCAAATAATAGAGATGTCTTTTATGGCACATATCATTCGGGTGCCTCTTACGGCCCAAATACCTTGGACGCCCTTAGCGGCTCATTATCACTAACTGCTCGAGACTTCCAGGAGGGATCGGATAATGATGATGACTTAGACCCAGACAATACGTTCTAGATTTAGATGATGGGGGATGTTGGAATTTTTGACGAAGAGGATGAAGCCCCCTCTACATCCAAGGATAGTATTTTAAACCCCTTGGGAGAGGAGATGTTTCCCCCCCTAAATCTAAAGCACCCACGTTCCACACAATGGTCCCCTCAGGAGCACGTATCTAAATTTATCATAAAAAAATTTGATTCCCTCCTGAAAGAGGAACAAGGAATATTTTAAGGGCTGGGTGTTCAAGCTGAAAATGAAACAAACAAAAATGCGAAGCTGTCTGCTCCACGATGATTATTAATCAAAGCATCTCTTTCCTCTCCCCATGTTACCTTTGTCAAACATGTGTTAAGAACAGGTGGATCGACTCACCTGCCCTATATGTGGTATTGGCCTCACCTCACACTGTACACACTCAGGTATATGAGCCCCCGCCCTGAAAACAAGGTACAATATGCCATGTTAGGGGGACATTCCTTCATCCGGTATGTGTCGTATCTCTCTTACTGTGGGCAATTATTACGTCTTCGACGTAATTGCTCAACGGTAGAGAAATACGAACAACATGCAAAAGATCTATCAGAACAACTATATGACAAGAAGTACCCCAAGGGCGTGGTGAAAAAGGCTTGTAAACGTGCCCGGAACAACAGTAGAGAAGCTCTTCTAGATCCAAAGGTGGTCAAACCTCGACTTCAGCGTTTGACTTTCGTCAACACATTCAATAGACTGAAGAATGGCATCCAAAAGTGCATAAGAAAGAACTGGCGCTTTTTGAATACCAGCAGAGAAAAGATTGAGATGCCCCTATTCGCCTTGAAAAGAGGGCAGAGCTTGAGAGATAGACTAGTACACACTCGTTCAAGATCTCAAAAACCAAAAGAAACTGGAACTCTATGGAACTTACCAGCGGTGCAAGGTCACTACCCTTGTGAATCTTGTGCTATATGTCCACACACAAAACAGTCCAAGACCATTGAAATTGGAACATCACGACCATGGGTACAGACCGCATTTACCAACTGTAACAGTGATGACTTGATTTATTTGATTAAGTGTCCTTGCAGGTATTCTTATGTCGGGATGACTACACGAAAGGTGAAAATTCGAATGTTAGAACATAAGAGCACCTTTCGGTGTAAGAAGTCCAACACTAAGCTAACCAGACACTTTTTGGAATTCAACCACTCCCCAGAAACATTTACATTGACAGTACCTGAGAAACCACACATTCCATCCCATGTGAGCGATAAAGCAAGGTACCTGTTCATGAAAGAGCAGAGATGGGTTTTCAGATTGAGTAGTGATACAAAGGGATTAAATTATTCAATCCCGTGGACTCTGCTGTGAGTCTTCTATGACCCAGTTTTTTTCCATGATATAATGGTCAGATCCTACTGTATTACCTTAGATATCTGACGAACAGTTATCCCTATTAGGATAAGTTGCATAGGATACATACTAAGATGGTGGATCAATTCCCGTGAGCTTTGGATATACATATACACTGAATTTTTTCACGAGGTCTGACATGTTAAGGAGCCGTAATAGTGATAATATTGTGTTTAGTAGTTGATCAATGAGCCAGATAGGTTATGCAGGACCTGTCTATTAATTATGCACATAATTGCAGGGTTATTCTTGGAGACTAAGCAATAACCAGGCGAGATGACATGTGGCACATAAACACAGTATTACACTAAATGATAGCATAGGAACAGTCTCAGGCGACAGCGTTCATTGGGACCAGGCTAGTTGGTAATTCAGGCTTGGGCACACAGTAATTACAGCCAAATTGCAGTGATTGAACACAGGAATATGATCATAGTTTGTGGTTGTTATTAATTATGAATTTATGTGATCTTCGTAATAATAAGGTCAGGGAACTACCAAAATGGTGCGGATGACGTTCGTTTGTAGTCCTAAGTGTTGGTCATACGACATTACATGCTTGCCCCTCTTTTGGATGACACTTTTAAACATGCGTAAATTGATGCCTCGCCACCTCCCACACACTGTGGTCACGGTCGGGGCACCGACGGAGAGGTAAGCGTCACTGTTTATATTAGAAATTATCTTCTAGCTTCACTTTTATCCAGAAGTTCCAACGTGGGTAAAAGCTTTTTTACAAAAGAGAACGTAAGAAAGGGTTAAGTCTTCTGTTACTATACGTGGCAGTGGGAGCGCTCGAGTAGCTCTGGGTAGACATTTACTGTTGGGTCCGCTGAGTTTTGCCCCTTAATGTTTCTGTATTAACAACTTTTTGGTTTGATCTTACTGACGATTAAAGATATTTCAGTAAGAGTGACTACTGCGATGACTTTGATATTGGCAGTAACAGAATCGGAAAGCTTCTAAGAACGTAATGTGCATGGTAGCGAGAGCGTTTGCACTGTTCACGCCTGGAAATCACTCATGGTTATTTCAAGTCACTGGCAGTGCTATGAATTAACCGAGTTGACAACTAATGGCAATCGTTGTTAATGCAACTGTGCATATTTGGCATAATTTGTTGGTATTCACAGCAAGAGAGTCATGTAAAGTGTTTTACTGATAACAATGCCCCTTAGTACTTGGGGCTATGTTCCATGTTAGAAAATCAGGACCCAGGTGTGTGCTTCATATTGCTAGGTCTCAATGGAGTTAAACATAGTGAGACTACTAGGTAGTGTGAAATTTATTTGTAGGGTGTGGATACCTTTTGGGTTGCTAACGTTTTAACTATGGTTGTATAAAATCTCATAGAATATAGCAAATGCTACCTTTGGTAATGTGCACAGTGAGAGAGATAAGACACATACCGGATGAAGGAATGTCCCCCTAATGTGGTATCGGGTTCTCCAGGCCTACATACTACGCAGAATACCCTCTACACCATAAGAACTGTTTGCACGGAAACTAGAAAATGCAAAAGACAAGTTTATTAAGACCCCATGGGGTGGTGGTACATTCCTACAGCACCCTTCGGCAATGCAAGAAGTATCACACCGAACATCGGTGCAAGTCCTTCTTTTATACAGTTTTACAGACATTAAAAGGTAGGCGGTACACAGTTACAGAGTTGTAGGTACATACATGGTCATTTTTGGAACACAGCCAACTCATGGGAGGGGCTACAACACCACTGGTCAGTTTGGCTTAACATTCCTAAGTGATGACTGGTCAGTCTAAACTGCGCATGTGTGGGCTTGACCATTACTAAAAATAGCCTGTTGCTGGGCAAACTCGAGTGGTCAGTGGTACAGAGGAAGGACAAAAGGGCATGCTGACCACGAGGCAACGCATTCTCTAAAATGGCCGCGGTTACATACAAAATGGCGTTTAACAACTATAGTCAAGATAAGGGAGTAATGTGTAGCAAAGCTTAACGCTAACCCGATCATTGTCAAATTACGACAGACGACCCTTTTAGCGTTTAGCTTAAGCTACCTCATAGTGGACATAATCGGGATACTCATCTTCTATATCGATAGACATAATCTGTGCCACTTCTTTATGAATCATTTGTTCATGTTTAGCAAAAGCTCGTTTGGATGGAATGCAAGCAGAGAGACACATAGAACATAATACAGGGCCACACTGAATACAAAGGCATAAGAAGAAGAATATCCCAATTATTATACATAGAATCGTCAGTAAGTTCCAGCCCCAGGTACTAAGCATTGACCAAAACCACCCCGAAAAGGTCCACGTACCATTATCAGGATGTATCTCAGCAGCAATTTTATGTAATTTGGATATGGCATCATACACAGAAGGTGAATTATCTGGTACGTAAACACAGCAACTACTTCCGATAATGCGGCATGCCCCCCCTCGATCAGCTAGTACTACATCTAGAACCATCCGGTTCTGGAGCGTTAAAATTCTAGATATCTGAAGCTCCTCAGTTAAATTTCCTAACGCAAAAGCAGTATCATTGGCAACAGCTTCTACAACGCGAGTTAACCTTCGTATTTTCCGGCTGTTCAGAGCAGCTCCAACAAAAGAAATTGAAATCGACATATTGTTGCAACGCAGTGTCCGTTTGGTCTATATCATCAAGAACTACTGCTCTCTTTACCCTATTCAATATAAAATCATGGTAAAGAATGTAGTTGTTATGGTACATAGGCGGGGCAATAAACACAGGGGGCAATACAAAAGATATATAACATGTTCCTAACCATCCTATAGGGAGACGATGATAGCCTTTATTACCACATATAAAATACGTATTTCGGGAGGCCACAAATGAAATGCCATTTGGGGTATCACAGGTGAGAGTGATGTTACATTCACTTCTGCCAACTGGGATTGTACCTTTATTACGAACACAGAGGTCAGCTTTGGTATCAATAACATTAATTACATGAGAATTGGACAGGCTGGCACTCCGTTGATTGCTGTAAACTCGCGGTGTTGACATATTGTCGCGGCGGTACTCCTCCCATTCAAACTTAGTTCCTTCAGCTTGCGGATAGCCGTCTCGATCATTAAAACAAATTTTATTGAGACGAAAGAGCAGCCCCCCTTTTGTTGGCCATCGCAAAGTGAATAGGAGGGTGTACCAGGCATTGCAAGACCCATTATGAGAAAACGGGAGATGGATAAGCGGTGTGCCTCCTTTCTTCTGATGTCCAGGCAACATCCCACATACCCAGCAGTTAGAAGTGTTCGTCATATTGTGAGTGTGATGCAGAATCTGAATAAAACTATTGTTCAAATAAGTCTGTCGGTGTCGCTCTTCATGATAAGGCAGAGTGAAATGGAAATGTTCAGATGGAGCCGGGGTAGTTGGCAACAAATGTTCTCGCACAGGTACCACAAGTTCTACTACCCAGGCTATCACAGCTATGACAACAATTGTCAGTACAAATAATACAGCACCAAGAATTCTTTTGTCTCGTACTGCAGAAGACGCCATAGTTCAAAGTTCAAAATGTCTCAAAAAACACAACTAAAAAAAAAAAAATATGAGTGCTGAGCTCCGAGGTAGCCGTTGGTTTCTTCTACGAGATTCAAGACGGGTGTTGCTACACTTGGCAGAACAGATTCCCCCCCCCCTTAATATTCCCGGCTTCCGTTTCACAAACCCCAGAGCAGTAACTCAACCAGTCTCGCACCAAAGAAAAATTATTTATCGTGGTCGTAGATTGTATCTTTCTCGTCCAGAAACAGTGTGGTCCGGGAAGGCTCCCTCTGATTCGGCAGACGTTACAGCTGGGCTCTTCTCCTCGTCCAAGATGTCTCGATAGTCAGATAATACATTCGGGCTCACCAGATCCGGAGAGACACGGCGGCAGTGAGTAGAGTGCACCCACCGCTTCCTGTTAGTGACTCGCACAGCCGTACGAGTTGCCAGCAACACCTGTTCAGGACCACGCCACCTCGGTTCCAGGCTGCTTGTTCTTTCAAAGGACCTAATCATCACATGGTCCCCGGGACGAAGATTGTGAGCCTCTCCAATGGAATTGTCAGGGAGCGCTTCTCGAACCTGTTGGTGAATAGAAAGTAAATCATTTGTTAATCGTGCCAAATAATCGTTCATCATTATACAAGGCACATCATGTAACAATCGAGGCTTAGGAACTCCCCATATGTTCATAGGCCTTCCAAACACCACTTCATAAGGTGTGAGGCCTGTTCGGGAATGGGGCACTGATTTGATAGAGAGTAATGCCAAAGGCAAGGCATCCGGCCATTTCAAAGACGTGGATGCCACGATCTTTGCTAGCTTTAATTTCAAAGTAGCATTATACTGTTCAACAAGACCTGCTGACTGAGGATGGAACACAGCATGAAACTTCTGCTGAATTCCCAATCCCTTCATCACGTATTCCACAATTTTCCTAACAAAATGAGGACCATTGTCGCTCCACAGAAATTTGCAAACGCCGTATCGAGGGAAGTACTCCTTGAGCAGAACCTTAGCTGTTGTCAATGCTGTATTATCCTTCGTGGGGAAGGCCTCAATCCATTTGCTGAAAGCACACACCACCACTAAGACATACTTAAGGTTATTGCAACGGTCAAGCTGGATGTAATCCATTTGCAGTACTTCAAACGGTGCAGTAGGTGGAACAAACCCTCCTTTCGGAGTATGCGTCCCTTTTGCAGGATTGTGCTGTAAACATATCAGACAGGTCTGCACTACTCTCTTGGCCGTATTGGCAATCTCAGGATGCTCCCAAACTCGCGTTAGCAATCGAGTAATTGCAAGAGCTCCAACATGTGCCAACCCATGTGTCATCTGGACCATCGCTTGCAAGTAAGCTGCAGGCAATTTCCATCGTTCCATATCTTTGCTCCTCCAACAACCCTCATCATCCAGCACTCCCTCTGATGCCCAGGTTGCAAGTTCTTCTTCGGTCGCTGATTTCTGAATGTCTAGTATCTCCTCTCTAGCATCATGCCATCGCTCAGCCTGTGACTTCACCACATACATTGGAGAGTCATTTCGTGACATAACCGTTTGTCTTGCTATACTGTCTGCAAAAGCATTGCCTTGTTCCACTTTGTCAGTGACCTTTTTATGTGCACTGCATTTGATTATCGCCACTTTCTTTGGACAAAGCAACGCATTCAAGAGATCACGCACTAACTCTCCCTGCATAATGTGTACTCCATGCGAAGTCAAAAACCCACGCTCTCTCCAGATAAGGCCAAAGTCATGCGCTACTCCAAAGGCGTACCGGCTGTCTGTGTAGATATTCACACATAAGCCAGCACTCAATTTGCAGGCTCTTGTCAAAGCTATTAACTCCGCTGCTTGGGCCGATTTCTGTGGTATTCGTGCTGTTTCTACCACTGTCTTAAGTGTCATGATCGCATATGCTGCAGAAGTTGTGCCATCTGGCAGCCTTAAACACGATCCATCAACCCACAGTTCCCCATCCACATCTGGAAGTGGCGTATCCTGTAAGTCGACACGACCCTTTGTTTGTTCTTCAGTCAGGAAAACACAATCATGGTGTTCTTCCTCCTGGCCCTCAGCAACCGGATACAGCAATAAAGTGGCATGGTTCAGGGTAGCACATCTCTTTAGTGTGATGTGTGGCGCCAAAAGTGTAAGCTCATATCCTGTTAAACGTGCACTCGTGAGATACTGGGTTTCGTTTGGTTTAGCAGAGCGCCTACCGCATGGGGAACTAACACCAACAGTTTGTGTGACAAAACTATTCCCTCACTCTGCCGTATAGCTACTGCTGTTGCTGCAACTGCTCGGAAACACCCAGGTAATCCTCGTGCTACAGGATCAAGAATGGCCGAAAAGTATGCACAGGGCCTCTGCTTATCCCCGTGTGTCTGCACTAACACCGACAATGCACACCCATCTTTCTCGTGCACATACAACGTGAAGATCTTCATGTAATCTGGTGTACCTAACACTGGTGCAGAACAAAGGGCTTGTCTCAATTGTTGGAAAGCATTCTGACATTCATCTGTCCATTCAAGGGGCATTGGTGTAGTTTTGGACAATAACGCTAACAAAGGTTTTATAATGTGCGAAAACCCCATTATCCACTGTCTACAAAAGGACGTTAATCCTATAAAGGCACGCACATCTCTCTGAGTACGGGGGACTGGTGTGTCTAAAATTGCTTGAATTTGATCAGATGTTAATGCACGTCCCTCCTTAGACAAAAGATGACCAAGGTAGGTCACCTTTGGTCTACAATATTGTAACTTTTTCCTAGAAACTTTGTGATTGTTCTGAGCAAGAAAGGAGAGCAAAGCGAGAGTACTCTCCTCACACTGCGCATATGTGTCTGCAGCCAGTAAAAGATCGTCCACGTACTGGATAAGAGCTACTCCAGACCGCAATTCAAAGGAATCAAGCTGTCTTTTTAAAGCCTGGCTATAAATGCTAGGACTTTCTGTATAGCCTTGAGGAACATGACAAAATCTATATGATTTATTATTCAACGTGAAGCCAAATAGATATCTGCTGTCGGGATGTATGTGAATGGAAAAAAAAGCATTTTTAAGGTCAATAACAGAAAAGGTTGTGGCAGTGGGGGGGACCAAAGTAAGTAAGGTGGTGATATCAGACACCACCGGGTACTGGGGCACTACAATTTTGTTTATTTCTCTCAAATCAATAATAAATCGATAGACTTTGTCGTCAGTATCTTTCTTTAAAATCGGAAGAATCGGGCTGTTACAAACATTGTAGGGAACTTCCTCCACGACTCCTGCAATAATTAAATCCTGGACAATGTGCGTCAGGGCAATTTCACCTTCTCTAGATATCTTATACTGGGGTACACGTGGCAAAGACACTCCCTCCTTAACAGTTATTCGAATAGGCGGAATGAGCATCTGTCCCACATCCGTATCTGATGTCGCCCATAATGTGTGTGGGAGAGAGGCTAGCGCTTCAATTTCCTGCATAGTACATGGTCTTCCTGCGTCAGGATAATTGTCATTCAAAATAACCCGCACTCCTTCAGGAGCGCAGCGTATTGTTGCACAAAAATATTTAAGCAAATCTATGCCCATAATATTGTCTGGGGTATGAGGCGACAATAAGAATGGGCACAGACCAAAGAATTTATCAATGCAAAATGCGAGAGGTTGTGACAGTGGGCTTGGAGAGGGTGTGCCATCGAACCCTATACATGTAATCATTTCGCCAGACAGGGGAGTCCTTGGAACCAAGTTTTTAGACAAAGCACTACGAGTAGCTCCTGTGTCAACTAAAAACTGATCAGTAGAACCCAAAACGCCCGCTGATACATATGGACCTCTTTGATCTACTGGCACTTCAACCGATTCCACACCCCATCCTACGCAATCCTATGCATGAACATAATCCTGACTCTCCATGTTCTCACCCTCCGATATCTGGTACTGATTTCGTCGATCGAAAGTATTACGTTCATCCTGGCCACGACCCCTCGCCTCAAACCTACCACGATCACCTGCTCCACCTCTCGCCCCCGAATAACTATTCCGTGTCCTTCCACCTCCTCGACCACGCTGACTACGTTGCTCAGGAAGCACCGGACAATCTTCAGCCCAATGCCCAAACTCTTTACAATATGCACATTGGTCCTCAGCAATGTCGGTACGACCATACAACGTATTACCCCCTCCTCGCCTGCTTCTATCATTCCCTCTAGACCACCAACCTGAGCCAACATCACCTTCGTCTTTAAATCCTTCGCTTTCTTATCAGTACTTTCTTTAGCCTCTAATTCCTGCCGCTCATATTACTGAGCCATAGTTAACAAAGACGCAGGGGTCGCCGTGGTCCAGGAACTTTCACTAGTTTTCAATCGCTTTGCAATCTCCGGTAAGAGATTAGCCACATACTTGTCGACAAACAGATGCCTACCCGTATCATCCGTTAATAATTGCCCACTGTAATCATGAAACGCTTCTTCAAAACGTGAGAAGAAGTCAGATACCCACTCGTCCTGTTTCTGTTTGCAAGTGGCTAACATAGTGCAATCAATTTTTTTAGGGGGAACAAGCGTTTTTAATTTTTTCAAAATAGCTGTTGGGAGATCTAGAATTAACTGGCAAGGCTTACATGCGGGTTCCCTGTCTAAATCAGCTTGGCTTATAGTTTTCCAATCTGCTCCTAAAATCGTTTGGTCATCAAACTTACGAATTGCTCTCCACATATCAGGGGGGAGTATTAATCCAAAGAAAAGATCTATATCAACTAGTGTCATAACACAGGAAGAAATAGCCCCCTCCACTCCTTCATAGAAAGCTGCCGGATTTTTACGGGGATCGGGCAAAGCGTTTTTCAATGCCATAACATCCGCTCTATTCCAAGGCGTATACACCCAATTATATATAAAATACCCTTTTGCATCCCCAGACAATTTATCGTCACTGGTACCTTGCCCTTTAGGGGGAACATACAAAGGTGCAGCTTCACGCATGGGCATAACATGAACTTTAGAACTCTTATCTGCTCCAAACATAGAACACTGTTTGGATGATTCCGTCGACCCCGGCGCAGGCACGTCTGCTGCTTTTCGTGCTTCCCGCAATCTGGACGCCTCATCCCGTTGCTGGACCAACCGTTGGAAAAACCCATCCGCATCTGTAATAACAAATAAACCTTTACGCATATTCTCAGGATGAACTGATATGTCCTTAGGTTCTAGATCATCTGAATTCTTACGAAATCGTTCTACAACTTTATCTCCAAAAGCACTTAAGAAATACAACTGTTCTCGCTCTAACCATTTATTCTTTTCAATATTAATCTCTGACATAGTTATTTTATTCAAATTAAGCTTCCGAGCAAAACTGCGCAACTCCGCAGCTTCACTAGCAGTTAACCTCTTACTCTTACTCCCTCGATCATCGTCGCCCGAGTCCTCGTCCGGAGCCGTAGGCAAAACATACGGAGGCGGGCACCGATCTAATAATGAAAAATCATCAACTTCATTAGTAAGGACAGGATAAAGCGGACGCCGAATAGGAAATTGACCGCTCGTTTGCAAATTACGTTCCCGTGCCTCCCTCTCTTTCTTTTCCTGCAACTCCTTCTCCTCCAGCTGTAAAGCCTTATCTCGAGCAGCCTTGCACTGCTCTTTTTCCACCAAGGCAATCTCACGCTTCATTCATTCACGCACTGCTTTCCCCCACATTCGTACACAATCAAACATATCTTGTCTAGACCTGCGCTGAAACAAACATTGCTCCACAAACTGAACCTTTCGTAAATCAAACGACCCATGTAGTGGCCATTGCAACTCGGGATCAGACTTGGTGTATTTATTGCATAATTTACTGTACAATATAGGGGGAAGGCCAAATTTAATATACATTTCACGATTGGGTGTCCCCTCTGGGGGAGCCGGCTGAGATTCGTTTAGTCGATATGTGGTACCATTCCCAAGACAGCACATTCCTCGGAATGTGCTTAAAACAGGCATGTTCAAAATGTATCACGAAAACGTGATACCGCAAAAATGGCATGTTGGACAGGCCTCGTGGCCGGCCCGTCCCCTCCCCGCATGGCGGGTCACGGACCCCTACTCCTCCTGTTCCTTGGACAAGAACCACCCTTGCAACCCGCCGGGGCAACACCCAGCCCTTCCCCGACGGAACCTTGGCTCCTGAACACCACTGTATCGGCTGGCCCGGGTCCCTTCCAGAACCCCGGTCTCCGGCCCAGCCGCCATCTTGGACACTACACGACCAGGCCTCGTGGCCTCGGGTCGACCTCAGCCTCAGGCCCAACCAGGCCCCGACATCGAGGCACCACCATCCACCCAGGGGGTGAAGAGAAAACTTGGCAGGTCGATGGGAGAAGGAGTGTCGATGGCTCCCCTCCGCCAGGTGTCGATCGCCCCCAGCCTCCCCGGGCACTGGCTCCACCCCCCTGCTGGGTGTCTGGACTCCCTCATCCCGGACCTCCTGACCTCCAAGTGCGAGGGTCCGGACATCAAAGGGCGCCAGACCTATAACTGGGGCCGCTCCAGAGCAGGAAGGCAGTTGTATCCTGGAGTCGAGAGACACCGAGACAAACTCATCCTTGGAGGCCTTCTGGCGCTGCCACGGCTCCTCTTCGTGAACCACCTTTGAAGGCCTGCTGGCGGTGCCGCCGCTCATCCTCGTCGTGAATCATCTGCAAGGCCTGCTGGCGCTGCCACGGCCCTCCTCGTCGTGAACCATCTTCCAGGCCTGCTGGCGCTGCCGCGGCCCTCCTCGTCGTGAACCATCTTCCAGGCCTGCTGGCGCTGCCGCGGCCCTCCTCGTCGTGAACCATCTTCCAGGCCTGCTGGCGCTGCCGCGGCCCTCTTCGTCGTGAACCATCTTCAAAGCCTGCTGGCGCTGCCGCGGCTCTCCTCATTGTGAACCATCTACAAGGCCTGCTGGCACTGCCGCGGCCCCTCAGTGCGAACCCTCCAGCTCGAGGATTGTGACCTCCACCTTTTCTGTACCGGACCGGTACTAAGACTGTCCCGCTACCCTTTTTCCCCAAAGAGACTAGAATTGACGGGATCCTCGTATCCTGGTCCTGCTGTACCGCTCATTACCTTACCTAAAGATATACATAAAAGTGTGCAGAACTTATCCTTGTGTGGTGTCCATCTGTGGGGGGGGAAGTTACTTGTCTGTACGATTACCGGAGAGGGCCCTCGCCGGAGGCCTCTCCCCCTGTACTCGGCCGACCCTCCGGGTCCCCGTCTAACATTGGTGGCCAGCGGCGCGATCCGAGCCGACGCATAATCGTACAGAGAGTAACTCACCCCACGACACACAGCCACCATGACGACAAAAGAGAGTGGAACAACTGAAAAATTTCAGATGGAAAAGCTGGAAGAATACAGCCACAAAGAACTAAAGCAGGGAAGAATGAGAAGAGAAAAAGAGCCAGAGGGAGCTGGAAGAGAAAAGACTAGCCTACGAGCATGAGCGCAACTTGAAGGAGCTAGAAATCCGACGGCAGAACAAAGACCTCGGAGTCTCTGGGCACCAGAGCCCCACTGCCCCTACGGACCCTAAGGTCCACATCCCCAAGGACATCGTCAGGGAATACTACCGGAACGATGATATCCAGCAATGGTTTAAAGCCTACGAGGTAGCAATGACCTCCCACCGAATCCCGTGGAGCGACTGGGGAGCCGGGTTATGGGGGAAATCCGTCAACGAAGGACGAGACGCCCTGTTGCAACTCCCCGACCACCAGATGACATCCTACGACCACATGAAGGCCGCCCTCCTCACTCGCTATGGGCTCACGCCCGAGATGTACCGGCAGAGGTTTCGAGACTGCAAACGAATCCCTGGTACAACCTGGGTGGAGTACGTAAACTTTTTTAGCCGAGCCTTCGAGGGTTGGATCAAGGGCAGCCTGGTCACCACCTATGAGCAATTATTCGACCTTATTGTATGGGAGCACCTCCCCAATAATTGCTTCGTCGAACTAAGACAGCACCTCCTTGATAGTAAGCTGACCGAACCTCGGAAACTCGCCATCGAAGCAGACCGATGGGAGAGCACCCGAGTCCCTCGGAGCTGGCCCAGCGAACAGAACAGAGCCTCCCAAGGGCCCCACCGCCCACGGGGGGGAGGAGGAGGCCAGGGTCGGGGCAGGGACACCGTCACGGTGCCCTCCACTAGCAACCCCCCGCCCCCGGCCGGAAGAGGAAGCCCTCCAACGCGACCAGGGTTCCGCTCCAACGTTACCTGCCACAAATGCCAGCGACCCGGACACTACGCCAATGACCCCAACTGCCCGAAAAATCAGAGCCCCATGAAGTGCCAGATCACCGCCGCCGCCCTGGGAGAAGAGCCGGGCCACGAAGACGCTGAAGAGTACGAACAGTACCAGCCCGAGTGGGAACCGGCCGCCATGTCCCTGGTCTGTCTAGGGGAGAGAGACATGGTCCCGCGGGCGCCCATCCCGGCCAACACGCAGAAATACAGCCAGTGGGTCACCATCAATGGACGCCGGGCTGAAGCCCTCCGTGACACGGGGGCCAGTGTGACAGCGGGCCGCTGCCATCTGGTGACCCCTGACCAGATCCTGCCCAATGTACTTTGTCCAGTGCGGTCGGCCGACAACTCCGAAAGCCTGTGCCAGATGGCCCGCGTCCCCTTCGAGTGGGGAGGGGTGTCCGGCATGCTAAAAGTGACTGTCCGCGACGATGCCCCGGTGGACTGCCTTCTGGGGAAGGACCTCGAGAGCTCCCCCTGGTCAGCCGTTGAGCGGAGGGAGCACCTGGGGATGCTTGGTCTCCCTGAATGGGTCTGTGTAACGACCCGATCCATGACCGCCCGCGCCATCTCCAGCCCCGAGGAACAGGAATGGCCTGAACCTCCTCCGCCGATCGTCACAGAAGAAACTACCCATGAACCTGGTCCTCCGGGGTCCGGCGACGAAGAACCTGATCAACTCCGAGACCTCCCAGAGCTCGCCCAGTGGCGCCAAGAAGGTGGCCCCACTCAGGAGCAGTTCCGCCAGGAACAAAAAGCGTGTCCCTCCCTCGAGGGACTCCGACAACAAGCCATAGCCCAGAGCGCAGGGGATACCTCGGGGGCCCACTGGATCTACTGGGACAATGAGCTGCTCTACAGTGAGCAAAAGATTGCCGAGCTAGGAGCCAGCCGGGTGTTGGTGGTCCCCCTCCGATTCAGAGACTTCCTATTGAACTTGGCACACGATGTGCCTCTTGCCGGGCACCTGGGGCAGGACAAGACGTACAGCCGCCTGGTGACCCACTTCTACTGGCCGAAGATGCGGAACGATGTAGCGCACCACTGCCGGGCCTGCCCCACCTGCCAGGCCAGCGGGAAGAGTGGCCGAAAACTGAAAGTCCCCCTGCAACCCTTTCCTTTCCTCACCACCCCCTTTGAGCGGATGGGAATCGACATTGTGGGGCCCCTGGAGCCCCGAACAGCACAGGGACACCGGTTCATACTTGTCCTGGTGGACCATGCCACCCGCTATCCCGAGGCCATACCTCTCCGGACCGTGCCGGCGCCCGTGGTGGGCCGAGCCCTGATGGGGATCTTCTCGCAGGTGGGCTTCCCCCGAGAAGTCGTCAGTGACAGGGGCACGAACTTTATCTCCAAGTACATGAAGTCCCTATGGCAACAGTGCGGGGTCACCTACAAATTCACGACCCCCTATCACCCGCAAGGGAACGGACTAGTAGAACGATTTAACCGCACTCTCAAGGGGATGATCATGGGCCTGGAAGAACCCCTACGTCGCCAATGGGACGTGCTGCTCCCGTGCCTCCTGTTCGCTTACAGGGAAGTCCCCCAGAAATCCCTGGGCTTCAGTCCGTTCGAACTATTGTATGGACACCCCGTCCGGGGCCCCGTCAACCTGGTCAGAGAAGGGTGGGAGGTGGCCCCTCAGAAGACTCCCCCGGATGTATACAAGTACCTCTTGACCCTCCGCAACCAGACCCGGCGGTTCAGGGAACTTGCCAAGGCCAACCTCGAAGCCAGCCAGGAAGACATGAAGCGCTGGTATGATCAGCATGCCTCATTCATCGAGTTCGAGCCGGGACAACAGGTCTGGGTGATGTCCCCGGTTGAACCTTGCGCTCTACAGGACAAATGGACGGGACCCTTCAAAGTGGTGGAGTGCAAGGGCCCCGTCACCTACCTGGTAGACATTGAGTCACCCCGAAACCCCCTACGTGTCCTTCACGCCAACAGACTCAAGCCCCACTTTGTGCTCTCTGAACTTAGCCTCCTGATGGCTACCGACAGTGGGGCTGAAGAAGACTCCGAGCCCCTCCCCGATCTTCTGAAAACGCTCGAGAAGGACGGCTCCGTGGAGGGAGTCCACCTCTCCGAAGCCCTGTCTCCAGCGCAACGCCAAGACTGCCAAGAACTGCTACTCCAATTTGCCGACCTGTTCTCCCTCATCCCGGGGGTCACCCCCTGGTGCCTCCACGACGTTGACACCGGGGATAGCCCCCCTATCCGACACAGGGCGTACAGGGTGCCTGATCGAGTACGCGCCTGCATCCAGTCAGAAGTCTCCAAAATGCTAGCTCTGGGAGTGATCGAGCCGTCCGACAGCCCCTGGGCCAGCCCGGTCGTGCTAGTCCCAAAGGCTGCCGCCCCGGGCGTCACCCCCGAGCTCATGTTCTGTGTAGACTATCGAGGTCTGAACGCCGTCACCAGGACCGACGCTCATCCCATTCCCCGGGCAGATGAGCTGATTGACCGCATGGGGGCCGCCCGCTACCTGAGCATTTCCGACTTGACAGCGGGCTATTGGCAGATCGGCCTCACCCCAGGGGCCCAGGAGCGATCCGCCTTCTCTACCCCGGATGGCCACTACCACTTCAAGGTGATGCCATTCGGAATGAAAAACGCCCCCGCCACCTTCCAGAGACTCGTGAACAAGGTGCTGGAGGGGCTCGAGGAGTTCAGCGCCGCCTATCTGGACGATATTGCTGTGTACAGCCGCCACTGGGCAGAACACCTCCACCACCTCCGGGAGGTCCTGAACGCCCTCCGGCAGGCCGGGCTCATCATCAAGGCCAGCAAGTGCCAGATCGGCCAAGGGTCCGTGACCTACCTGGGACACCAGGTGGGAAGTGGCCTGGTGGCCCCCCTCCAGCTCAAGATTGCCGCCATCCAGGCCTGAGAGCCCCCGGTCACCCAGACAGAGGTCCGAGCCTTCCTGGGGCTCACTGGGTACTACCGGCGCTTCGTAAAAGACTATGGCAGGATTGTGGGGCCCCTCACAGAACTCACGTCCGAAAAGAACTCCAAGCAAGTCAACTGGACTCCCGAATGTCAGGCGGCCTTTGAGAACTTGAAGTCCGCTATGTGCACCGCCCCCGTGCTCCAGGCCCCCGACTAAAGCCGGGAATTCATTGTACAGACAGACGCCTCAGATCATGGCATGGGGGCCGTCCTCTCCCAACTCAACACCGAGGGGATCGATCAGCCAGTGGCCTTCATCAGCCGAAGCCTGCTGGCCCGAGAACAGCGCTGGAGCACCATCGAGTGGGAGGCCTTCGACGTAGTGTGGGCCCTCAAGAAGCTCCGGCCCTATCGTTTTGGCACCCACTTCCAGGTACAAACAGATCACCGACCCTTGCAGTGGTTGATGCAGATGCGGGGGGAAAACCCGAAGCTGTTGCGTTGGTTCATCTCCCTGCAGGGGATGGATTTCACTGTGGAGCATCGCCCCAGCCAAGACCACGCCAACGCAGACGGCCTGTCCCGCTTCTTCCGCCTCGGCGAGGAGAGTACCCAAGAGGATGGGTGACTCTCCCTGCCTTCAGCTGGGGGGGACGCATGTTGGACAGGCCTAGTGGCCGGCCCGTCCCCTCCCCGCATGGCGGGTCGCGGACCCCTACTCCTCCTGTTCCTTGGACAAGGCCCAACCAGGCCCCGACATTGAGGCACCACCATCCACCCAGGGGGTGAAGAGACCACTTGGCAGGTCAATGGGAGAAGGAGTGTCGATGGCTCCCCTCCGCCAGGTGTCGATCGCCACCAGCCTCCCCGGGCACTGGCTCCACCCCCCTGCTTGGTGTCTGGACTCCCTCATCCCGGACCTCCCGACCTCCAAATGCGAGGGTCCGGACATCAAAGGGCGCCAGACCTATAACTGGGGCCGCTCCAGAGCAGGAAGGCAGTTGTATCCTGGAGTCGAGAGACACCGAGGCAAACTCATCCTTGGAGACCTGCTGGCGCTGCCGCGGCTCCTCTTCGTGAACCACCTTTGAAGGCCTGCTGGCGCTGCCGCGGCTCATCCTCGTCGTGAATCATCTGCAAGGCCTGCTGGCGCTGCCGCGGCCCTCCTCGTCGTGAACCATCTTCCAGGCCTGCTGGCGCTGCCGCGGCCCTCCTCGTCGTGAACCATCTTCCAGGCCTGCTGGCGCTGCCGCGGCCCTCCTCGTCGTGAACCATCTTCCAGGCCTGCTGGCGCTGCCGCGGCCCTCTTCGTCGTGAACCATCTTCAAAGCCTGCTGGCGCTGCTGCGGCTCTCCTCATCGTGAACCATCTACAAGGCCTGCTGGCGCTGCCGCGGCCCCTCAGTGCGAACCCTCCAGCTCGAGGATTGTGAGCTCCACCTTTTGCTGGTTCTGTACCGGACCGGTACTAAGACTGTCCCGCTACCCTTTTTCCCCAAAGAGACTAGAATTGACGGGATCCTCGTATCCTGGTCCTGCTGTACCGCTCATTACCTTACCTAAAGATATACATAAAAGTGTGCAGAACTTATCCTTGTGTGGTGTCTATCTGTGGGGGGGAAGTTACTTGTCTGTACGATTACCGGAGAGGGCCCTCGCCGGAGGCCTCTCCCCCTGTACTTGGCCGACCCTCCGGGTCCCCGTCTAACATGGCACTTACTATACTTCACACAAAATGTGCCGCTCAAAACACAAAAAATGTTAGAGAAACATCTCTACATGCCTGCCTATGTGAAGTGCACTGCACATATAGTTCAAATCATAGAACCAAATGTTAGCTAACTCAAAACATATTCATAGAACCACAGTAAGTGTCCGCAGACTACCTTACCAATCACAAGCTTACCAAAATCTCAGATATCCAGGTTTCAACTGCCAAGGTCTTTAATCGAATCAGCCAAACCGGCACTGTACGACAACTCAGACGAGCAGGATCTCAGTCGGGGACCGGCGCCACCTGGAAGGTCAGATCAGAAGGAAAGGAAGAAAAAACTGTTGGTGCCAAGACTCGGGTCACTCAGTGGCAGCGTATGCGTCCATGGCGAATTTCCAATCCTTCGTCACGACCTCTCCTTCGGGCATCCGAGTCGCCGATGAGTCCCTTCGTGGTCGCCAATTTGTGGTATCGGGTTCTCCAGGCCTACATACTCCGCTGAATACCCTCTACACCATAAGAACTGTTGGCACGGAAACTAGAAAATGCAAAAGACAAGTTTATTAAGACCCCATGGGGTGGTGGTACATTCCTACAGCACCCTTCGGCAATGCAAGAAGTATCACACCGAACATCGGTGCAAGTCCTTCTTTTATATAGTTTTACAGACATTAAAAGGTAGGCGGTACACAGTTACAGAGTTTTAGGTACATATATGGTCATTTTTGGAACACAGCCAACTCATGGGAGAGGCTACAACACCACTGGTCAGTATGGCGGAACATTCCTAAGTGATGACTGGTCAGTCTAAACTGCGCATGTGTGGGCTTGACCATTACTAAAAATAGCCTGTTGCTGGGCAAACTCGAATGGTCAGTGGTACAGAGGAAGGACAAAAGGGCATGCTGACCACAAGGCAACGCATTCTCTAAAATGGCCGCCGTTACATACAAAATGGCGTTTAACAACTATAGTCAAGATAAGGGAGTAAAGTGTAGCAAAGCTTAACGCTAACCCGATCATTGTCAAATTACGACACTAACATGGCATATTGTACCTTGTTTTCAGGGCGGGTCTCATATACCTGAGTGTGTACCGGGTGAGGTGAGGCCAATACCACATATAGGGCAGGTGAGTGGATCCACCTGTTCTTAATACATGTTTGACAAAGGTAACATGGGGAGAGGAAAGAGATGCTTTGATTAATAATCATCGTGGAGCAGACAGCTGGATTTTAATGTGATTCGCGTTTTTGTTTGTTTCATTATCAGGTGTGCCAAATTCACCTTGTCTATATGGAGGTAATATGACTAATATATAATTAACAATTGCACTAAATAGTGGTTGCATGGATGCAGTAGCTGAATAAGGTCCTGAAGAAAGTCGGGGTCAGCGACCCGTGAGGCTGAAACTAGTCGACCGATTTTTCATCTAAAAGCAGCGACTTATTTGTTTTATGTCGCCACTGCAATTATTATTTTTTAATAGGCCTGGGAGAGATATTTAGAATAAAGGATCTCCTCTTTCTCCTCTTTCTCCCCCATATCATTTTTAACCACTCTAGCACATGCACTGCACATTTTCCTCTTTATTCTACATCATACAGTCACTTGACTTGGATGCTACCGAGTTCCATGCGGACATTGTACCCTATCACTCCCTTCTGTGCCAAGAGGGTTGAGTGACAAGGGACAAATAAAGATATCCAAATGATGACACTGGCCACATGGGGCAGTTGATGGAGATCTGGTTAGTCCGTATGGTTCTCTAGTTTAGCTTGCCTCTAGCTCTCTTTCCTCCCTTTCCTGTTTGTTGTCAGTAAGGACCACCAGATTTGTTTGTGATTTATTAGGTGTAACTAGCCCAACAGCTGCACAGGAGCCCAGTCACACAGATGTCACCAGCGCCTCAGAGGGGGACCGAAGTCTGCAGGAGGAATCCCAGCCTGAGATGCAAAGTACCACATCATCTGATGCCAGCGGGGAGGCATACTTGTTTGTGGGCACAGGGAATGGGTACTCTGCATCATCTTCAACCACACAGCAGCCTGTGCCCACCCTTCCAGCCACTTCCTCTGGTGCTGCCCGTGTCTGGGTCAGTAAGATGGGATGAGTTTCCTTCACACCTGGCACTGGTGTCCCTGGCCCTGTCCCCTCTCTGTTGCCATCAGTGCTGAGTCGGTAGAGCATTTGCACCAGCTGTGTGTAGGCCAGACAACTCTCCTCAATGCCTTCATTGACCCTGACAAAAACATTTCCCAGATGGTTGCTTTTCATGGAGGGCATACATTCAGACGTGTGTGGGCTGCACCATACTGTCCAGGGTTTGTCCTCTACAGTGACATCTGCCCTTCAACAGGCACATACTCCCAGTCCAGCTCTGGGGCCTTTGTCCACCCCCCAGATTGTGGCCACGTCTGACAATAGTGACAACGGTCCACAGACATCAAAGTCACGATACAGCACACAACGCACACAGCAGCAACAACCAAAGTGGTCCTGCCCGCAGACACCATTTCCACAGAAGAGTAAAGCCACCCCAGAGCGCAAAGATAAAAAGTCAGTCAGGCAACACTAAGGCCCAAAAGGCAAAGAAGCAGACCTCAGGCTCACATGCCTCAGAGGCGTCCCCAGCTAAGGACTCTCCTGTCCCTAAAGCATCTCGCAAAGAGAGGCATGCAGTTTCTGTGCCCACTGAGGAGGTGGTGTATTGCAAGGGAGCACCTAAGAAGGGCTCCAAGGCAGATTCACCCACCACCTCAACTTCCATTCCAAGCCTAGTGTAGCAGGGGAAGGAGGGCACTGTAGGGCTTACAAATGACAAACAGGGGATGGAAGGTCAAAGGCGAAGCCAGGCGAATCATTCCGCTGGATCCAGCATGTCCCCAGAGGGAGTGCCTGTATCTGCACCTGATGCAGCTCTGTGGGTGGGTGTGCCTGTTGTGTCCACACAGCGTTCCATTAATGGCAAGACAGGGAAGCCATTTAGAATCCCCAAGAAGTGGAAAGGGACCCCTCCACAATCTCCCAGCCACACTGTGTCTCAAGTCAGCATGACTCCACCTCCACGTGCCACTACACCACCTGGTCCAAACAGCCCTCTGGTTTGCCAAGCCACTGATAGCTCTACCTCTGCTGGGCCACTCTCTCCCAGGTCAAGTGCTCCTACTGTCCCCGACACACAGCCAGCTCCCAGTCCACCTGGCAGCAAAGTCTGAGTGGGAGTCCCCTTCACACACCTGTCTCTCACACAGGTGGGCCTGTACTGCCCATTGTTACCCCCTGACTGAGTTGCTGATCATGTAAAGGTACAGTCGCACACATTCCCTGTGCAGCCTCTCATGTACTCGCCCTGCACTTTGCCTTGGACACTGGCCTTGTTGCGCCTTGCTGTGTTGGACTATTCCCTGTGCAGATTCTCATGAAATCACTCTGCACCCTGGACTGGCCTCTGCCATTGCTCTTTTGCCCTTGCCTGTTCATATTCTCCTGTACTCACTCTACACCCTGGACTGGCCACTGGCCTTGCCGTTTTGCCCTTGCCTGTGCAGCCTCTCATGTACTCGCTCTGCACTTTGCCTTGGACACTGGCCTTGTTGCTCTTTGCTGTGTTGGACTATTCCCTGTGCAGATTCTCATGTGCTCACTCTGCACCCTGGACTGGCCACTGGCCTTGCTGGTTTGCCCTTGCCTGTGCAACCTCTCATGTACTTGCTCTGCACTTTGCCTTGGACACAGGCCTTGTTGCTCTTTGCTGTGTTGGACTATTCCCTGTGGAGATTCTCATATACTCACTCTGCACCCTGGACTGGCCACTGGCCTTCCTGTTTTGTCCTTGCCTGTGCAGATTCTCATGGACATGCTCTCTGTTTTATGCCTTTCTCTTCTCTACAGTTGGTGGCTATCTGTGCACTATGTAAATAAAGACAGTTACTCGTGTTGTCTGTTTTGTCAGTGTCCTTCCTGACTAAAGTTATTTTGGTGTGTGTATAGGTGTATAAGGTTGACTGTGCCCCATGCTCTGTGTGCCACATTGCCAATGTCTTCGCTCGCCTACTCTTTTTTTACAGTAGTGACAAGGACTTCAGTTCTTCCTGACACGGATACTTGTGGAGTCTATGATGTCAATTTTACCTGTAATGCAGTTGTAATTTTCATGGTTTGTTAATGTTGGCTAGATTCTTCACATGTCAGGTTGGGGGCACTGTCAGCACACAGGCAGGCCGGCCAGTGTCATCACGTATGTGTGTTATTCCTTTATGTGTGTCCAGCAGTGTATGTGTGTGGTCATCTTGTAATGGCCAGTCATCCTTGTCCCATGGCCTACCTTAGATGGGTGCTCTTGGGTAGTCAAAAAGTGTGCAGTATGAAGGGGTGACTTTGTAGGGAGTGTTGATGTGTGTGTGCCCCTGCATTGTCAACTACGCACATGTGTCACCCAGGATTTGGGTGCCTGTTGTTTGGATTGTTCAACCCTGTGGATGTGGTTGAATGCACATGTGTGAGTTGTATGTTGTGCACTGTGCAGTGTGTTGGTGTGCCCATGCAGTTCTGTCTTACTCCTCCTTGTTGGTTTTGTCACTTGTGAGTATGCAGACCGTGTGACTGGCACGTCAGCGTTGTGTTTTGTTGATCCTCGATGTGTCTTGATACTGTTTGTGTAAACTGTGCAGACCTGCTGCTCCACACTGTCAATGTGGTTGTGTTTTATCATGCATTGCTGTCACATGGTGCCTTTTTGCCTCCAGTATGGCATGTTGTGTGTGGTGTCATGCCAACCCCTATCTGTGCTTTAAATACCCAACCATTTTGGGTCCGCACTCCCTCTGTTTGTGTTTATATGCCTGAAACGTAACCCAGTAAAGCCTTATATAGGTGTGTGCTAGAATGTACACAGGCAGGCTTCTTCTGAATATGGTCACAATATTCAACAACGGGGCATATGTAAATAGAACATTTACAGTATTGTAACATATTGAATGTGAAAAGGACTGTTGTACTTTTAAACTGTGTTCTGATCGAATAGAGCATCAAATTCAACATGTTAAGATGGCCCCCAGTTTACCTGTAATGTTAAAAGGTTCCTCACCATCATCAAGTGTGTTACTAGGGTGACGGTAAACAGCTTAAATGGCGTCCTCTCAGTGTATAGACTTGACACTGACGAAGGAAACTCTGAAATGTGTCTGTCTAGTGCTGCTTACGGCTGAATAAAGATCTACTACGCCACCCCAGTGAAGTGCTTGACTTCTTTTGAAAAACAAAGGGAAGTTGTTGCAGCATTGATTTTCACTTGGGGTACCACCATTAATAGCACCCGCCTACGAGTGAACTGGCTTTTTGGTGCAAGTAGAGCATTCATTATATCTAGAGCACCGTTTCGGAATATGGCAGCAGTGGAATTTGTTGGATGGACAGCTGCAAACTGTGGTACCGCCCCTGACTGCAATCAAAGTGACGAGTGCGCGGTGTGCTTAAGACTGTGCAAAACTTTCTAACTTTGCTGCAATAGTCTTCCGGCACAAGGCGTTTTCTAGGGATATATGGTTAGTGTGTGAGGAGCGGCTGCCCTCACACCTGTAAACAGCTGCCAATATGTTCGATGAAAAAGATCACTGCGAGGCTGCATGAGATATCTTTAAAAAGAACACAACAGCGGAGGGGTCCAAAGAAGCTACACCAAGAACCAATACTCGCAATGCTCTTCAAGCTCAGTTCTAAAAACTGGAAAGACTGTATGAAAGGGAGGTGAGGAAGTGGTGGGAGGCCACCTCCTTACAAAATTACATGGATGTTGGCAGGGTACCGCAGGGACTGCGGATTTACACAGTCCCTGCGTATGGGAACCCTGACCCCTCACCTCCTAGAACAGTAGGCTGAATACACTGCGGCATCATGTAAAGAAATGCTGGACATCCTAGTGAAATTCGCATGGAGAGATCGAGCAAAAGCTTTCGAAGAAATTGCGAGTTTGGAGGAATAAATCTCAAAGGACACTGACAAAAGCAAAATTGCAGAGATTAGGGAATAGATGAAGAAACGACTATCCAAATATGAACTAAAGATACGGCAAGGAAAACAAGAAAAAATTGAAAGAGACAAACGCGATTACAGTCAAGGCAGGATCCTGACGTTCCCCCAAAAATTTGATGGTACCCGTAAAGAACTAACTAAGAAGACGACAGCTGCCCCACCATAAACAGTCGAGATTTCAGAGTCTGAGGTAACTGATGGAGAACAATTGGGCGATGATACAGCAACAGGACAGAGCGCGAAAGTGAAGACTCCTTTTCACTTGGAGTTCAACCTGATTCTTCCAAACCTAGCTCAAAATTGATGTGTGGCCACGTTGCATTTTGTGCTGTTTCCTGTCGCGGGCACTAGGCCGACCCACAGAAGTGAGGTACCATTTTTCCCAGATTACTTTGAGGAACACGGGGTGGTTGAAAATTTGTGGATCCACGCAGATTCTAGAACTTTCCACCACAGAAATGTGGGGAAAATTAGTTTTTTTGACAATTATTTAGGTTTGCAGGGGATTCTGGGTAACAGAACCTGATGGGAGGCACTGAAGTCACCACATCCTGGATTCCCCTGGGTGTCTACCTTTCAAAAATGTATAGGTTTGCAAGGTTTCCCTAGGTTCCGGCAGAGCTAGGGTTCAAAAACTACAGCTAGGCACTTTGCAAAAAAAGGGTCCTTTTTCACTGCGAAATTGAGATGTTACCACGTTGCGTTTTGTGCCGTTTCCTCTCACAGGCACTAGGCCAACCCAAACAAGTGAGGTATCGTTTTTCTTGTAAGACTTTGGAGAACGCGGAGTAGGTAGAAATGTTTGGCTCCACGCAGATTCCAGAACTTTCCACCCCAGAAATGTAGGGAAAATGTGTTTTTTTTACAATTCTTTAGGATTGCAAGGGATTCTGGGTAACAGAACCTGGTGGAAGGCAGTCATGTCACCCTATCCTAGATTCCCCTGGGTGTCTAGTTTTCAAAAATGTATAGGTTTGCTAGGTGTCCCTAGGTGCCGGCAGAGCTATTGTTCAAAAACCACACCTAGGCACTTTGCTAAAAAAGGGTCATTTTTCACTGCGAAATTGAGGTGTGACCACATTGGGTTTTGTGCCGTTTCCTTTCACGGGCACTAGGCTGACCCACACACGTGAGGTACTATTTTTCTTGTAAGACTTTGGGTAATAAGGGGTGGGTAGAAATGTGTGGATCCACGCAGATCTCAGAACTTTCCAACACAGAAATGTAGGGAAAATGTTTTTTTTTTACAATTTTTTAGGTTTGCAAGGAATTCTGGGTAACAGAACCTGGTGGGAGGCAGTGAAGTCACCCCATCCTGGATTCCCTTGGGTGTCTAGTTTTTAAAAATGTGTAGGTTTGCTAGGTTTCCCTAGGTGCTGGCAGAACTAGGGTTCAAAAACTACAGCTAGGCACTTTGCCATAAAAGGGTCATTTTTCACTGTGAAATTGAGGTGTGACCACGTTGGGTTTTGCACCGTTTCCTGCCGCGGGCAGTAGACCGACCCACACAAGTCAGGTGTTTTTTTTCTTTGTAAGACTTTGGGAAACGCAGGGTGGGTAGAAATGTGTGGGTCCACACAGATCCCAGAACTTTCCACCACAGAAATGTGGGGGAAATGTGGCTTTTTTGAAAAATCTATAGGTTTGCAAGGGATTCTGGGTAACAGAACCTGGTGGGAGGCACTCAGGTTACCCCATCCTATATTCCCCTGGGTGTCTAGTTTTAACAAATGTATATGTTTGCTAGGTTTCCCTAGGTGCCGGCAGAGTTAGGGTTAAAAAACGACAGCTACACACTTCGCAAAAAAGGGTACATTTTCATTGTGAAAATGTGTTGTGTTCAGGTTAAGTTTTGAGCCCAACCCAGTCGTTGACACTATACCTACCCACACAAGTGAGGTACCATTTTTATCAGGAGACTTAGAGTATTTTAGATTTGTAAAGTAACTGTTATTACCTATTTATTTTTGATGAACTTCTGCCTTCCAAATGAAAGACATTGTGTAAAAAATAAGTCATTTTGCAAAATGACCCAAAATTTTCATGCTAGTATGAGTATTCCCAATTTTGAAAATGTGCAAATATGTACTGTTTCTAAACTCTATAATTTGTTCCCATTTCAGAAATACATAGGTGTCTTTCATACCACTTTTTCCATATATACATTTAGACACAATAATTGCTATATACCCAGTACATAATCAAAAGCCATTGCAAATTGCTACTCAGTTTTTGACTCTGGGTTCGTCTGGTTCTTAGTGAACCTACAAGTCCTATATATCTCCACAACTAGGAATGTCCAGCTGATGTAACGGTATATTGCTTTCAAAGAGCTGTCATGATTACAAGAAGTTACTGGTGAAAACGTTGACACAAAAGGCTGTTTTTTTCAACTAATTTCCATCTTTTCCAATATTTAACTGTTAGTTTCTACAAAGAAACCTTGATGGATCTACACAAATGACCCTTTACCTTACTGAATTCAGAATTGTATGTACTTTTCTCAAATGTATTGCTTTCCAGGATCCATTATTGCTTTCACACTCATTTTTACCATTAACTGGAAGGAGGTTGAAAGCACATAAAATAGCAAAAAAGGCTATGTCCCAGAAAAATGCCAAAACTGTGCAAAAAATGTTGGTTTTCTGACAAAAGTCTGTCATTCCCTAAAAGCTGGGAAAATGTTGATTTCAGCCCTACAAACCCTATTTTGATAACATTTGCAGGGAAAAACCCAGACGCTTTAATTTTTGGCCCGCTTTTCCCGTTTTTTCCAGAAAAACAACACAATTCTGCTGTATTTTGGCTAATTTCTGGCACTCCTCCAAAGGAATCCACAAACCCTGGATACCTTTAAAATCCCCATGATGTTGGATGAAAAGGACAAAAAATTGGCGTTGATACCTTATATGGTCAAAAAGTTACAGGGGCCTAAGCGCCCACTACCCCAAATAGCCAAAAAAAGGCTTAGCACAGGGGTGGGGGGGGAGGACTAGCAGCGAACAGGTTAAGGCCAGAAAGCTGCTCCTTAAAACAAACCAACCAATTTGTCTTTTAGAAATTTCTTTACTCCATCTGTAAGTGAAAGAAAATGAGATCATAGTATAATATTTTTAGTATAGGCTCAACACTTCCCATATGTGATGTGCTAGTGATGACACCCATGCTGTCTGGACGATGGGGTGTGCCGATGATATAACTAAGCATATCTAAATAGCACATATCAATAGCACACACAACTAGGTGGTATATATAGTAATGTGGCGATAGAGATCGCACTCTGTCTGTACTCACACTCCTGTGCATGCGTGGTCATATAAGGAAATCTCTCTTGTGTCACTCCAAACAAACCACGCCATGCTAATATCAATCTCTATGGTTATTCATTCATACACTTCATGCATAGCTTTCTCCCTTACCCCTCTTTAGGAGAGTAGGTACATCACTGAGGACTCCAGGATCAAAGGGGTAGCCCTTTAGTCAAACAATGTTGGTGTTCAAGACATACCCCGTAGGAAACAGTGACCAGCGTGGGCAAGGGAGAAAAACAAACAGAGCAGCATACAAAAAAACCATCAATGCATTGCTTCATGATTTGGATCGATCAAGCCATACCTCTATAGCAGGATTTTGTTGCTGTTTGTCTCGTATACTTACACCATCAAGGGTCCTGTCCAGCATTCATACATATTGTATCCAAGCCCAATGGCTTGCGCCTCGATTCTCGAGATGTAGCAGATTATTTTGCGGGTACATTCGCTGAAAAACAGAATAATGGCACTCCCATTTCGGAGTGTCATAACGTGTGGCCACCAACAATAGGAACGCAACTGATGTAAAGTAATAGAATCATGGGTGATGTAGTCCTGTGTATACTGGTAGTAGTAATATCAAAACCAATGTTTTAAGGTGTTTAAACATGGGTAAGAATTATTGATTAGGAACCCCGACAGGTATGAAAAAGTATCCTTATTTATGGGTATTCTCATATACTTGTGACAAGCTATCAGCGAGGTTGTTCTATAATACTAAAGTTATTGTGCTGCGAGTTTTGAAAAGATAAAACTTGATTGATGTGCTCACACGGACTCACTCAGGTTGGTAAAGTAGTGCGTTTTTTTCAAAGAGAATGTGATGCTGTTTTTAATGCAAAGAATTTTCATTTGTCAAATGTGAAAGGTTAGTGAACTGTATAATTGAACTGTCTTAGTCAGGGATGATAATCTTTGGTACTGACGTGGTGCTATTAGTCTTAAGTACAAGGAAAATTGTTCACACATTGGACCTGTCTCAAAACGATATTCATAGGTATTACCATAGGCAGCATTCTTTAAATTGCTAAAAGATTCAAAACTACATCCTAAATGATTCATCTCTGATGTAATTGATTTCATGGGATGGAATCATTGAGTAATCACAAAAAACAAATTCCTTTCTGTGTTTTTAAACGCTTAGTGACCTGCTGGTCCTCTATTTGATATGTTGTCCTGCTAGCTAAACAGACACATTATAAATTATAAATAATATTGGTACTTATTATTACACCACACTAGAAATAGTTTTAATTCTCTCCACATTTTATTTTCCTTTGTTAAAAACATTCATATAAAATTCATAACCGGATATTTCATATCCTCGATATACATTTGAGCATTCCCTAATCTAATACAAAATAAATCCTATTCTTATTCTTGCTCAAAACATAAACACAAAGTAAAAACCACAGATTATATGGCATGTATTGTTAAAACATCATAGAATATATTGCAACAAGTAGTCCTTATGTCGACGCGTTTCGGTGCGTTGAGATCTTTATAGCACCTTCCTCAGGACAGACTTAGGTTTGAAGTGTTGTATTTCTTTCTAGAATTAAATAAAAACAATTAATTTCTAGTTATGTTAAGATTTTTTTGAACTATCTCTAGAGTGTGGGTCACTCATTGTACCATATAGCTCACTATTTAATTGAAATTAAGTAAGCCTCTTACTTTTATTGCTTGTATTGTGAATATTCCCTCTTCTTATCATTGGGGGTTATCCATCTTCTACGTCACAACTTTTATTGATCTCTGTAACATAGGAAAACCAATGCTCTAACATCTTTTGCACATTTATCTTTCTGTCATTACAGAACGACAGTGTTACAGCTGTAACTTACTTAAAAACAGGAGACTAACTGTTTTCGTGTCTGGCTTCTTAGATGCGTCTTTAAATTTGCGCACGGTCGTGTGGTCTCTTAGATATCATCTGTTGGAAGAGGGGTACGAGGGTTTTACTATAATTATCTTTTAGTGAGGGTTTATAATCTCTGTAATGGTTGCACCTGGTCATTTGAGTTACATACCTAGTAGGTAGATTCCTTAGATCCCTGTTTTTTTCAAAGAGAATGTGATGCTGTTTTTAATGCAAAGAATTTTCATTTGTCAAATGTGAAAGGTTAGTGAACTGTATAATTGAACTGTCTTAGTCAGGGATGATAATCTTTGGTACTGACGTGGTGCTATTAGTCTTAAGTACAAGGAAAATTGTTCACACATTGGACCTGTCTCAAAACGATATTCATAGGTATTACCATAGGCAGCATTCTTTAAATTGCTAAAAGATTCAAAACCACATCCTAAATGATTCATCTCTGATGTAATTGATTTCATGGGATGGAATCATTGAGCCCATTCTCGTGGGTCTTTCAACGGTAGACCCAACACTGTTCACGATCCAGTAGTCACTTGGCTAAATTCCCAATGCCTTTGACTTTCTAAATGATGGTCCATTTGATGTCTTTGTCATTAAGACTTTTCTTCAGCGAATGAGCGGTAAGTTTAGTTGCTGTTATCGCTCGCCTTATAGTACTGCGATGTTCGCTAATGCGAACCTTTATTCTCCTGCTTGTCATCCCAATGACACATGCATTCAATCATATAAACAACATTGTCATTGTTGCAATTGGTGTGGGTCCTTTGTTCCCATGGGGAGGCTAGACCAAGGTCGACCTGCTTTGTGTCCTCAGTTAATGGACATATCATACATGACCAGCAAGGGTAATGACCCATTACTGGTGGTAACTAGGAATTTTAGAGAATTCCAGGTTTGACTTCTATAGTGAGTACGTCGTCAACAGATATAAACATAGTTTTACTCCACTTGGCCAGGCCCCGGTTTTCCAACCACTGTGTGCTGCATATTTTTGCCCTTTTTCAAAAATACTCAGGCTTCACCATCAATGGGGATAAATCATTGGTCTACGTTTTGAGCGGGGAACGTCCAACTCTACCCGCAGGGTAACCAAGATAGTCACAGGCGGTTTTCTGTACCTAGGAATATACATTACAATAAATTTTACAGTTTTCCACAATCAAAATCTCGTACCACCCCTGTGTCGCTTTCGAGCTGACGTGCAAAACTGCAAAACACTACCCCTTGCATTATTAGACATAGCCGCCCCCTATAAGATGATGGCGCTTGCCCGCTTTCTCTATGCCCTACAAAACAAGCCCTATTTGGTTCCACCCCATTATTTTCAATCAATTGAATCTGAGGTACGTGCCTTGCTTTGGAATAATGGTACACCCTGAATTGCTCTTGCTAAACTCACAAAAAGCTGGTACTTCGGTTGGATCTCCCTTCCCCCTATTAGATGATATTACTGGGCCTCGCAGTTAGTAGTCCCGTTGGGTGCATCAATCCGTTCCGGACCAGGCCTGTAGGATGGGCAGGCATAACATGCTTCTCGGTAATTACTCAAGGGCACTCTATGGTGGGGCAAAATATGCGCCCAGCCACACCCCAACTTCCCCCCAAATTACTCTATGGTACAAGGCGACAACCACCTTTGGACGGAAAGATAAAATCAAACAGGTCACTCCTCCCCTGAATGGCCTCTCGATAGTTGGTGACATGTGGGTAAAAGGTAAAGTGATCCCGTTCAATGACCTACAGAGAGATTACCAATTGCAAGGAGGAGAAACTTTTCGCTACCTCCAGGCCTGTAGCGAGTTACATAGATCAATAGCAAAGGGTACTGACCTGCCGGTCTCCTCGCCCCTAGAAGACAGGCTATTAGACGACTACCTCCAAGAAAAAGCCATTTCATTGACTTACTGCAAAATACATAATAACACACCTGATACTCAGGATTGAACTTGTGCAAAATGGGTAGACGTTGTAGGAGACATAAGCGACGAAGACTGGTGGGAAGCCCTAGCTTCTTTCCGTGAGGTTGCGATTCACCCTCGATTCAAACTCATCCAACTTAAACTACACAGAGCCTACTACACTAGCTCAGTTCTTGTTAGGATGGGGGTTCAAGGCTTCCTTGCTTGTCCCAGAGGATAGGGTTACACGAGCACTTACCTACACCAATGGTGGGAATGCCCAATCCTTCAGAAGATTTCATCTGCCTTGTCCTGGATCTGCCATAAACCCTTCAACGTTTCCCCCCGGCTTTGTCTTCTTAACATCGGGTAGGCTACGGATCTGTCAAGAACTGAGAGGGGCTGTATGGTGGCAAAGCGCAATATAGCCAGAACATGGAAAGGACTAGCTAAGCCAAGATTCACTGACTGGGAATCAGACATGGATTGGTGCATGCAAGCGGGGAGGGTTATCTACGAGAGCAGGGGATGCCCAAGTGGGGCCCTTGGAATGTGAGTAGAGGTTTGATATGTACCCCTTTCAGCGATACTAGCCCATTGTCAGGTGATAATGAGGCTTTGTAATGTTTTTAATACGATGGGAACTATGAAGCATGTGATTATATTGTAGACCCTAGGTGACGATTTGACATTCACTGTACTAATGCGGTTTGTATTGTTTTTATGTTGATTCTAACAATAAAATGATTTTAAAAATAAATAAATAATGACGGTAACAATATCAAATTAATCAAACCATTTAGCAAACAAGAACAAAAATGAAGGACTATTATTTATAAACAACGGTACATAATTTATACAGATCCTATTATAGCACTGTCCCTTCCAACAAAGCCTTCAATTTCCTTTAGAAGAGCACCTTCTATGAGCAATGCACTAATAACAACAGCCCGAGTTAATTAAAACAAATCAGTTGGTTGTTGCCTAGAAAAGGATTTTTCAAATGTAGCTTGTGCCAAGCGTGTCTCTTTGGTATGAATGTGACCCAATATACCACAGCTTTCAGTAACTAACCTATTAAATTAAGAGGTTTCTAAACATGTAAAGCCTACTTAAATATGTTGGTAGCTCCAAACTGTAGGTGCGTGTTGGCATTTTACAACATGTATGAGCCATAAGTAATTCTGATCCCACATATCCTGGAGCCTGCCATTTCAAACCTGTCCACAGCAACAAACTTAGTTCTTTAAAATACTATGTTATTAACTTGACACCTAAGCTAAGATGGGAATGCAATCGTGGGGCACTCGATAGACAACTAGAAAGTCATTATATACTCAATCTCGATACTATGGTACCTAATAGGTTAAACCTTGGAGAGGAGTTGCACAATTTTTTGTGCGTCCGAATGTGGTTATTATCAAGCAAGTTTATTGATTGCGTGAGCAATATTTAGACTTGTGGATTTAGAATTTTGCCTCTTACTGTATCATATTTAATTTTACATATGTGGTTTTATATTATCTTTATTTGTAAATTCTGCTGCTTAGTTTGCGATGCACTTAAACACGAATAGCACTTATTGGATTTAGTATTAGATTTGCACAAACTATCTTCAATTACTGTATGATCACATATGTCAGAGAGTATTGCGGTTATGTAAACTCTTTGCTAAGCAATTAAATATAAGTTGGTACACCAGCAATTTTTTTGTTTATTTTGTCTTTGGTTTAAACTCTATATAATATGCAGTATTCAAATTTGGGTACAGGTAACATAACAAGAAATGTATTAAAAATCCTTAGAAAATGTGCACCATCCATATTTTTTTCATTTTGTATATATACATTTAATATAAAAAGAAACAAAATGAGGGGGTTAATTTTGCCATAGAAAGTATGATTAGTGCTGCAGAAAGAACAACTTAGGGCACATTTTGAATGACTTTTCAAATCCTCTTCTGTTTCATTAAAAAATTCTGACATGCAGTCTCCCAAGATGGCCACCAGAGACAAAAGAGCCCAAATGTAGCCCAAATATCACCCAGATGTAGCCCAAGTATAGCCCCTTGACAGAATGTCCCAGAGTTTTCTAAAGAACAACTAGAGCGTTAACAGTCCTAGTTATTACAAAGGTATGGCTCACCCGAAGCCATCTTGATTGGAATAAAGTAGTAACTTTTAAAACATTTATTGTAAAAAGGAACAAAATGAGGGGGTATATTTTGCAATAGAAAGTATGATTAGCGCTGCAGACAGAAAAATTAGGGCACATTTTGAGTAACTTCTCAATCCTCTTCTATTTCATAAAAAAAATTCTGACATGAAGTCTCCCAAGATGGCCACCAGAGACAAAAGACCCCAAATGCAGCCCAAATTTCACCCAGATGTAGCCCAAGTATAGCCCAATGACAACATTTCCCAGAGTGTTCTAAAGAACAACTAGAGCGATAACAGTCGTACTTATGACAAAAGTATGGCACACCAGAAGCCATCTTGATTGGAATGAAGTGGTAAGTCTGAAAACATCTAATTTAAAAAAAAGTGACAAAATGAGGGGGTTCATTTTGCCATAGAAAGTATGATTAGTGCTGCAGAAAGAAAAATTAGGGCACATTTTGAGTGACTTCTCAAATCCTCTTCTATGTCATTAAAAAATTCTGACATGCAGTCTCCCAAAATGGCCACCAGAGACAAAAGAGCCCAAATATAGCCCAAATATCACCCAGATATAGCCCAAGTATAGCCCAATGACAGAATGTCCCAGAGTGTTCTAAAGAACAACTAGAGCGCTAACAGTCCGACTTATTACAAAGATATGGCACACCTGAAGCCATCTTGATTGGAATAAAGTGGTAACTCTTAAAACATTTAATTTAAAAAGGAACAAAATGAGGGAGTATATTTTGCCATAGAAAGTATGATTAGTGCTGCAGAAAGATAAATTAGGCCACATTTTGAGTGACTTCTCAAATCCTCTTCTATCTCATTAAAAAATTCTGACATGCAGTCTCCCAAGATGGCCTTGAGAGACAAAAGAACCCAGTGTAGCCCAAATATCACCAAGATGTTGCCCAAATATAGCCCAATGACAGAATGTCCCAGAGTGTTCTAAAGAACAACTAGAGCGCTAACAGTCTTACTTATGACAAAAGTTTGGCACACCAGAAGCCATCTTGATTGGAATGAAGTGGTAAGTCTGAAAACATTTAATTTTAAAAGGAACAAAATGAGGGGGCTCATTTTGCCATAGAAAGTATGATTAGTGCTTCAGAAAGAAAAATTAGGGCACATTTTGAGTGACTTCTCAAATCCTGACATGCAGACTGAAACATGCACTTTGAACACCAGCAGCAGACTTCCCTGGTGAGCAGTAGCTTTAGTACAGTGATCTAATGAGCAACTAGAGTGCTAACATTCAGAATTTATGGCAAATGTGTGACACATCTGAATGCCTTCTTGATGGAACCAAAGTAAACAAGCATTGAAAATGCAATAGATCTCGCCCTCGTTTAGGTTAAAGCCATTCTGTTTGTAGTGAGGTGGCTTTTTAGCTTTGCTTTTATTAGTTTTTTTGAAACTTCCATGTAAATAACATGCATATGTATGCATATAGGTATATGTATGCATGCATTTATATTTGTATTTATATAGATATGCAGAATATATATGTTTATATATGTATATATATATATATATATATATATATATATACATATATATATATATATATATATATATATATATATATATATATATATATATATATATATATATATATATATATATATATACACACACATACCTATATACATATAAATGCATATGCATATATATATGTTTGTATATGTGTGCGTGTAGAGAGAGGTAGAGAGGTAGATGTGTAGAGGTAGAGAGGTAGAGGTAGAGAGGTAGAGACTAGTAGAGAGAGAAGTAGAGAGAGGTAGAGAGTAGAGAGTGAGTAATAGAGAGTAGAGAGTGAGTAGTAGAGAGTAGTAGAGAGCAGTAGAGAGAGTAGCAGAGAGTGAGTAGTAGAGAGCAGTAGAGTGAATAGTAGAGTGAGTAGTAGAGAGTAGTAGAGAATGTGTAGTAGAGAGTGAGTAGTAGAGAGTAGTAGAGAGTAAGTAGTAGAGTGAGTAGTAGAGAGCAGTAGAGAGTGAGTAGTAGAGAGTAGTAAAGAGTGAGTAGTAGAGCCTAGTAGAGAGTGAGTATTAGAGAGTGAGAAGTAGAGAGTGAGTAGCAGAGATAGAGAATAGTAGAGAGTAGTAGAGAGTGAGTAGTATAGTGAATAGTAGAGAGTAGTAGATAGAGAGTAGTAGAGAGTGAATAGTAGAGAGTAGTAGAGAGAGAGTAGTAGAGAGTGAGTAGTAGAGAGTAGTAGAGAGTGAGTAGTAAAGAGTGAGTAGTAGAGAGAGAGTAGTAGAGAGTGAGTAGTAGAGAGTAGAGAGTAGTAAAGAGTGAGTAGTAGAGTGTAGTAGAGAGTGAGTAGTAGAGAGTGAGTAGTAGAGAGTGAGTAGCAGAGAGAGAGAGTAGTAGAGAGTAGTAGAGAGTGAGTAGTAGAGTGAGTAGTAGAGAGTAGTAGAGAGAGAGTAGTAGAGAGAGTAGTAGAGAGTAGTAGAGTAGTAGAGAATGAGTAGTAGAGAGCGAGTATTAGAGAGTAGTGGAGTAGTAGAGAGTAAGTAGTAGAGAGTAGTGGAGAATATTCCAAAGATTGGCACAGCACCACTTGCACAATAAGTCCAATCAAATCATATCACTTAGAGTCTCTATTGAAGCGCTGAATCTTGGTGTATATTCAAATGCTTTTATTTTTCTTAAGTTTATGTACCACAGCCAGCCGACACGTTTCATTCTGTACAACAGAACTTCTTCAGGGCGTTCTTATTTCCTTCAAGTTATGTCGGTATCCTGTTGTCATATAACTAGATATTCCTTCAAAATGTTAGACGAGACGTAAGTACATTCTTATTCAAAGTGACTAGGTATCAATTTTACCCACACAATTCGGACAGATTTGAGTAATTTATATATCATTTATATTTATTTATTATTTATTTATTTATAGCATCCTCAAAGTCAGTCTTTCAAAAATTCCAAAGTATAGGACATGATAATCCAAATCCAAAAGTTTCTCAAGAAAAGTCATTTTCAATCATTCTGAATATCGGCGTTTGGGCAGAGTTGACCCAGGGACCCCCAGTATGCAAGGGGAATTAGTCCCCCCTCTGCAAATGCGCCAGTGGCCTGCGTCGCAGAGAGGTGTAAAAAGGGGCATAGCCTCATTACACCTCTGTGCAATGCAGCCCCCTGGCGCATACTGGAGGTTCCAGGTGGGCTAGTGGGCCCCCAGGGACCCCCAGTATGCAAGGGGAATTAGTTCCCCCTCTTCAAACATGCACGGGGGCTGCATTGCAGAGAGGATTAAAAAAGGGTGTGGCCTCATTACACCTCTCTGCAATGCAGCCCCCTGGCACATACTGGAGGCTCCTGGTGGGCTAGTTGGCCCCCAGGGACCCCAAGGATGCAAGGGGAATTAGTTCCCTCTCTGCAAACGCACCAGGGGGCTGCGTTGCAGAGAGGTGTAACAAGGGGCATAACCTCATTACACCTCTGCAATGCAGACCCCTGGTGCATACTGAAGGTTCCAGGTGGGCTAGTTGGCCCCCAGGGTCCCCCAGTATGCAAGGGGAACGAGTTCCCCCTCTTCAAACGTGCACGGGGGCTGCGTTGCAGAGAGGTGTAAAAAGGGGCGTGGCTTCATTACACCTCTCTGCAATGCAGTCCCCTGGCGCATACTGGAGATTCCTGGTGGGCTTTCAGGTCTTATATAGTTAGGAATTAGCATTAAAAAACCTTTGAAATTCACTGAAAAAACATAGGTTTCAGGCCTTATATAGTTAGGAATTAGCATTTAAAAACCTTGCTAATTCACTGAAAAAAACATAGGTTTCAGGCCTTATATAGTGAGGAATCAGCATTTAAATTTTTTTTGAAATTCACTGAAAGAACCATAGGTTTCAGGCCCTATATAGTTAGGAATTAGCATTTAAAAACCTTTAGGGGTGTTATAGTTAGCTGGACATGTCACTCATACAAAACCATTGAAATTGCTCCTATATAGTTAGTTGTACTAACTATATTTCGCGTACCCGCAATCCACTGCTGACTTTAAAAGCTAGGCTGACTTTTCACTTGCACAAAACCAGAGAAATCAAGTCCTTAAAGTTAGCTGGGCTAACTATAACTTGTGCACTCGCAATACACTGCTGATGACATCACAAAATACATCACTCATGACATGGTCAATGACATCACTGATGACATCACTGATGCCCTAAATGGGCTGGAAAATCTATTGGATAGAAATCCTGTGAACAACTGGTTAAGGTAAGGTTGTGTAGTAGCTCCCTTACTGTTTATCTTTTTTTCTGATCTCCTAGTCATTTTAGGAGCAGTGAATGGGTTCTCCCCAAAGATTGGAAGAGTGCATAACAATTATCTTATGAATATAGAAGGCTTAATCCTGATGGATTTGACACCTGAGATATCCCACCCCCTCCTATAGAAAATAAGAATAATATCCACGACTACCCTGGTACTAACACAACGTTCAACCAGGTTGTTATGTAACTTCCCAATGCCTCCCAATGTCTTTTCCTAACCCTGGAAAGTAGGGTGGTTGGTTTTATATCTAATGTCTCCTCTCTTACAGAGGTCCTCCTGCCTCTGTACCCAACAAAACATTTCCACATTTTCCCTGGGCTCCTTAAGGCTGAGAAGTACGCCCTTGCTGTGAACTGGTCTTTTCTTTCAAAGACCAGTCCAAGCCATATGTTGCTGAAGGTCTGCTTTGTTTGAAAAACTGGAACCCGTGCCCTGCTGCCATAGTAGCAGGAGCTTCTTGGGATAAAAAAACACGAGCCGACTCTACACGAAGAACAGCTCCTAAATTAAACTTCCGGATGAGGCCGTTGAGCTGCACGCAGTGACTCACCCATCGGAGGCAGTCCATTGGAGTCACCTTGCGGGCATAGCCTCAGAAGGGATTCGGCCTGCATAATTAAGACGCCAGCAGCACTGCTTTACCCCTCAGCGGCTGCTGGCCCACGTAAATTCAGGCAATGTTGCACCGCTCAACCATTTCACAGTTTAATAAATAACAAAACAAAAAAAAGAGATAAACAGACTGAGGCACAACAATAGAGAAAGGACCTCACAATTAGATGATTAGATGAAAGACCCTTAAAAGATGATCAGGCACACTCTGTACATGCCGGGGGGGGGGGGATTTTAGGAGATTGGGACACACTAGTAAAGCCACTACAGTGGCCATTTTAACTTATTGGGCAAACTGCTTGAACTCTAGCAGTTGTAGGCCAACAAAATACCAGAGCAGCTGTTTCCTTACACTGAGCCCAGTAATCTTAAATATTATTTAATTTCTGCCATGGCCCTCGTACCTTCAGCGAATACTATTGAGAATAGACAGGAAGGGCTTATAAATAAGATACTGAATAAGGTAATGGGTTCACTGGATGACTCAATTAATAAAACACTGGGGGTTCTTTCCCAGAAGAATTGGTCTGTTGCAGTCCCAGGATGCATTGAAGGGGCATATGGGGCTGTTAAGGCCTAGAGGAAAAGTTCTGCAGGGAAAAACCTGCCTAAGGATGTAAAAAAGCCACAATTCTAAAACAAATGGCTTTATACTTTGCCAAAGACTAGGATGGGGCCTCGGGCACAGCAGATGGGCAAGAGAAAGACTTGTAAGTACCCATTTCCATTGATAGCAAAGAAACATTTGAGGATGAAATTAACCTATCCTATTACTCTGACTTTGATGTAGATATTGAGGAGTTAAAGGTGAGGAATAAGAGTACAACTGATGAGGCATCAAAGGCTTCCAGATCAAAAATGGGCATTGTGGACCAATTCAGAGACAGAATGTTTGACCAGCTCCTCAGAAAACACTCCTGGTCTCCGGAGTGGACTCTATCACAGCATATTGTGCAGTGCCTCTCCTTTTGGCTTGAGAAGTAAATCTCAAAATAGGTCAGGGCCCATCTCATATTCAAATGCCCATGCCCCTCCCGGAAAAAAAATGCATCATCCCAAGAGCTAGGCGCAAAGGTGGTGCCGGTTATCACCATGGAATGAATGGACCGTAGAAAATGTATTGATAACGGCCTCAAGTCCTGCCAAGACCATCTGCTTGATATTACTGGCCCACTCACAAAAATGTTTGAGATGGCTGAAGTGGCTTATTGTGAATACACCCTCATTAACCACAAGGAATTGCGCTTATGGGCTCAAAGAGCCTTTTGCCTCCTGGCAAATGCACATATGTTATTCTCCAATGAAAGTAGGAAAAGCATATTGCTAAAAATAGATCCCAAATTGGTCAAACTGGCCACTATAGCAGCAGGTAGCTGCCTCCCAGGGTCTTCACTTTGGAGATGATTTTCTCAAGGACATGGCTAATTATGTGGGAGTATTCAGCTCAATTCAGAGGTCCCAGAAAGACATTAAGAAAGTCTTCCAGGATAGGGTTTTTGGCAGGGCTGGGAGAAAACAGGGTCAGATTGTTGGCCGTGACCAAAGCTCTTCAAGATTCAGTTTTGGACATTGCACAAGATTTGCGCACCCAATGGAGATTACCTTCCTTCATGCTTCCACATTTTGGGCAAGCCACATCTCCCCCTCGGCCGAACTTTGATAACCTTCGGGGAGACCAATAAGCCCTGTGAACGGTGAAGAGATGGTTCCTTCTAAGGTATGCAGGTTTTACTATTTTGTATAAAGTATGCATAGATACTTGCCATTGATCTTCAAGCATAGTAAACAGCAAGCATCTGCCCCAAAGTTCATCCGGGAGGTTGAAGTTCCCATCCTCCATGTCCACCATAGACCAGTACCAAAGTGCGATTTCCTTGACTGGAGACTGCCTGGAGATGACTTTTTCCTCAAATTCATTATAGCCTCCAACTTATGTACTAGAGGATTGAAACCAGCTCAGGACTTGGAGATATTTAAATATTGAAATTCTTTGATCTGATAACTGGTTACAATCCTCCCAAGACATCAGTTGATTCTCATGTAGGAGGTGATTCCAAACAGCTATGCCAGCTTCCCTCAAAGGTAAGGCCAACGCATCTTTGGCCCATTCAGGGGACCCCGGAGAATCCCAGATAGGAGCATAATGGCTAAAATATGGCAACTTCACAGTTCTCCTAACTCTATACCATGTCGCAGCCATGCCTCTTAAGATTTTTAGCCTTACTTTTTTACTTTGGTCCGCATACTTAAACATAAAACCTCCTTCCGTTAAGTTGTGGCTTCTCAACTGGACCTTAAACAGCCTGCCTACTTCTGAATTGGATGGTGTAAGCAGAAGCACTCTTCCATTATTTAACATAAAAGAACAGGAGTACAACAGCAAATTGGGTAACAATAGGCCACCTTTTTCCAATCTCCTTCTCAACTTCTTCCAAGAAATCCTTGGCCCCTTAGAGGCCCAGATGAAAGAGCTAATCTGGTCCTGGAGTTTCAAAAACCAAGCTTTAGTAAAGGGGAGAAGAATAGACTCTAATAGGAATGTAAACTTTTGCAGGATTACCATTTATATAAGATGAACTCGGCCAAACAGGGTCAGAGGGAGATGCGCCCCGTTCCGCAACAGGATGGCTACTTCCTTCTTAAAACTCTCAACAATTACTTCCGTGAGCTTAGCAATATCCTCTGTAATCCTCACCCCTAGATATTTCATCTCCTTAGTACATCCTATTCCATCTGTTGTGAGATTCCAAATCATACTCTCAGTTTTTTCCTTATTGATCTTATACCCTGAGATCAGTAGTAGTTGTTAAAACAGCCCCAAGACCACTATGAACCACACTTCTAAAGACCAAGATATCGTCTGCATATAGACAAATCTTTTTGCTCCAGCCATTATAATTGAACGCTCGAATTCCTGTATTACCCCTAAGCCGTCTGGCTAGTGGCTCTATATACAGATCGAATAAAGAAGGGACAGAGGACAGCTATGCCTTGTTCCCCTTGATATCTGAACTGGCTCTGTCAGGGCTCCATTAACTAAAACCCTAGCAAGAGGTGCAGCATATATACCCTCCAGCACATTACCTATATTCAGGCCCAAGTTAAGAGAATTAACACTGTCGAAAGCCTTGGCAGCATCCAGTGCCATTACCGCCAATGGAAGACTATACATGGTGGCCAGATCTATTGCCCCAATAAGATTATATGTCAATTCTTTAAGCATTCTCCCTCTGATAAAGCCCTTTTGATCTTCATGCACAACCAAGGGAATAACCCCATTTAGCCTTTCTGCTATGATCTTTGTAAATAGCTTATAGTTGCAGTTCAAAAGTGACACTGGCCTATACGAATCACAATTTGTTGGGGATTTACCATGTTTCAAGATTAAAGTTATAGTGGCCCTTTTCCAAGAATCTGGAAAACCCACACTACACACAAGGATGGCATTACACATGTGTAGCAGAATTGTTTCCAGGGTATCCGCCAGTGCCCTTTAAACTTTGTGAGGTAGACCATCAGGTCCGGGGGCTGTTCCTTTCTCCTCCTCATCTATTGCTTTCAGTAGTTCCCCTGTGCTAATCTCTCCATTCAGATGGTTAGTTTTCTCCGTTGGAAGCTGCTCATACGAGTCTTGTGCCAACCCACTAAGCACTTCTTCCGGGGTAACCTCTAAATCCTCCTTATAAACATCTGCATAGTGCTTATAGAATGCCTCTTCAATCGCCTGGTTATCCGATAATAAATCTCCAGTTTGTTCACACCTTCTCTCTTTAATTGTGTTTTCTAACCTGATCGCTCTTAACTTTCCAGGCTAATAGCTTGCTAGCTCCCTCCCCATACTCAAAATGCTCTAAGCGACTTGTTTCCCATCTCTCCCTAACCCTTACTTGAATAGTGGCAGACAAAGTTGTTTTTCATGGCTCGACCTCAGATAGCCATATGTTTTTACTTTGTCCAAAGATCCAACCCTATTGGATGGCCGTGAGTAAAGCGCTGTCTGATTCTTTGATGATTCAAGTTGAGGTAAGCGCTTTGCTAGTTATTTTTGGATTGATTGACTTTGAAAGTGTAAGAAATGAGAATCATATTAATTTATTATTTTATACGGTTTTTCTGGTCCGCAGAGAGATCTGTAAATTGTGGGTATCATCAATTCCACCAAGTTATGAAGATTGGGTAACTTCTGTAAAACATGTTGCAAAGTTAGATAGCACAATTAAGGGTTGCAGCAGGCAGGAATTTTGGGCACCTGTTTTGAATTGGTGAAAATATTGTTATGTTAGACCAGGGGTCCTATGATTAAGCCTTTTTCCGCCTCGGCTAATAGCACCTCTGTTGCCATGGTGGGAGATTTCTCTCCACCGGGTATTGATGCGTACAGGTTTCGACAGGGTGTGACTTATTGATCAAGGGCACCCTACAGCTACACCATTGTCTGTAACTCATGTCTACAAATGAGGTTATAGACATTTTGGCTGGTGATAAAAGCAAAATGGTACGATAGAGGCAAATGAGGACAAAAAAAAAAAAAATTTGCGCACCAAACTTTGCTCCACACTACTCGTTCTACTCGTGGAGCTAACTTTGTTGCCACATACAACCTCAAGCCCAGTACCTGCTGTTCCCGTTACAGGAGTAGCTTGTGGATATCGTCCTAGCGCTGCTGGGAGACGCTGACCACCGCGAGGCCGCAGAGGAGGGAGAGGCGCTGGCCCCGGGACTGCGAGGACCAGCATACACCATCTCCAGCTGGTCCTCTTCCCGTGAGAGCCGCGCCCCCTCACAGTGCCCCGCCCCCAGCGAAGCGCTACAACTTCTCGCGGCACCCGCTTCGCGGGTGCCACTCGTGGAGCTAACTTTGTTGCCACATACAACCTCAAGCCCAGTACCTGCTGTTCCCGCTACAGGAGTAGCTTGTGGATATCGTCCTAGCGCTGCTGGGAGACGCTGACCACCGCGAGGCCGCAGAGGAGGGAGAGGCGCTGGCCCCGGGACTGCGAGGACCAGCATACACCATCTCCAGCTGGTCCTCTTCCCGTGAGAGCCGCTCCCCCTCACAGTGCCCCGCCCCCAGCGAAGCGCTACAACTTCTCGCGGCACCCGCTTCGCGGGTGCCACTCGTGGAGCTAACTTTGTTGCCACATACAACCTCAAGCCCAGTACCTGCTGTTCCCGCTACAGGAGTAGCTTGTGGATATCGTCCTAGCGCTGCTGGGAGACGCTGACCACCGTGAGGCCGCAGAGGAGGGAGAGGCGCTGGCCCCGGGACTGCGAGGACCAGCATACACCATCTCCAGCTGGTCCTCTTCCCGTGAGAGCCGCGCCCCCTCACAGTGCCCCGCCCTCACAACCTCTCACTCCATAATAGCGCTACCTGGACCGCGCATCGCGGGACGCGCGCGGGACAAAGACCAGGCAAAGAGCGGGCCGTTTGAGGCCGTTCGAGAACGGGAGAGTCCGGTCCGGCCCACCCCCCTAAGAACTACACCCTGGTCAACCCAATACAGGTATTCTTTATTTTCTTGATCTCTTCCACAACCGGACAGGTGATCTAGTATCCTCTGAAGGTGAATATTCATTGCAAAATGAACACGAGATCCACCAAGCAGAAAAAATCAAAAAAGAACGGAATAGGAGAACAATTACTAGGTCCAATTGATGACTTCTTGGCCAAAGAAAATGCTTTTATTGATCAGAGTATAAGTTTAATTGAGGGTAGAGTTTCTACCGAACTTGCAATTGCACGTCGATCCTCAATGGGACTACTTGCAACCGCAAAAACTCCTGAAGTACAGTCAGCCCCAACTCAAACGGCGGTGACTACAAATAGACTTAGCCTGCCAAATAATGTTGACCTGTCAGCATCCCAATTATCTGTAACATTCACAGAAAGTGACCTTGAAAAAAACCCTGATATCTTTCCTGATCCTACACCTGAAGAAACAAGGCAAATGAGAGGGAGGCGGGAGGGTGCCATAAAGAAACGGAATGCTAAGAAAAAGCCAGATCACACTGCAAATTCCATAACAACCAAGCACCCAATTTTAGTAAGCAACACAAATTCCCCAGCGCTACCCAACCATCCCGTTCCCCCAACTAATAACGTGGTAACAATACATCACGTACCACACGACCTTCAAGAATCTTTAATCCCAGACCCCCCAAGCCCACAACACACAGGAAGACAAAGAGAATCAGCAAGACTAATTAAAGAGATAGCCTCTCTCTTAAATTCCTACATTCTTCCGTTAGAATCCAGACTCAGTAACATAGAGAGTCAGCTAACAAAAATTACTGGCTCTCTCAAATTTATACCCTCACAACCCCATATCAAACCACCTTCAAACCCATCAACTACTCTCCCAGCACCTAAGAAACCTACAAACCTACCTCCCCCGCAGCCTAAAAAACAAACTACAATAACACTCCCAACAAACCCTTCCATTGCACAAAAGCCAACTCCCACGTCCCTGGTTATTCCCCCGCAAGCCAGTTCCCAACCAACACCAACAGTAAATACTCCAACCATGAAAACACCTGCCTCTAAAACTCCTCTCACAACAAATACAAATCCACCACAAACAAAAGGTGCCCTGAGAGGGACAATTGAACAAATACCTACCCTAAATTTACCACCTGAGGCCTTTCCATATGTGGTGGTTATGACGGGGGTCCCCGAACTTAGAGGCGAGGGGACGGAACCCAACTGGTCATTAAAGAACAAAGTCCAGTATTGGCTGAATACAAACCGCCCCGTCCCGCCACCTTGGAAAAGTAAAATATCATCAGTATCCCGGACCCCGTGGGTAGGCTATAAGAAAAAATCCATCCGGGGAGACTGCATAGTAATTACGTTTGAGGACCCCAGCATAGCTGAATACATCTGCTCCTGGGAATATAACAACTCCTCAGGGGGGATAGTAACAAGACCTTTGTCTTACTTCTACCCAAAGAGGTACAAGAATAACAATTATTCACGTAACACCGATAACATCTGGAGGAAACCAATCCCGCAGCCATGGGAGTTAGATATTGCCGGCCCAAACATATCAATGCGATACAGCGACCCTACCAATTCCTTGTGCCCACCTAATCAGAACTACCAGCAGAGAGAAGCACCATGGCAGATTATGGGCCCACAAAACAGATTCAGAAACTGGGAGCAGTGGGAGAGACCATCCCACCAACCATTCGGACCTAACTATGGAGATACCAGTAATGGGCAACACTGGCTAGGCATCCCGACCATGAACCGGTTTAGCGGCCTGGAAATGATCGATTGACCAATAATTAAATCCCCGGAGCCCCCATTAATAACCCCGGCACCTTCCCCTTCTACCCCACCTCCCCCACAAACAAACAATGTTGTATTAGAATATGTACCCACTCAGCTTTCCGTGATCTTTTGGAACGTGGCCGGCCTCCGAAACAAGATTGAGGATGGCTCGGCAGCCGCATTCTTGAAGGACTATCAAATCATCTGCCTACAAGAAACCTGGGCAACGACACCCCTTCACCTTGTGGGGTACAGGACATTCATATCTCCCGCCCTCCCCAGTACTTCAGGCAGACCTAAAGGGGGTTTAGTAATCTACATGGCCAACACAATTGCTGACACAAAGATCTTCAAGGTAGAGCTCTTTTCGAACTTTCAGATCCTCACTCTCACTACAGGAAAAAAGCTCTCTATTACAATAATAAATATATACAATAATCTGGAGCCTGACAACTTTCTGAGTGTTCTTTCTCTAATTCAAGATAAAATAACTGAACACTCTCACTCCAAACAGAAAACGGCTAACGCCCACGTAATTTGGGGTGGTGATTTTAATTTACATCCTTGCCCCAACATCGATACGTGTGGAATGGTGGACGAGCATGACAATCCTTTAATCCACTTTATCCACTCAGGAGTGGGGCCAGTTATGAATAAAATACTCTCCGATCTGGACTTACAAATCATAAATCCCATCCAACAGTCAACCAATAAATTAGAACCTACTTACAGAGGAAGGGGCCACGAGACCACTGTAGACTACGTAATAGTTACAGAAGGCCTGAAAGCTCAAATTAGTACTATCAAAATCCTGGAAAATCATTTCAGTGACCACTCTGCACTAAGTCTAATTCTTCAAACATACCAACCCAAATCTCTGATGGCAAACATAGCTAGCACGCTAACACAGAACAGGCTCGAACTGGGCAAAAGCAATGGTTTTACAATCAAATGGGAAAAAGTAGATCCCAATATCCTAACAAAGAGGTTAGTTACTTCTGCATATAAAAACATATTGATCTGCCTTGATCCTCATGCGGAGTCGAACCAAATCCTGGAAAATTTTAATGTTATAATAGAACAGGTCAAAAACCTGTTAACCAGAACTTCTAAACAAAATAAGAAAACACCACAGGTTGGTTTAACCGAGACTGTACTAAAGCACAGACTAACTTGAGGAAAGCTCTTGGAGAACCAAACAGAGACAAAATAAAGATCCAAGATCTCCGACGGGAATACAACACTGCTAGAAAAACAAGGAAAAAAGAATTAAAATTATCCTTGTGGAATGCCTTGCACGAGAGCGCCCTCTTGAAAGACAGCCAGGCTTTCTGGAAAATAGTTAAATCCCCTGTGCTAACTGATTCCAGCGGCCCAAAAATAGATGTGGCTATTGACAAGACCACATGGGTGAACCACTTCTCGAAAATTTTCCAACTGACACCCAATAGTGAATTACATCAGTCTAATAACAATCCAGTTACCTTTCCTATATCTCTGGAAGTTGATCTACAGGATTTTGAAACGGCGCTATCATCAAGTAAGTCTGGGAAAGCCCCCGGTCCTGATGGGGTCCCAGTCGACCTTTTTAAATTTCTTCCTGATCTCTGGGCTCCAATAATCACAAGAGTCTGTGTAGCAACAATGGAACTTGGGTTGTTAGATTCATGGTCATCATCTATAATGGTCCCAATTTTCAAGAAGGGGGATCAACAAGATGTCAAGTGCTACCGTCCAATCTCGCTTCTCGACTCCCTGGGCAAAGTGGTTGACAGAGTCCTCCTTGGAAAGCTGCAACAGTGGGTAGCAGACAAAAACATCCTTTCGGACCTACAGTTCGGCTTCAGGGAGGGCTTTGGAACCATCGAACAAGCACTAAATCTTAGTTTGTTGACATCCAAATACACCCACGCCAAAACAGGTACCATCTTTATGACATATGTGGATTTGTCCTCCGCATTTGACTGTGTCTCACACGCCAAGCTCTGGTCGCTGTTGGGTGAAATGGGGGTAGATCCTCCTCTTTTGGACTTCCTAAGGGAGCTTTACAGCGAAGCCACAGCGAGAGTAAGGTACGGGACAAGAGGAGAACTAACAGCATCTTTTAGGGTAGAGCGGGGAGTGAGGCAAGGCTGTGTCCTGGCCCCCTTTCTCTTCTCACTCTATACCAACGGTCTTGAAGAGTCCATGTTGAGAGGGGGGAGAGACCTCCCGAGAGTAAAAGATCGCCTGATCCCCGCACTGCTCTACGCGGACGACGCAGTCATTTTAGCTCGAACTCCGAATGAACTGTAGAAATCACTAACTAAATATGCAGATTTCATGGCTGCCTTGGACTTGCATATAAATGTTAAAAAAAACCTTCGTCATGGTGGTCGGCGGAACAAGAAAACCTGCTAAGTCCATCTTTCTGAAAGACCAAAAAATTGAAAAAACCTCACAATACCCTTACTTAGGTATCATGATAGATGATGCCCTAAGTTGGAAAGCGGCGGTTGAGGCTAGGAGACATCTTTTTAAACGAGCGATTATGGCACTAATGAAATTTTCAAATAAACTCGGAAAAAGATCTCCAGTGGAACTGCTACCGATTTATGCTGCGAAATGCCAATCCATTGCGCTATACGGCGCAGGGATCTGGGGGCATACAAATACTGGCTCCATACAAAAAGAGGAAAATATCTTCATGAGATTCCTCCTATCAACTCCACGAGGCACCTCCACCTACGCCTCACATATAGAACTGGGAATCTCATACATTGAAGATCTTATCAAAATCCAACCTCTTATGCTCTGGAGGAGAGTCTGGCTGTCTGAAGAAAACAGCTTGACAAAAAGCATCCTACAGAATACCATGGAGTTGGACCATGCGAACAAAATAGCTTGGCTCTCCTATATAAGACATTTCTTTTGTGATCTGGGTCTTCAACAATATTACTACAATCCAGAAAAACTAAAGGATATATCCAAAAAAGAACTAAAGCAAATTGCATTGAGCCACTTGGAGTCCCTGAGACTATCCTCGTTGATTACAAAAAAATCTGTTATGCACGCAATCATCATACAGCAGTCTCCGAAAATTCAGCCATATTTGACCCTAGAGATCACTACCTATGAAAAGATGCTCCTAACAAGGTTCAGAATGAACCTATTTTTCAGACTAGTGACATTTCCAGAAAAAAATAACTGGAGCACTCAGATGGCCCTGTGCCCTTTTGACGATCAGTCTCAACAATCCACCATGCATACAATACTCTTTTGCAAGTTTTACCATACTCATTGAAAGACATGGCTTATCCCTTTATTAAAAAAATGGGGTTACAGACAATGTCGTCCAGCTATGTTGGCACTCCAATCTTTGGACTCTGAATGCACTGTGTACCATGTACTACATTTTTTAAAGTGTATTATGAGACACAGAAACAATCTGTAAAAGCAAAGTAATAACTCATAATCTATGTAAATTGCCGGCAATCTGACCTTTTAACTGTATAATTCAATTGCAATTTTTTATGAATGTCTGTATAACTATGTCATCTTTTATGGTTTTGCAACTGCTAAAAAACCGAATAAAGATTATTATTATTATTATTACTCGTTCTACCAACAGATACAAAGACCTTGCGGGATAGGCGTCAAAGGCGAGCGGAGACAAAGAGCAATTTCAACAGGTAAGAACTATGAAAGACCTTGTTGATACCCCTATGAAGATGGGAAACAGACAAGCCCAATTTTGTGGAAACTGGAATTTGATGACTCAGGACCCATGTGTCCTAAAGACAGTGAAGGGATACAGGAATGAATCTACTGATACATCACTACGCTGGGAAAATTTCAAAGAAAGTATATTCTCACAAGACAATTCTATGTTAGTAACACAAGAGGTAGAATATGTATTTATTTATTTTAGAATAGTTCATCATTTCCATAATCCACAAATATAGTGTTACATAGCAGCATGAACACATCACAACAAAAAGCAGGATCAGGTTAAATATTGCACAACCTACTTTTCAAATATTATATATTACTTCAAACGTGATTTTTTTTTCAAAGTAGTTTTCAAAACACGACTCAGGGCACAATCCGCCAACATGCCCTTGCAGGGGCTCTCCAAAGTGCAAAGTACAACAGTTGAAACGCTGATATACAATAAATCTGAGTGCCCCTTAGCTACCGTGTACCCTTCAAACGTGATTTTATACATAATCAGCCAGGTACATTACAAATTCATTAAATAAAACACCATTTAATATCAAGTGTATTATATAATATTCATAATTCTGTATAAAAAGAAGTCTTTTAAACAAAAGATTCCCATAATTTCGTAAATCTCGTATACGACTCAGAACTTAATGCATATCTTATTCCCGACTACTTAACCCTTTTAAGTTTACATAGTAGATGTTGAAAGGTCAGAATTTCATCAGACCGCCAACTTTGGAGTATTAAAGATCAAGCTAGTAGGACCACAATGTATGTTCAGTTTCTTGCAGTAGCTCAACTCTTAAGTCAGATGAGTTTCTTAAAACAGTAGTCTGGGCATGCAGAATCTGCTGCACTTTTAGTTTGTCAGTGTAGTACTGATTAATTTTGCCCCAAAACCTACATAGCCTGAGATAACCCCATATAATATGTGTCCGATTCCCTCCCCCTCCCATATTGCACCGAAAAAAGTTTGGCCTGATCTGAAAATGTATTATATGGAAAAAATCGAGAATTCATTATGTAAGCCATTTAGTGTAAAATTACAAATGTTGGACATTGGCCCCTTTCAATAAACATAATTAAATGTATATATCTGATCCCAGGCTGAAATGTATAATGGAGGCTTTCTTTCAACTTTTAGAGGGATGATTCACCAAAGAAGCAATACGAGAGGGGACAGAGTCAGGTTTTGTCAGCAATATCTTTATAGTGGAGAAGAAGGAAAAAGGGATGAGATCAGTGATAAACCTAAAGAAGTTGAACAAATAGGTGTCCACCATTTTAAAATGGAAGGGGTGCACCTCTTAAGAGATGTGCTAAGGAAAGGGGATTGGCTAACTTGGTTAGATCTAAAGGATGCATACCTGACCATCCCAATTTGGCCACCAAACCAAAGGTTTCTCCGATTTACCTGGATGGGTACTAGAACACTTGGGTTTATGTCATAAACAGAAAAAAAATGACATGGTCCCAAACCCGGAAATGTAGCTCTGTCATAAACACAATAAGGGCAGAATTGAAAATACCAGGGAAAAAGTTAAGGAAACTTTGAAAAGAATTGAGGAAACTCTTAGGGAGAATGAAATTCCCCCTGAGGGCTCTAGCAAGGATCCTAGGCCTTCTGTCCTGAACAATCCAAGCAATCAACCCAGGTCCCTTGTTTTACCGGGCACTCCAAAGACTGTCAATCTTATCCTCAAATGCTGTCTCTTGATCCGGATTCAAAGAATGAAATAATTTGGTGGCTGAGGAACTCAGATGCATGGAATAGCAGAGCCATTTTTGGGGAAGACCTGGAGGTAGTGATAGAATCGGGCACAAGTTTAAAGAGATGGGATGTAGGATGTGCCGACTAATCAGCAGGGGGACGCTGGACACATCAGGAGAAGGAGTTGCACATCAATTGCTTGGAATTACTGGTTTGTTCATTTGCAATTTGTTGCTTCACCAAAGACTTAATGAAGTGCTCTATGATGTTACACATGGACAAAGTATATGCAGTCACATATGTCAACAAAATGGGGGGCCGTCACTCCAAGTGTCTTGCAGATTTAGCCAAGGTCTTCTGAAGTTACTGTCTGAGCAAGAGCATTTCAGTAGTAGCGGAGCATATCCTGTGATTGGGCAATGGTGTTGCAGATTGGTTCTCCAAGAATTTCATAGACTCTATCAATTGAGGTTGAACAAGGAAATGTTCCTCAGCATCCATTCGATATGGGAACTATTTAGGGTGGATCTCTTTTTTTGGACAGACTGAACACTCAACTATCAAAAGTGTTCAGCTGGAGGCAGGACCCTCAGTCCTTGGGGTAGATGCCTTGCTTCAGAATTGGCGGGGCCTAGCCCCTTATGCTTTCCCTCCTTTGGCATGCTACCAAGACTACTGTTGCACATTTGCAGGAACAAGGATTACAGTAGTGATAACACCACTTTGGATGTAACAGGCCTGGTTCCTAATCCTACTAGAAATTAGCATAGAATTAACAACCTTACTTACAACTTCCAGGGAAATAATTCAAGGCCAAGGAAGAGAGTCACATCCTCTTGTGGAGAAAGGATTGCTGACACTGATGGCCTGGAGGATTTCAGGAGACAGTGGCAGATCCCAAGCGTTTCGGCAGATGCTTTTAGACTCATATTGAAGTCATGGGTGCATGGAACAAGCAAAGCATATAGACTGGTTTGGGAGAAATGGTTTTGCTGGTGTTTTGAAGGAACTACAATTCTGTTTGAACTAATTTAGCACATGTAGTTAATTACTTATCTGATTTATTTACATCAGAACTCACTTATAGAACAGTTAATGTTTACAGATCAGCTATTGAAGTAGGTCACTACCTTGTAGACGGAGTCTCTGTGGGACAAAACCTACTGATTAAAATAATCATGTGAAGTATGTGGGCACAAAGAGCAGACTGAGCATCATGGATAGATGGACTGGGGTCTCACTGTAGCAATCCACGCAAGTGGACGATGATTGCTGTGCAAAAAGACAAATTTGTAGGTTACCAAGCTTATTCTGTTGAAACAGCATGGTTTTGGAGTGATCTTTCCCACTCGCATTTGTGAAAAGCCCAAAGCTTGCACTAAAGAGCAGAAAGGCCACTTCCAAGGCCCAACACCTGAGAGGCTCTTGGGTGTCAGGGGATCATTGAAGATAGGTTTACGAGCTTTGGGGAGACTGTTATGTCCTTGAGACTCAGATTAGGAAGCCAGCTGACTAGCCCTGTGAGCCTCTCTAGGGATCTGAGTTTAAGATGGGTTCTAGGTCCAAATCTTTCTCTGGAGGCAAGCGTTAAGCAGGTGGCAGGTCAGCACAGCAAGGCAGCAGGTCCTTCAGAGTGGCAGTCCAGCAGAGTGGCAGTCCTTTAAGCAGCACTGCAGCCCTTCTTTCTATCAGAGTATCCGTAGGTCTAGAGGTGTACTGAAGTAGTTGTGTTAATGGTCCAATACTTATACCCATTGGAACCTTTGAATTGGGGAGACTTCAAAGACAGGCCTTTGAAAGTTCCCAGATTTACTGCCCTTCCTGGCAGTCTTCAGACCCGCTTCAGTGGGGTATGCAGCCCTTCATCTGTGCACAGGTCACAGCCTATTCATATGCAAGTGGGGCTGTTCTTAGCTCCTCCTGCCCATACTGGTTGGATGACACATCAAGTCACACATAATCTCTCAGTGTGTGTGGCTGCCTAGGGGAATACACAAAGCCCAGCTGTCACCCACCCCAGGTATGTGGTGTGAGACAGACAGCAGGCACCAAATGGCTAAAGTAAGAAAATTCCAACTTTCTGTAAGTGGTATTTTCAGAACTGTAATTTAAAAGCCAACTATACCATAAATTAGGATTTTAAATTAGGATTCCAGAGATATCAGACTTGAAGGTTCTATTTCATCCCAATTAGAAATGACACTTATAAAATGTCATAAGGTAATAATCCCAATGTTATCCTATGGGAGAAATAGGACTTGCAGTAGTGACAAACAAATTTAATAGTTTTTCAATACTAGGATATGTAAACCTTAAAAGTACATGTCTGGCTTTTATACACAGTGCTCCGTAGCCTCTGGGCTGTCCAGGGCCTGCCCTATGGGTGACATATATATATTAAAAAGTAAGGTTTGAGCCTGGCAAATGGTTTAAGCTGAAAATAAAGGCTCTGCAATGGCAGGTCTTAGACATGGTTAGTGTGCTACTTAAGTGGGTGGCACAAGCAGTGCTACAGATCCCCAAGTAGCATTTACGTTACAGAACCTAAGCACATCAAGTGCACTTTACTAGGGACGTATATGTAAATTAAATGTGCCAATTGGGTATGCGCCAATGTTGCCATGCTTAGACAAGAGAGCGGATGCTCTTTAGCACTGGTTAGCAGTGTTAAAGTGCTCAGAATCCAACACAAATGAGGTCAGAAACGTGGAGGAGGAAGGCAAAAGGTTTGGGGTTACCCTGCATTTTTCCAACAGGGTTATATACACCTGAGCCTTGATTCATGCGTCCCAGACACCCATCTCTAGCAGAACCTGACATGAGTAATAAGAGGAGGGAAGGGGATAGATGATATTCCAAAAAGGAAAGTAGCCTAAGTACCAATGAATTGTATTATCCCTACTAATACTATCATTTCATTACTCCACTCTAAGAGTGTGTATTAATGGACTTTTCTAAGTAAAGCTCTAGGTTGGACAACTCCTCACACTACCTCCCTGGGAATTCTTTGAAAGTTTGTAATTGCTGCCACTGAGAGTAAAGTTCTGAACGGGTTATATATGGCCTAGTTTGCAGAGCAATGGTAGGCCAGAACCTAGGACATCAGAAGCAAAAGGCCACATCCCCCATGGTTGTGGTCCAGTAGTCCATGTTTGCCCATTGTTGCCCCCAAATGGGATCTTACAGGAAACAAAGCAGTGAATAATGTAATTTGGTAATTACATTTATTGGACAGAATGCTGACGATCGGACCAGGACACCGTCCCGATTGTCTTTCTGTATCTGGCACTTTGACTAGTGCAGGCTTTAATTTACAAGGCTATAGAACCCATGTTTATTCTGTATTGTGGAACGTTTAAATAGAACATAACTAAACATGACATTGCTTGATGACAGTATCGTGAAAGGTTGAGCTGATTGCAGATCTAAGAGTAAGAGAGGATTGCACCATAGGAAGTTGATGAAATTGAGTGGTCGCTTCCTCTCAGTATTTCTCCATAAAATGCATTTTTGTAAGATTGCAGTATGTGTAGAGAATAGTGTATCACAAACAAATGTGTTAATAGTTAGGTTTAAATGGTTATGTACATACTCTTTGAGATACTGCTAATTACATGTACATAAAAAGAGGTGTTATTTTTCTTGTTCTTTCTTTACTTTAAAATGTATTACTTTTACCCATGAATGTGCATCATACATACTGAAAGGATAAAAATAATCATCCCCTCGGAAATATATTATGATATGTACACATTTAAGGTGCATCACATACTTTTTAAAACTACTTTGCTTTCTCAATTCTGACATATTTTTACAAGAAAGCTCTTTAAATTCTCATTGTTAAATACTGCAAATTTGGCATTTTTAATTAGAATATGGGCCTTACCTTCAAGGTATATGACCTAGCTTTAGTCTGCTGTAAGCTTATGCTTAAAATTAGCAATACTTGCACTGTCCATCAAAACAATCTGTGTCAGAGATGTGACATGGAAGGACAAACTTTAGAGGTACCTGACAGCAAAGCTTAAACTATTGTGATTTAAAATGAAAAAAGCCCTTTCTGCTATCTCTGTAATTTGTTTGATTAGAGAGTCATTCATGACATAACACAGATGCTGTCAACATAATTACACTGCCTATCGCTGATTCATGAACAGTAACAGAAGTAACAAAGCATTTGAACAGGGAAAATAAAAATGTGGGTACATTGAAATGTGTGGGCTTTAAGGGGTTGAAAAGTTCTATTTAAAATGATGCTTCCTCTATGTAGTTAAGGATGGAAGTGCAATTCCTTTATCTAGCACTCCCACGTTGCACACACAGTGGATTTCGGTGCTTAACAGGGTCACTTTTGCCTCCAATGATATTGCGTATTCTTTTGTGGCAGCCCTGCAATTGGTCAGGGCTGACCTACAGAAAAATTATGTTTGTAGGGCCATATTTTGGGTCATCCCTCTGTGGAAGAGGAAGATGCTTGAAAATTAGCAGCCACTGCTCCTGGCATGCAAGAGGCTAGTAATTTGGTAATGCACAGATGCATGTGCGCCAGTTAATGCTTACATACACCACCTATGATACACATACTAACCATCCCTTTAGGAATTATATCACACATGATTACACATTAAAGTCCGAGTTTTCATGATTTGTTTTAGGACAGATTAGGGATAACGCTATAGCCTTACATCTGATCCATACCCTACAAAGGGAATATGTGATAAAACAACAAAGATTTTATGTTTGGAGAGTAATCAAGATTAAACTTGACATCTTTTTCTAAATGGTGACTTTTACTTACACAATAACATACTTAGAAATCATTCTGCTTGATTAATATTTCTTAGTAAGCATTTTGGCATGTCATTTGTACACTCTGTCCAAGGCCAAGGAGCACTGAAAGCGATGCCCTTGTATTTGGTTGTCCAGTTGGAAACAGCTCTGAGTCTCAAGGCAAACAATCACATCAGCGCTGAACCTTTGACACTGTGTGACTGGAACAGTGATTTTATTACATAATCCACCTCTGAGTCAAATTTGACAGAGGAGCACTTCTGCAAAAAATTCTGGAACACTCTGCCTGTGACTGAGATGCAGCTCTGCTGACTATAAACTTTTTCCTGCAAAGGACGGTAGCTTCCTCTGCACCAGATCAGCTTCCTGATACATCATACACAGATATGGGGGTTGGCTTTTCCCAAGGAATGTGGTGGAGCTACTCCCACTATGCTCTTAAAAGTGTAGGCAGTTTTAGGTAGGCGCATACCTAGACATAAGATCATAATGTTATGTTATGTTAGTGGGTTTTAAAAAGTGCAACAGCTGTCCCAGCAAAGAGGCATCCCGGCGCTGAACAGCAATGAGGTGACCAAGATCATAGAGGGCCCAGGGAGACCTACAGAGTGGGGAAGAGGAAGGTTTTTATGGCTTTCCTGGATTTGAGGTAATTATTAAGCCCCTGAATGTGGTCCGGCAGCAAATTCCTAAGGATGGCTGCTCGTTTCCAGAAAGAACAACCTCCGACACAAACCCTCCTGACTCGGGGTACCACCACCAGGTGTTGTGCCATGGAGTGGAGCTGGAGGGAGGGACCATAGGGAAGAAGCAAGTCGGTCAAAATATTTGTAGATGCAAGTTTCAGGACTTTAAAGACAATACAGAGAGCCTTATACTCAATCTGCTTAGCCACAGGCAGCCAGTGGAGATGGCGAATCACACTGTAACGTTGAAAAGGTTGAACTGTTTATCTCTGTTTCACCAGTCTTGTAATGCTAGTTACAGTGCTTTGTTCTGTTCTACTGAAAATTGCAGCTCATGCTTTTTACACAAGAATACAAATCAAATCAAAAAACGTAATTCAGTCCTAATATATGACCGTAAAGTACATAGTGATAAAAACCATAGATTATATGATTAGATTCAATCATAAAATGACACAATATCAAGCAAAGTTCATTACATAGCAGATCACATTTTTAAAATCTCCCTCATTTCATAATCTGGGTGCTGAAAAAACATTGTGACAATAAGAGACAAACATAAAAATAGAGGGGGAATTATAGATTCACTCTGGTAATATACAGCTCACAATGTATATGCAGAATAGATGAATAACAGATAAGCACCAGGGCAAATCCTCAAACAGAGAGTCCACTGTGCTTTGTTACTCCCCATCCTTAAGGCCCTTGTCTGATAAAAGGATTAAAAGCTGCAGACTGATTCTAAGGTTTCAGGGCCACTCACCTCTCCAAATGATTTTTACAGTTTAAGAGATGCTGCCAGGAAACAAGCAACAGCAAAAGATACATGTAAATCTTGAAGTAGCTGAAGAAACCTAAGGGCAGGCTTAACCTGTACAAAATTTAGGGATTTCAGCAGAGGTAACAAACAAATCTTTCATGGAAATTCATAAAAACGACAGAAAAACATAAACAGATGAGACCCTGGGTAGAAAAAAGATTACATGTGCAAACACCAATCTGTGCGATCCCTTTACTAGGCCAGGGTAAAGCCAACTACAATTGGATTTCATTAAACCAGAATCTAATAAGAAGGAATAGGTGTTGTTCACTATGTATATTGAGCAGGTGAGGTTCAATAGTGCAGCCCGTTGCATCTGCGCATGGGCATGCGCTGAAGGTTTGTCAAGGTCCTGCCCCTCTTTCAGTGTATCCCTCCAAAATAAAAAACTCCTCTCTGTTCAGGGTATGTCAGCATTCACAATATTCATGGGTGATTCAAACAAGGGTTCTCTCCCGAGTTTAACAAAGGTGTCCCTTGTATAAGTTAACCATTTAATTGACCTCCATCCATCAAACTTCACGTAGTCCTAAATTAAATCCCTGTTAAACTTGCTCTCAGTAGACACCCAAATGGAGAGCCACCTGAGTAAAGGATGAAATGCAATGATGTCCACGAGATATGACATACTTAGCTCCTTGTGAGCCGTAAATGCGGGGGTAGAAACTGGTACTGCTAAAAGGCACCTACAGAAGTTATTCTCCTCCACTTGGATTTCTGAGGTGTCTATATAGCCTCAGACATCACTAATATGTGTTATGTTATGTTAATTTAAGTTATAGTGCACCTAAATCACCCTTGGCAGGGTATCTCTCTGCCACAGTGATCTTAAGCGAAGAAAGCAGCACTAGTTTAGAAACAGCCCCGTCTTAAGAAGTTTTCCAAATTGAAAGTGATCTGTGCACTTCCGTATGTGAAAGGGTATTTTATTCCGGTAACAGTGAGCCAGATAAGACAAATATCTGCTTCCAGAGCGTGTTTTCCTAATTCGGGGAATAGTAAGAAATGACTTAACCATGGATCTTAATAGTCTGCCCAGCTGGTAGGGGGTAACCTTCTGGGCTAGGTAAATAGGTCCTCTGCCATTCAGTGATTTATGCGCAGTGTAGCAGATCTTGAAAATTTGTCTTTTGCACACAGGCAGCCAATGGAGCGAGCGTAGAAGGGGAGTAGAGGACGTCCTGGCAGGCAGATTTTAGATGAGCAGGCCGCTGTGTTTTGGACCATTTGAAGTTTGGCCAGAAGAGACTCATTTGTGGCAGATAAGAGGGCATTGCTAGGAGGGCATTGCAGTAGACAAGTTGGCTAAACAACAGTGTTTGTATCAAGGTTTTGCTCACCGAGAGTGGAGAAAAGATTCTGCATAACTGACTCTAAATATGAAAGCAGGTGCCAGTGGAAGCTATTACCTGATCTTTCATAGTAAGAGTCTGATCAAGAAGAACACCCAGATTTTTTACTGTAGGTTTGGGGTAGGTGCTGCGCCTAATTCTGCTGGCCACCATTCTGGGGATAAGAGAAATTGAGCTCTGCTGAAGCACATGATCTCAGTTCTGCTGGCGCACAACTGGAGAAAGTTTTCTGCCATCCAAGCAGAGATAGCTTTCATTCCATCTGCAAAACGTGCTTTCCTATTGTGCAGGTTTTTATCAAATGAGATACGAATAAGAAGATGGGTATCATCCACATATGAAATCAGTGTGAACCCATAAGCTCTGATGGTTTCAGCAAGGGAGGTTACATAGATGCCCTGAGGCATCCTCTTGTTGAGATGGATGATGCAGGATCTAAAAGGGCATAGGTTCATTGCCCAGGTTCTATGATATAGAACGGTTGTAAACCATTACAGAGCCATGCCATGGATACCTATCATCTCCAGTCTCTGGAGCAATCTGTGATGAGAGTCGCAGAGATTCCGTTCTCATACAAAACTGTGCATAGAGACTTGGAACCTCAGTGAATTAGGGTGTACCAAAACTCACCTCAGTACTCAAAATCCTCTACCAGACTAGCTAAAGTGTCTCATTGGTTATCACAAACTCCCAAGGCTTAGACAAACCAGAAGATGGACTTAGTACACCTCAGGTAACATGGAACACATGAACACTCTTTCGTTATACAATCATTTCAATCCAGAACTAGGAGTAAATGAGGACGCGTGCATATTTGAAATGTTTATTCACTAATGCAATGTTCTCAAACGCAGTATCTTAGCTAATACAAGCAAACATATTATAAGAAACAAAGTAATCAGCATAGTCACTAGTCCATAGAACACAAAAGGTGAAAGCATGGTAAAATGCTAAAACGAATAGGGTTCAGTAACACCTAGTTCTCACCATCCCTAGCTAGTATATTATATTATATCTAAGAAGGTCTCTTTGGGTTTTTAGCAGGGTAGCCCCATACCTCAAGATCCTAGTGGTAATGGATCACTTCATCTTCCACCAGCTCTCTGCATGCGAAGCACCATCAAGTGTGTGTGTATGCTCTGTGCAAAGCCATATAAAACTTGCCTAAAGCCAGAACTTGGCTGCAGCTGCATGTATGTTATGTCTAGGAACGTGCGAAGATCAGACCTCACAACAACCACTGTTTTGAGATATCCTTGAAGGTTTCATCACTCACTGTACAGACACAGCTCACCAAGCAAGGTTGATATCAGAGTAACAGCATGTTAATCTTGCGTGAATCAAAACATTCTACTAGGCTCAAAGCTAAAGCAACAGATATGTGTCGTGTGCAGAAGCAGCAGAAAGTTGAAATGGTGTTTAAACTCTTAATAAACTCATGCTAACTTAACACAGCATATAGGCAAAGTATATCTATATGACACCCTCCCATGATCCGAGCACGGATAAGATAAGATAATATAAGGGACTCAATTTTGAAATGCAGAGTTCAATGAAGTAGTCAGTTCAAATTGAGCAACCCAAAAAACCAAAATCTCACCAGCATGACAATTTGGTGCTCACTGTAATTAAAGTCAATAGGTCTGAGACTAAAAATGTCCAACATAATTTTCAAGAAAAATGATAGCAAAGGCATTGATAGAACTCAGCCTAATACTGAGTATGCAAAATAAGCAGCAGCAGCTTCCAAAAGGAAGTCACTGTTATCATCCAAAAATAACTCAGCCATCCAATTTAATAGTGAGAAAGAACATACATGTTCTTCAATTACCAGAGCCTCTAGTACCATCAGAGGACAACTCAGCGGGTTCTCAACGAAGCTGTGTGCCAAAAAAATTTTGCACCGCTGCGAATACATTCCAACGACCCAGTATTCCATGCATCGCTGCAAAGGCCATAATCCCTCTGTCAGAACAAAGCAATTCATGAGCAACTAAGGGGCTCATGAGATGATTAAAATCCACTTCAGGAGATACCATATTGCAGAGACACAAATCCAGGACCCAGTCGAAATCGCAGCTCAGGCAATGAAAGACAGACGGGACACATGTGAAATAGGAAAATCGAAAAGATAATCCATATGCTGCACTTAAGGTGGCGAGCGGCAGCATTCCATAGTATTCAAGCATCCTGTTGCGAAACAGTGCTAACCGCGACAGTTCGTCTTGGAACACAGGATGTGCATCCATTTTTAATAAAACAAAATAGCACTAGAAAGCCTGCAGCCAGCGCCTGTAAAATGGGAAATCCACCAAATTGGCTGGAAAAGATCAAATGGAAGACGTTAATGAATGATCTGTTGTCTCGGTGCACGCTTCACCTTTCAGATAAACCTCTTTTCCTTCCCTATAGCATCTGTAAGTAAAAGGAAGTGACCAGGCTTCATGTAAATAGGAGCTTCCAAGAGGCTCGTATCTACCAATGGCAAAATATTTCATACAATTTGTAGACTGGAAAAGTGCAAATGGTAAAGTTATTAATCCGTGGATAAGCCACGTTACAGTAGTGACCTCTGCGACTGAAAATGGTAAAGACTCCAATCGTTCAATGTGTAACATGGAAAAAGACGCATCTCTCATCGAAAGCAAACGTTGCTTATCAGTCAAATTAAACGGGGCAAAAAGAGATGACACATTCATGTAATTCCAAGGCACCTTCCTGGCCTTTAGCGTCTGTAGGGTCCACACAAACTGCATAATAGAACGCAATTGATTTTGACCATGGTACAAAACAGACACATCATCTTGTACAATATCAACAACAGATGACACAATATTATCCAATGTGTAGATGCGGGGGGAAGTGTGTTAATGCTGTTATCCACTACTGCAAGCACTTTCTCTAAATTAGCTTGATCAATAGCCCTAAGGCGGGTAGCCGCCTCAATCTGTGATGTTTTCCAGAGTTCATTATAAACAGCATATATCCATCTTATAGATCTACCTCTTGCCGAGCCCTTTATGAAATCATTCAAATCAACATCGTCAGTCAGTTTAGACAAATGCAGTTTGACTTACGCCAATGTAGAATGTTTGAGCCAATTCTGACATAACTTGCCTACTGAATAAGTGGTTACTGAATGGTCACTCTCAAAACGGGGATCTACCCTAACCTGTGTAAAGCCTTCAGCCAGACCCAAAAAACGATGCTGGCATGAATCAGCACTTCTGTGCCACATCAACCAACCCTTGGGATCCAAACTGGAAATGTTAAAGGATGAATTTTGCAATAGAGATTTCAACTCTCTAATCGAAATTTGCGTTGAATTTTCCTAACCTGAATATTCTTCCAAATCAGGGAAGGAAGGAGTATTACATTTTTAAGAATTAGCCAATCCAAAGCATGTTGTCTTTGAGATGGTAGAATTCAAAAAACAACATGATTCGGGATGAGACATGCACGGTGCAAAACCTCAGTGCCTTGTACCTGCCAACTTTTACAACCCCGAACTGATTTAAGGTCAATTGTTTCCTTCCACAACTCGTAGCCTCCAACAGCTAGCTGGTCTAGAAAGGACTTCGAGTACAATAACTTAGTATCAGTAAGTCTAACTTTGGATATGGATTTTTCTGTCATTCTAAAAAAAATGAAGTGGGATTGGACTGATTGAAATCAGTAAAATAAGTATATTTTTTCATAAATGTACTTGAGCTGCCTTGTAAAGGAGCTGGGCAATGCTCCCACTGTGTATAGTTTACAGTACTCCTCCTGAAATTAGTTTTATGCAGGTAGTGATTGCCAAAATGTTGGAAACAAAATAAATCACCATAATTAGCAGATTCTAAATATAAGTCTTCAGCATCAAAGGCAGCATAATATTTCAAATCAGCAAACAAAGCCTCTACGGCCTGAACATCCCAATCATCAGAACGTATGTTTTGTTTAACCACATCCCCCATGTTAACTCTAAGCACATTAGGGAGATTTATAACTTCAGTGGGGCCATGGATTTGAAATCTAACAGCATCCCATACTATCCCATCCAGGACAGGCCAAGCAGTGATGTTAACAAAAACCAAGTCTCGCTTCAATCTGTGGGCAGAATGTGACAAGGAATGGGGTGCCAATGTTCCATTCAGATGTCGAATGCATGTTCTCTCCTCGACATAGTGTCCATTAATGAATCGGAAAAAATAAAACACAAAGCCAATTGACATAAAAAGGTAAAGTGAAAAAAGCCCCAACCAAATGTAAGTCCAAGGAGGAATGAAAAAAATGTTTTTAAACAATGTTGCATACGCCCTAATCATTGTGGGCTTTCTTGATGTGCCTGAAACAGTGTCAAATGAAAATCTGGATTCTGTGGCTAAACAAGTTTGCAAATCAGGCATCGATAACTCAGTTGGGTATGTATATTCAGTTTCATCAAGTTGAGTACCAGGCAATGCACTCAATAAAGGACTAGAAACGGCAGGCATCTCAAGGGCCACTTCTGGCTCAGTATCCGAAGCTGTGGTCAATACAGAATTTCTCATCATCGAAGGACATGAGACTGCCGGTGTCATGCTAAGAAGAATCGGCCATTCTGTGTATCTTGACATTGTCAATGGAGATATACCTGTTTTCTCTGCGACCTGGAAGTGGTGGTAAAATGACTGTTCTTGTGCCCTTCACACCAAGTACAGGAACTGGAGCACGGTATGAGGGACCAAATTCTTTCTTGTTATCGATCTTCTCCCGAACCAATTCTCCAACTTGGGGTAGCCAGCCAACTACCGGGATCTGCAACGCATCATCCGAAGTGGAGGGCAAATGTTCCTTTGCAAGACTGTCTCTTGTCTTTTGTAGAGTCTGTAAAACATTGCAATGTTCATCTACGTCAAAGGAGGCAGCAAGAGCCACCGAGTCTAGACCGTCAAGGTCCGGGACATACATCTTGATACCAAAGAGCATTTCGTATGGGGTCCGCCCACCCAGAGACCTTCTAGGGAGATTATTAAGAGCACTCTGCACGCCATTGAGATGGGCCAGCCAGTTCCTGCCAGTGCCTATAACTCGAGCTGTCAAGGATTCCTTTAAGTCACGGTTCATTCGTTCCACAACACTATTACCCTCAGGTCGGTATGGAGACAAAAACTTGACTTGGACCCCCATCGAAGTCATGGCATTCTTATACGCCTTAGAGGTGAAAGCAGGACCCTTATCCGAATGGAAGGTACCACAGGAAAAAATCCCTACAAAGACACGCAAATCACTTATGACAGTCCGTGAACCAGCGCAGCAGGACAGAATCATGCGTCTGTTTGTACAGTCCCCACCACCAAAAATGCTGTTGTAATTGAGACATAGTGGCTGAAATGCCCGCATGTGCAGACGCCACTCCCTCATGGGCCGCTGTGATCAATGTATGTCTGCGATCCGAGTTGGGAATCAATCTTTCACCAACTTCAGGAATTTTCACTTAAGGAACCTTATCAGGACTTAAGTGGTATGTGTACTTCGAAGGGAACCCCATAGGATATTTACCTCCCTTCTCAGTGGCAGCAACAGCCGCTAAGATATCATCATCAATCTTACTTTTGGACCGTGTGACTGCCGCAACTAAATATGTTGATACCGCTGATTTCGCTGCTTCATCAGCAAGCGAGTTGCCAACAGCGTGGACTCCCACGCGCTGATGACCAAGAGTATGAATTACAAACACGAGTGGCAACTGCTCTTTAAGCTCAGCCACTCGGACCCAGATCATTTTATGTTTGATTGTGCTACCCTTTGAATCACGAAAAACATTCTGAATCCACAAGAACAAGGTTTCATTGTAAGACTGGACACAGTAGTAAGAATCACTTACAATAAGTGTTGTCACACTAGGATCTGCGTACTGCAATGCAAGCATGAGACCACGAAGCTCTGCTAATTGTGCGGTGCAGTCCCCTAGAGTCTGCGTGTGCACAACCCTGGACTTGAACTCATCGTTCACCATGGCACCTACCACAATGGCACATGCGGAAACGTAGGCGTGTTTAGAACTATGCGCAACCTGCGCCGAACCATCAGTGTAAATGATGCAATGGAAATCCTCCAAAGGCCGCATAGCCAAAGGTGCAGGATGAACAAATTCATATTGCAAAAACTCCTGCGACCGTAAGGAGGCATCAAAAACAAACGTGACATCCGGAGACATTAAAGATGCTGCCCATTGTATCCACCGAGGGTGCAAAGCTTTAGAATTAGGTACACTGGCTTTCGTAACTGCTTCCAAAGCAGGACACAGAGTAACAACCAACCTGCGTTTTCCCTGTGACAGAGCGCGTTCCTTCAGAATCGCCATCTGTACAGCCGTCAAAACTTTCTCCACAGTGGAAAATCGCATTTCAGCCGAAGTGTACAAGTGTGACTTGTAGGCAATAGGCACTGTGTCTCCTTCCTTAAAAGTAAGGTATGTGAAACCCACTGTCCCAGGGATGATTCTTATCACCAGGTTGGTGTGGTTGTCACGAGTCAACAAGTATTTAGAAGCAAGCAGATCAGCCTGCAAAGATTGCAGTATAGCTGAGTGCTCCGGCAGCCAGTTTGATTTGGTAAAAGTTGGTTGTATCAAAGAAAACAAAGGCTTGATACGCTGGGCATATTCAGGTATGTATGTCCTCCCGAAATTTAAAAATCCCAGTAAAGACTGTTATTTTTTCAGAGTTGTTGGAGCAAGCAATTGTGCGCATTCCTCCAAAAAGTGAGGAGCTAATCCTCGACCTTCATTGTCGAGCTTGTAGCCCAGAAATGGAAAGGGAAGACCAGTCGGTCCCCCCGCACGTATGGATGGGTGCCCCAATCCCCCCGGGAATCCATTTTGGGCGGGGGGCGTGGTTCGGCTGGTATGCCCGAAGCGGCGTAGCCGGAGCACGCCCTTCCCGCCCAGAAGGGGTTGTCCTAGACACCCACCCGGAAGACCGCGCCCCGTGGGCGTACCTGAGGAGGGTCCCCGCCCTCCCGCAGACGGATAAAAGAGCGGGAATCCAAAGAAGCGTCCTCTTGTTCCAGTGCTCTGAAGGCTGCACCACCCGTTGCTCGTGAGCCCTCGACGGAACAAGCGGCAATTTTGAGAACTTGTAATCTTGTTTTTTCTCTTTCAGTTATCGAGAGTTCGAAGGATCTAAGACCTCGTTGATCGACTGGAGCGGAGTAAATGAAGCTATGGCTGGCAAAAAAGCGGGAAAGAGCTCCGAGATGGAGAAGGTACTGCGCACCTTGTCGAACCGAATGGCAATCATGGACCGAAAACTCGGTAAAGTTGATTCAATCGGTAGAAGTTTGGCCGAAGTTAAGAAGCAGTTGGCGGCCCAGAACAACCCCTTAGGCCGCCCTAAGAAGGTAATAGGCCCGGCCTTGCCGGGAGTCGTCCCTGAGGGTAGGGGGAAGCGTATTAAGAAGAGGGCGGCTTCCGGGGAGGATCCGGTGCCCGAGGTACCCCCATCCGCCCCATCACACCGGCGGACAGCCCGGTACCAAATCCAGATACCAGTCTACCAATCCCGGTGGTAATTACCCCTGTCAATGATGATCAAATGCCCCCAGAACTGGCTCGTCAGTTAGCGGCAGTATTACCCTGGCTCAAGAAGAAAGCGGGGGGGCAGTGCCGGCGGGGGATCCGGCCGAGGAGGCAAGATTGATAATTGAGCAGTTGCGGCAATCGAGAGAAGCCGGGACGGCGAATGTTCCTTCTATTTCCCCACAGGTAGCGCCAGGAGCGAGCACGGTTGGCCGGGAAAAGACAACGGACACGGCGGTTGAACCTGGTAAGAATCCATTGCCAATGGCTGGGGAAAGTTCAGTGCCTTCACGGCGAGAGAGGGTGGCCCAGCACATACCAGCGGCCACTAAGGAAATGATATGGGGGGACAAGTATGTGAACATGTCTTCTTTATTGACCGACCATCGCGAGATGGAATATGCAAAGACCCAGAAGGATCTATGGCACCCCAGCGTGTGGCAGGCCAAGATGGCAGAATTTAGGGTCGATGAGACCGTAGCAAACTGGGTGAAGGCCTTCTCGATATTTACGGCAGTAATGGGGGAGCGTAAGCCTGAAGTGATGACCGAGCTATCCTGTTACCAGAATAGGATCATGGATTTTTATACCATGTACGGGGGGAATGAGTGGAAAGGATATTACATGCAATTCCGAAAGGCTAAAGAGTTTGATGTAACTTTGACATGGGACTGCCACGACACGGTATCATGGCACAAGCAGCTCTTGCCTGGATCGGCGGGTACGTCCTCGCCGGGCGGGATCGGGCTTGGGACAGTTCAGCAAAAGCCAGTACAGCCCTTTCGAGCAGGTGCCGGGAGGGAGACACAGCCCAAGACCGGGGGGAGGGGGGGGTAAGCGCGGGGTCTGTTGGGGCTTCAACAGAGGAAACTGTAACAGACCCCAGGGAACGTGTAGGTTCCGGCATGCTTGTGCGGGCTGTGGGAACTCCTCACACCCAGAGAGTAGCTGTAGATCCAAGAACAGTGGTACGGGAGGAAAGGGGGGGTCCAAGCAAGAGTGAGGTGATGCTGGGTAAACAATCCCCTTCACCCGTTGACATCATGGCTTTGACTCCCTGGTTGAACAAATACCCTGATCACATATCCGCCGGGGTGTTGATGAATGGTTTCCTATATGGCTTCAACATCCCGGCGGAGAATTTTCATGGGACCCCCTTTTGTAAAAATCAGCTATCTGTCCAACACAACCCTGCAGTGGCAGCCAGAAAAATTAGCAAAGAAGTCGGCCTGGGGCGGGTAGCAGGACCCTTTCCATGCCCACCAGTGGCGGATTTCGTGTGTTCACCTCTGGGTGTGGTCCCGAAGAAAGACCCAGGGGAGTATAGACTCATTCACAACCTGTCGGCCCCAAAGGGCGCTTCGGTGAATGAAGCCATTGATCCGGATATCTGTTCAGTTCGATACGCATCGTTCGACAATGCTGTGACCCTGCTTATTCGCTTGGGCCCTGGGGCCCTGATGGCGAAATCAGACATCGAATCAGCATTCAGGTTGCTCCCGGTACACCCACGGGACCAGCGCTTGCTAGGATTCACCTTCCAGGGGAAGTATTACATGGATAAATGCATGCCCATGGGTTGCTCAATTTCTTGTGCTTATTTTGAGACGTTCAGCTGTTTTTTGGAATGGGCTTTCACTAAGGCTACAGGGCATAGAGAAGTGATGCACTATTTAGATGACTTCCTGTTCTTGGGGCCGGCAGGCAATGCGAACTGCGCACAGGCACTGCGGGATTTCTGCATTCTCATGCAGGAGATTGGCGTCCCATTGGCACCAGGTAAGACGGTGGGGCCATCTACTTCACTCGAGTTTCTGGGAATTGAGCTCGACTCGGTGGAGGGTTGCTTCCGTTTGCCAGTAGAGAAGGTGGCCAAATTCAGGGAATCCTTGAAGCGATGCCTGGGCAAAGAGAAAGTGACCCTGCACCAGTTACAACAAACAGTGGGTCAGCTTAACTTTGCCTTGAGAGTAATACCGATGGCTCGCCCATTCTCCCACTCCATTGCACGAGCTATGGTCGGCCTCAAGGAGGGACACCACCGCACGAGACTGTCGGCAGAGGTTCGCCAGGATATGCGCATTTGGTTGGCATTTCTGGCGGGCTTCAACGGTCGAGTAGTGTGGAACAAACCCCCAGCTTCGTCGGATGAACTAGGTTTGTGGACCGATTCAGCCGGGAGCGTGGGATTTGGCGCCATTTTTTGGTAACCGATGGTCGGCGCAAGTATGGCCGACGTGGTGGCACGCCAGTGGCCTAACAGGTAACATTGGGTTCTTGGAGCTGTTCCCCATTTGGGTGGCGCTGATGGCATGGCCAGACGATTTCAGGGACCGATCAGTAGTGTTTTGGTCGGACAATATGTCTGTAGTTGAGTGCATCAATCAGCAAGCGGCCCACTGCAAGTGGATCTTGAGACTGTTGAAAGAGATTGTTTTGAGTTGCATGAGATTGAATGTACAGTTCAGTGCAAAACATGTGCCGGGTGTACTGAATAATGCAGCTGACGCACTCTCTCGTTCACACATGCAGGCTTTCAGGGGCTATCAACCCACAGCGGACCTAGTGGCGGCACCATTCCCCGAAGCACTATGGCGGATCGGTGCCCTGGATTACAAGACCTCGTGGCTGCCAGCTTAGCGCCCAGGACGAGGAAGGCTTATGAGGGAGCGTTTTGTTCTTACTGCGCCTTTTTAGGCCCGGCAGGGAGACATAGCTGGGGTCAGGAGGAGTCCTTCCTGGGGTTCCTAGTAGCACTGCACAGAGAAGGCCGATCAGCAGCAACAGCCAACAGGCATAGGGCGGCCATATCATTCATGGCACAGCTCCACGGTGTAAGGGATCCAACGGGTTCCTTTTTAGTCAGAAAGGCCCTTCGCGGCTGGCAACGCCTGCAGGGTCGCAAAAGAGATACGAGGCACCTGATTGGTTTAGAGGGATTGTCTCGGCTTTTAGCAAAGCTGGATGAGACATGCTCCTCCCCTTCTGAAGCAGTTCTGTTCCGAGCAGCTTTCGCCTTGGCGTTCCATGGGGCCATGCGGGTAAGCGAACTCGTTGCGAGGAACAAGAAGGATAGGGAGGGAGCCTTTGCAGGGATCACGTGCAAATACGGGGTGATTCGATGCTAATCTCGATAGCTAGGTCCAAGACAGACCAGGATGCTGTGGGAGATAGTGTGGTTGTGCAGCGCGCTCGAGGGTGCCCCACTTGTCCGATAAAGTGTTTAGAGGAATACTTGGCACAGAGGCCGGCGACATGGGGAGGGAGCCTGCTTAGGCACAAAGACTGCACCCCTCTGACGAGATTTCAGTTTCAGAGGGTGCTAGCACTGACAATCGCCGAGGCGGGCATGGACCTGTGCGATTTTGGGACCCACTCCTTCAGAATAGGGGCCGCTACTGAGGCTACGGCTCGGGGTCTGGGGGTAGAAGAGGTAAAACAGCTGGGCCGTTGGTCCTCGAACTGTTTCAAAAGGTATGTGCGGTGCACATGTTGTAAAAGACTGATGAAATGCACTCACGCTTGTTGTCTTTTGCTTGAATTACAGTTTCGCAAGCCTGTGACGCGGGGCGGAATCTGGGATCAACCCATCACCGGAGGACCAGCGGTCGAGGATCACCGACTGGAGAGCAAGTGGTATGGGTCGTGGGCCACTCATATGTGAGGCGCGCCGGGGACGTATTCATGGCAGGTGACGCGACTCACGCATCTGGGGAATACGGGTTCAGAGTGACCTTCCATGGGATGGGAGGCCTCTGTTTTGACCAATTTCATTCGTTTATGGAAGGTCTTTTAGGGCGGAAAAGGTCACCACCATCTATAATCATAGTGCACTTGGGGGGCAATGACTTGGTAAGACTGGGAAGACGAGTGTTAGTGGAACACATTTTGTCGGCAGTCAGCTGGTTGGCTAAGAGGCTCCCAGGGTGTACAATTGCCTGGTCCCACATGATTCCCAGGAAAGTTTGGCGAGGAGGTTTCTCTGTATCAGCGTTGAACCACTCGGTAAAGAGGGTCAACAATAAAATTGGGAAACTGTTTCGCTCTGCGCATCTGCATAGCATTCCCCACGGGTGTATTCTAGGTGATCATTATTATTTGAATGATGGGGTCCACCTGTCCAGGGCGGGGAATGAGTTACTAATAGGAGACTTCATAGCTTGGCTGAAGGGTTTGAGTAGGCATGACCTTTAGGAGGTGTGGGGGGGCCGGATAGTCAGTCAACTATCCGGCCTGTGGCGGTAAGGTCATGATCGGTGAGCAGTAATTTCAAGGTCCCTAGGGGGGGCGCCACCCAGAATGGATGGGAGCGCCCGGGGGAGGCGGCCATTGGCCCCTCCCACGGGTAGGCGGCACCCACTACGGATGGGTCACCTAGGGGGAGACGGCCATAGGCCCCTCGCAGGGGGGAGACGGCTAGATGCCCCTCCTACGAATTTCCCGGGGGCCGGATATCCGCGACGGCGGAAGAGAGTGTGGGGAAGGGGGGGAGTCCACGCTGTCCTTCTTACAGATACCTCACACGGGGACTCGGACGACCTTTAAGATGGCGTTGAGTGAGAGGGGGCCCCCACGACAAGGGAAGTCACAGTTGGCAACAAGGGTAAAGTCCTCTGCGCATGCGCCACTCACACCGTGAGGGCGGGAGTTGGGTAGTAGGGATCTGACACCGGTTAAGACCTTGCCGTTGGCCCTTAATGCTAGGATGTACAATTTTAATTTAGAATGTATACATTTTCAGGATGCTAGACTCGGCAAGGAAACCTTTGTATTAGAGAGCTGTTAAGGTTAGCCAAAGAACATGTCTTCATCAAAATGTAACGAAAGTAAAATTGTACATAATTCATGAAACGTTTAATTTAATGTTTAAAATTTTGTTTCATATTTTAATAAATACGGCCGGGGGGTAACTCCCCCCCGCCTTCCAAAAGCTCAAACCTGTGTCTGTCTCCTCCCCTTGGGGAATTGGTGTTGGGAGGGGGTGGCGGGCATCCCGGCCATACAACACTGTGTACTCCGCAATGTGCGATTTTGCAAAGTTGAATTTGTAACCAAAGTCTGCAAAGCTACAAATCAAGCGGTCAACTCGACACAGATGCTCCCAAAATTCGTCATCCGTGAGATAAATGCCATCCACATACAAAAAAGCATCCGGGTCAACTCTCTCCAAGAGAGAGACTATGTGGGCAGCAAACACCCCAGGACTATTCTTATAGCCCATCGGTAAACGTTTAAAATGTTTGTGGACACCGCTGCAAGTAAAGGAGATCAATTGGGAACTCAGACCATCCAAATGGTGGGCATAAAAACCATTGGAAATGTCAAGTGTGGTTTTAAACCGCTTACGCACAAGACTATCCACTAAGGCAGAGCCGTGAGCCTTCTGTACTGCACAAGTACAGCAATGCGAGTTTAAATGCCGCTAATCCAATACCAAACGATATTAACCGTAAGGCTTGGTCACAGTAAAAAGAGGGTTATTCATTGGTGACACACAAGTTTCAATCACTCCTTGATATTCCAATTGTTCAAGGATTTCCGCAATGGAAGCCTTAGCTTCGCGTCATATGGGATATTGAGGTTGAGACTGTGGCATAGACCGTAAAGGAATCTTGTGGTGTGGGGAAAATTTATCCCAACCACAGTGTGTATGGAACAGAGCCAGGGCGAGGACTTTAGCCCACTCTTCTGCAAAATTCAGCTCATGCTCCTTCGAGACAGTGTGCGCAAAACTTGGGAGGATTACCTCCTCCCCTCTTGGAGCCGCGAGCACAAAAGGTGGGGGCCAGTCAGCCTCCGCCAACAAAATGTCATAGGTAGTCATCAGATTCTCCCAAAATACCCCTTTTATGGTACGTTGTATGTCACCTTCAATGAACAGGACTATTTCATAAAGTCTGTCAGGGGGAGCTACTCTAGTGTCAGCTGTCTCCATAACAACATAACGGTCATTCGCTGTCACCTTCAGTAGTGGACGCAGGGACTCTCGCACTATGGTAATCTCCACCGCGCTGTCCGGGAAGGTCAGAGCCCATGTCTGATTCTGAAGCTGCGTTCTCACTATCTGTGGCATATCTCGCTGTTAAAGCGGCGACTTTCTTTTTCTGAAACTGGGGTCTCTTCGGTGTAGAATCGTCCTGCTTGCCTTTACCATCTTTCGGGAGGGGCTGGTCGCATCCTTGCTGGCCACACCAAACCCCTGCCCCCTCCTCCACCACCGGTCGAAAAGGCCGATGACTCCTGAAAAGAACGAGGAGAGCGTTGATCAGAAACCTGAAAACGATCAGGTGATTTTATCATCGCGCGATCGCACAAGTCATAAACACGTTCTGGGGGCGCAGGCAATGGAGACGATGGACAAGACTTCTGTTTCTGTTGATGTTGTTTTCCCTGTTTTTGTTTTTTCGGCCAATTTTGATTCTTGGTCTTGGGCTGTTCGTCAGTTTCTGACTTCTGCCCTTGGGGTTGTATTTTCTCCATAGTAGAAAAAGGCTTAAGACCCCTACTATTGCGGCCAACGGTTTTATAAGCCGCCACAATAATCCTCGCCAACTGTCGGGGTTTATCGGCATCTGGAATAGCCTGCAAAGAATGCATTGGCAACCTGAAAGTTCACCGCATCCCCCATGACATTAGCAAGTATGAGATCGGAAACCACATCAAAGGAGCCACAGAGGCGCATACACAATTCAACAGCAGCCTCAGGTCCGTGCTCATGCTGAACACGTTTAAGGACCGTCGGCAGGACAGTCATAGACGGAGTGCCGTAACACCTCGTATAGACCGCCGCAAATGTCTTACCCCAGGTCTCACAGTTACCGATTTCAGGGGTCAAGTCTTTCGGTAAGCTAATTGTCAGAATCCTGTGTTTTTCACCAGGAGTCGTGTTAGGAAATACCGCTTCCAGCTGGTCAAACTTCTCGGCAAGCCAGAAAGGAAAATCATCCTTTTCTTGGGGGTGCTGGCCCATCACAGCGTTGACCAAAACGGGACTGAGTTTCATACCGCCCTGTCCGGCAGGAAGCGGTGCACCACCCGGGGCCCCGCCCGGGAGATTACGGGTTATGTTTTGCACTAACGACCTAATCACACTAATTGCGACTAGATGTAGTTGTCTTAGTTCAACCACAGAACATGCTCCGTGTTGTGGATGAGGAGTAAATCCAGCCAAAACAGGTCAATTTGCGCCTGGAATGGACAAAGGACCTAACCTCGGAGCTTCCAAAGAATGGGGTAGGGCGCCATCAAACCAAACGCGATGCTGCTAAGTATCCACAGGAATTTCCTGTGCCCTATGCGGAGCATATTCCTGTGGCACAGCCGTGGGAGTGTACGTGTGGAACACACGAGTATTTGCGTTCATAGCTGGGAAGGTCACCCACGAGTAAAACATTTTGTACGGGCAAGCTACCTCTGCACTCACCACCATTATCACGGCCATGCCATCCACGGGAACATTATAATTTTGCAAATGATTGCCTACCGCAATGTGACTATGCTGCGGAATGTCCACCGCGGCCATAGTGACAGAAAAAGGAAAAGGTACAAAGCAAACTTTGTAGCACAACTGGGTAGTAATTCAAGGAAACCTGTAAAGAAGATATCTTCAATCCAGGTTATATAGTTGAAGAAAGTCTTTATTAGTCAGAAGTGAAGAGACCTCCAGCTCCTTCCACAGCTTCCTCTGTACTGTCTGCTATTCACATCATAACATTCTAACCTCCTAGCAACATCCCCACAATTCCAAGAAGCATACATCCCAACACATCTCCCCCCATTACAATATCAGAAGAAATGTACAAATGAAATATATAAAGAAAAATAAAGCATACAGGAACAAATAAAAGTCTATGGAGCATTACACTTTGCAACATTGCCACAGCTCCAAGCAGAACCATCATTTAGAATGAGAACATTTTTCTTCACAAACTTTACTTGTTTAGGTTGAGAATATTTGCTTTCACCTTTAGTTACAATACCACATTTCTTTGTCACTACCCAATCACCAACACATATATTCGGATCTTTCACCCTCATTCTGAGATTGTATGAATCTGTAGAATCATGCTGCCTACTGACAACACAATCTTTCACACTAGCTCGGTCAACCCACACACATTCTTTGTTCTTCAGCCAACCCGGAACTTCCTTCAAACCAGGCTCACGCCCTTTTAGGGAGACAAAAGGAGAGATACCGGTGACTGAATGTGGAGTTATTCTATAAGACCAGACCATTTTCTTAAGCTCCTCAGCCCACACCAAACCATTCGCTAATGACAACTGAATGTTATCCATCAATAATCTATTGATCCTTTCCACAAGGCCATTGGCCTGTGGCCTAAACAATGCAACCTTCTCATGACAAATCCCCATGCCATCCAAAAACTCCTTCATTTGTCTTGATACCAGCTGCACACCATTATCTGATACCAAGTTTTTGGAATACCTTCATTTAAAAATGTTCTTTCCAAAATGTTTATCACTCTCTTAGTGTCAATACTTTCAGTGGACTCCATTACAAACCACTTAGAATGATAGTCCACAAGAACCATTATGAATCTATTCCGAGTACCTAATTTAGAAATTGGTCCCAAGAAATCAATCGCTAATTTCTCCCAGGGCCTTACCGGAAATTCAACACAGGAGAGAGAAGGCTGCCTAATGACTTTCGTTTTATCGCTAGCAGCACACGCATGACAATTCCTGACTAACTCATCAATCTCACCATCCATCCCTGGCCACCAATAGGATTCGCGAATCCTTCTCTTGGTCATGTTCCTTCCCAAATGGCCTTCATGAGCAATATTCATGATCTTTGATCTAAGATTACACGGTGGCACCAAACGGTTTCTCCTCCACAACTTGCCCTCAGATACACTCAATTCAGCTTCCACATTAGAATAACCCTTCAAGCGAGTGTCATTGGAGGATTCCTTAGACCACCCCCCAGAGACAAGTTTCATAACCAAAGGAATTATTTGATCATCAGCCATGGCAGATTCCCAATCACTTTTATCAAAAGCAAGAATCTCATCACAACTAATTGCAGGGTCTTCAACTTCTACCAGATCTACTAAGTCTACAGGCATCCTGGACAAACAATCCGCAATAACATTTTTCTCTCCTCTCACATATTCCATCTGAAAATTATAATCAAGTACTGATAAAATCCATTTCGATATCCTAGGGGTGACATTACCCTCCAAGCCTCTACCTCCTTTAAATAAATGTACAAGAGGCTTATGATCTGTACGCACTTTGAAGGGCAAACCCCAAAGAAAATATCTAAAGTGCTTAATTCCCCATGTGCAAGCAAGAGCCTCCCTCTCGATCACCGAGTAAGACACTTCTGCACCCTGTAACCTCCTAGATGCAAAACCTATAATCCTTTCCACACCATCAGATACCTGAGAGAGTACAGCCCCAAGTCCCACAGCACTAGCATCAGTGGTAACCAAAGTTTTGGCCTTAACGTCAAAATGACCTAAAGTAGGTGCATGAATAATTCCTACTTTCATGCGCTTGAAAGAATTCTCACATTCTTGATCCCATTCAAAAACCACACCATTCTTCATTAAACGCCTCAAAGGCTCAACCACATCTGAAAAATTCCTAATAAACTTAGAACAATATTCAGCTAACCCCAAAAAAGATCTTAGCTGATCTTTAGTTGTTGGCGTAGGAGCATCATTAATTGCAGAAATTATGCTTTTCTTTGGTTTAATACCTAAACCTGATATCTCATGACCTAGATACGTCACACAATCTCTCTTCAATTGACATTTTTCCTTTTTTATGGTTAGACCATTAACCTCCATACGCTCCAGAACTTGTGTTAAAATGTTATCATGATGTTGACAATCCTTTCCAACTACTAATACGTCATCCTGAAAACATAATACATTCTCAATACCTCCTAAGACTCTTTCCATCACTCTCTGAAACACCGCTGACGCTGAAGCCAACCCAAATGGCATCCTGCAATAGCGAAATGCCCCCAGTGGAGTTACAAACGAGGTAAGGTGTCTTGATTACTCGTCTAAGTCAATTTGGTGATAGGCTGCAGACATGTCAATTACACTGAATATCACACCACCACCCATGGCACTTAACATTTCAGAAATATTCGGCAATGGTTGCCTATCGACCCATATATTCTTATTTAGATCGCGTAAGTCTACACAGAGACGAATTTTGGTCCCACCATCCTTGGGCGCGACCACAATGGGGGCGAGCCACTCAGATGCCTCAATAGGTTCTATAATCTTCAGATCTAATAATTTATCCAATTCTACTTTCAGGGGTTCTCTCATCAAGTGTGGTAAATGTCTTACTTTATGAACCACAGCTACCGCATTTTTCTTAAGAATGATCTTATGAGAAAATCCTTTCAATTTTCCTAACTTTTCTTTTCTTCATCACATCTGTCTCAAAAGTATCAACATTAAGAACAGAGAATGAAGAAATAGGTTCAGGAGCATTGGGATTTAGTACAATTCCTAGATCTTTCTGGTGACGCCAACCAAGCAAGTTAGACCCTTGCTTAGTGAGATACACTCTCCCAAACACTTTTTTATTTTGAAATGTGATTACCATCCATTTGAGACCTAAGATGTCAATGGTCTTTCCACCATATCCTACAGCTCTTATATCCGGAGAGGTCCAAGAGTTGAGATCCACATCACCATCCCAAATTTCTACATACATATCTTTGGACAACAGGGTATAAAGGCTTCCTGGATCTACCAGCATGTTAACATTTCTAGTTTGATTATGCATAGGATCTCTAGAATCAAAATTGATCAAACAGTGTGGCTTCTCAAGCTTATCAGTACTCTCAGTAGCCACATCAACAAGACAAATAGGGTCTTGTACGCAAGGACAATTTTCACTTAAAACCAGCCCATCTACACACAGCATTAAATTCTCAATATTTTCGCAAGAGTCATCAATTTCATTAACATATTGAGTCTTAGCATTGCAAGCTTTAACTACGTGACCCCTCTTTCCACATCCTCTGCAAATAGCATTTCTAGCTGTACAACGAGGACTCGATGCAATGTGTCCTGGAGATCCGCATCTATAACATTTCACAAAACGTGAATTCCCTTGTTGCACAAAATTTGGAGGACGATAATTTGGAGGATGGTAGTTAGACAACTTATTGCTTTTAGAATCAAACTTCTTAACAACTTTAGTTTCATCAACAAATGCTTGTGTTTGAGATTTTACACTAGACTCTGATTCGTTTGCCACACTATCTTTAGATATAGAACCAGAACATTTATCCATTTCTTTTATCCATAAGTCAGTATTTTCTATAGCTTTAACGATCTCAATAGCTTCTTCTAAGTTACAATCTTTACTAAGTAACTTCTCTCGCACCCTTTTATTATTAGTGCACCTGACGATCTGATCACGGATCAGAGAATCTGTCAAATCTTTAAACTGACAATTAAGTGACAATCCCCGCAAGGCTGCCACATAAGTTGCAACATCTTCATCTGCTTTTTGAACCCGACAAAAGAACTTATGCCTTTCTAAAAGAGTATTAATTTTTGTGATGAACCTTTTCTCTAGCATCAACATACTCATGTCATAGACATTAGCAGCATGACCATCTCCCACACCTAAAGATATCTCGGGCAAATCTTCGTATAATCTTCTACCTTCCACCCCCAAATTATGAAGAAGAATGGCTTGTTTGCGAACAGGACCATATTTGTCCGCACCAGATGCTAAAACATATGTGAGGAACAATTTCTTCCATTCTTTCCAAGGTATTGGGGGTTCACCAGGAGTAGGGAGGAAGGAAGGGGGAGTAGAAAAGATTTGATCACCCATGGTAAATAATCAATAGCACCTTTGTAAATAATCAATAGCACCTTTGTAAACAATTAACAGCACCTTTTTCCCTGATGTACATACCACAAGGTTGCTGCTGCCTTGAGAAGAAAAGTAAGAAACAAAGTTGGAGGAGTAAATTGTATACCACAGTCCAATCCAGTTGTAGTATCATCCAGGGGTGGAGGTCAATTCCAATCTCTGCCCCTGCCAGAGTATAGGGTTCCCTCGTCGCCAATGTAAAGAAGATATCTTCAATCCAGGTTATATAGTTGAAGAAAGTCTTTATTAGTCAGAAGTGAAGAGACCTCCAGCTCCTTCCACAGCTTTCTCTGTACTGTCTGCTATTCACATCATAACATTCTAACCTCCTAGCAACATCCCCACAATTCCAAGAAGCATAGATCCCAACAAAACCGTTTCGAAAGATTCAAGCTTGAAAAGACCTATGTAAATATAGGTAGGTTTATCCGACACCACAGTTAACCGGAAACAACAGTGAAGGTGTTAAGGACTGAACATTGTACTACTCAAGTGCCATGCAATAAGGCCACCTAAGTTGGGCGCCATGTCGCAGGGATTCCGTTCTCATACAGAAATGTGCATAGAGACTTGGAACCTCAGTGAATTAGGCTGTACCAAAACTCACCTTAGTACCCAAAATCCCCTACCAAACTAGCTACAGTGTCTCATTGGTTATCACAAACTCCCAATGCTTAGACAAACAAGACCTGGACTTAGTACACCTCAGGTAACGTGGAAAACATGAACACTCTTTCGTTATACAATCATTTCAATCCAGAATTAGGAGTAAATGAGGACGCGTGCATATTTAAAATGTTTATTCACTAATGCAATGTTCTCAAACGCAGTATCTTAGCTAATACAAGTAAACATATTATAAGAAACAAAGTAATCAGCATTGTCACTAATCCATAGAAAACAAAAGGTGAAAGCATGGTAAAATGCTAAAACGAATAGGGTTCAGTAACACCTAGTTCTCACCCTCCCTAACTAGTATATTATATTATATCTAAGAAGGTCTTTTTGGGTTTTTAGCAGGGCGGCCCCATACCTCAATATCCTAGTGGTAAGGGATCACATCATCTTCCACCAGCTCACTGCATGCGAAACACCATCAAGTGTGTGTATATGCTCTGTGAAAAGCCATATAACACTCGCCTAAAGCCAGAACTTGGCCGCAGCTGCATGTATATTATGTCTAGGAACGTGCGAAGATCAGACCTCACAACAACCACTGTGTTGAGATATCCTTGAAGGTTTCAGCACTCACTGTACAGACACAGCTCACCAAGCAAGGCTGATATCAGAGTAACAACATGTTATTCTCGCGTGAATCAAAACATTCTACTAGGCTCAAAGCTAAAGCAATAGATATGTGTCGTGTGCAGAAGCAGCAGAAAGGTGAAATGGCAGTTAAAATCTTAATAAGCTCATGCTAACTTAACACAGCATATAGGCAAAGTATATCTATAAGACAGAGACACTGTGTCAAATGTTGCAGGCAAATCAAGCAGAACTAACAGTGAGAGATGATTTTTATTCAGAGAGCATCTGATGTAGTCTGTAACCACAGTGAGAACAGTTTCAGTACTATGCACTGGTCTAATCCCAGTCTGGGAGTGGTTCAGAATCCTATTAGACTCAAGAAACTCCATAAATTGGGTATTGACATGCCCTTCCAGTAATTTAGCGATACCAAAGGGGAACATGGACGGAGCGTTTGAACAAATCAAACACTCACCCCAAGTCAACTGATATGGGTTTAATCATCCATCATTCTTTAGCTTACTCCACCACCCCAGTACAAACATGGCCATATACAAATCAGTCTGACCCTGTGCCTCATGGGAACAGTCCAGCCACAACTGCCAAGCCATTTCTTCCCTGTACCGGAAACAAGCATCCAGGGACCGGTTTCGGGTTCATAACCCTCATCAGCCAGGCTATCTTGAATCCAGTGCCCGAGTAATCAAGGGACCCACGTTGGGCATACCCTGCCAACTCAGGGTAAACAAAGCGATACCAAAGGGGATGATTGATATAGTATTTGAGCAAATCAAACAATCACCCCCAGTCAACTGATCAGGAATTAATCCACCATCATTCTTTAGCTCACTCCACCACCCCAGTTCAGACATGGCCATATGCAAATCAGTCTGAACCTGTGCCTCATGGGAACAGTCCAGCCCGAACTGCCAAGCCATGTTTTCCCTGGACAATAAACAAGCATCCTGGGACTGGTTTCTGGTTCATAACCCTCATCAGCCAGGCTATCTTGAATCCAGAGGCAGAGTGAGCAAGGGACCCACGTCTGGACATACCCTGCCAACTCAAGGCGAACAAAGCGATACCAAAGGGGATGATGGACGGAGTGTTTGAGCAAATCAAACACTCACTCCCAGTCAACTGATCTGGGTTTAATCCACCATCATTCTTTAGCTCACTCCACCACCCAAGTTCCGACATGGTCATATGCAAATCAGTCTGACCCTGTGCCTCTGGGGAACAGTCCAGCTCGAAATGCCAAGCCATGTCTTCCCTGGACCGGAAACAAGCATCCTGGGACCGGTTTCGGGTTCATAACCCTCATCAACCAGGCTATCTTGAATTCAGTGGCAGAGTGAGCAAGGGACCCACGTCTGGGCATACCCTGCCAACTCAGGGTGAACAAAGCTATCCCAAAGGGGATGAGGGACAGAGCATTTGAGCAAATCAAACACTCACCCCCAGTCATCTGATCAGGGTTTAATCCACCATCATTCTTTAGCTCACTCCACCACCCCAGTTCCGACATGGCCATATGCAAATCAGTCTGACCCTGTGCCTCATGGGAACAGTCCAGACCGAACTGCCAAGCCATGTCTTTCCTGGACCAGAAACAAGCATCCTGTACTGGTTTCGGGTTCATAACCCTCATCAGCCGGGCTATCTTGAATCCAGTGGCAGAGAGAGCAAGGGACCCATTTCTGGGCATACCCTGCCAACTCAGGGTGAACAAAGCAATCCCAAAGGGGATGATGGACGGAGCATTTGAGAAAATCAAAACACTCACCCCCGGTCAACTGATCTGGGGGATCTGGAGGTTTGCTGTTTGACCTTTGTGGAAAGGGTATGCCCAGACGTGGGTCCCATGCTCACTACGCCACTGGAGTCAAGCTATCCTGGCCTATGATGGCTAATAGCCAGAAACCGGTCCTAGGATGCTTGATTCTGGTCCAGGGAAGACATGGCTTGGCAGTTCCGGCTGGACTGTTCCCATGAGGCACAGGGTCAAGACTGATTTTCATATGGCCATGTCTGAACTAGGGTGGCGTGGTAAGCAAAACAACGATGGATTAAACCCAGATCTGTGACTGGGGGTGAATGTTTTGCCAATGTGCAACATTCCGTCCATCACCTTGTATGTTTTGCTGTTTGCCCTTTGTGGGAAGGGTATGCCCTGACGTGGGTCCCGTGCTCACTATGCCACTGGAGTCAAGCTATCCTGGCTGATGACGGCTGATAGCCAGAAACCAGTCCTAGGATGCTTAATTCCGGTCCAGGGAAGACGAGGCTTGGCAGTTCGGGCTGGACTGTTCCCATGAGGCACAGGGTCAAGACTGATTTGCATGTGGCCATGTCTGAACTGGGGTGGAATGGCGAGCAAAATAACGATGGATAAAACCCAGATCTGTGACTGGGGGTGAAAGATTCCGTCCATCACCTTGTGTGTTTTGCGCTTCCAGTAATTTAGTAATTTAGTCAGTAGGGGAAGCAGCGAGGTGGGACAATAATTGGACAGGTGAGAGTTTGGAAGAATAGCCTTCTTGAGGATAGGAACAACCTGGGTGGCTTTTCAGTCTAATGGGACCATTATCGAGCTGAGTGACAATGAGCAGATGACTGGGACCAGCTGATTAGACAAAGTTGCCTAGAGCGATGACTAGAGGTGACCCTGATTCAGATGCATTCAAGGCTTTACAAATGGAATCTGACCTAAGAGGTGAAAAATACTCTAGGTTACAAGTACTGACAGCAGTAGAGAGGATAGTATTGGATTTTAAGCCCATTTGCTACACCGGTCTGCGGAAGTTGTTGTAAATCAAATCAACTTTCTCTTCAAAATGATTTGCAAGAGCATCACATAGAACTTGTGAAGGTAACGTGTCTGATGAGCAGTCACGCAGGTTTAAGAATTATTTAAGGACATTATATAATTCTTTACAGAAGTTCACAGCCTGTCTAAGTTGTAGTGTCATATGTGACTTGCATGCTCTTTTGATGTTGCGATGGTAAACTGCTAACTTTTTTAGTAAGCCTCTCTATCCCTGGGTTTATGGACTTCCCAACATTGTCTCTCTAGTGTTTTAAAAAGGGCTTTCTTCCTGCGCAATTCTTGTGTAAACCATGGAGCATGTGGACCATGTTTAACTGCAAGATGGTTTTTCACAGTGGCCAGGCTGCTTAGCGCTGTTTTAAAAGACTATTTACAACAAGGGGTGGTGAGGGACAGAGTCTCTGAATTAAGCAGAAAGCTCTCACCCAGTCAAGAGATCAGGGCTAGATCCAACACCGTTTTTTAGCTCACTGCACCATCCCAGTTTCAGAACCTGGCTGTATGCAAATTAGTCTGTTCCTGTCCCAGTGCATGATGGGAACAGGGCAAACCAAACTACAAAAGCCAATTCTTACACTGGGAAGGAAACAAGCTCCCGGGGACCGGTTTCTGGCATTACAGCTTTTGTAGTTTGGTTTGCCCTGTTCCCATCATGCACTGGGACAGGAACAGACTAATTTGCATACAGCCAGGTTCTGAAACTGGGATGGTGCAGTGAGCTAAAAAACGGTGTTGGATCTAGCCCTGATCTCTTGACTGGGTGAGAGCTTTCTGCTTAATTCAGAGACTCTGTCCCTCACCACCCCTTGTTGTAAATATTTTTGTCCACCCTAAGCGTGGAAGGGTATTCTCAGATGTGAGACCCTTGCTCATTGCCCCATCAGGATTCAAGCAAACCGGGCCGAAGACGGCTGTAATGCCAGAAACCGGTCCCCGGGAGAAAGTTTCCTTCCCAGTGTAAGAATTGGCTTTTGTAGTTTGGTTTGCACTGTTCCCATCATGCACTGGGACAGGAACAGACTAATTTGCATATAGCCAGGTTCTGAAACTGGGATGGTGCAGTGAGCTAAAAAACGGTGTTGGATCTAGCCCTGATCACTTGACTGGGTGAGAGCTTTCTGCTTAATTCAGAGACTCTGTCCCTCACCACCCCTTGTTGTAAATATTTTTGTCCACCCTAAGCGTGGAAGGGTATTCTCAGATGTGAGACCCTTGCTCATTGCACCATCATGATTCAAGCAAACCGGGCCGAAGACGGCTGTAATGCCAGAAACCGGTCCCCGGGAGCTTGTTTCCTTCCCAGTGTAAGAATTGGCTTTTGTAGTTTGGTTTGCCCTGTTCCCATCATGCACTGGGACAGGAACAGACTAATTTGCATACAGCCAGGTTCTGAAACTGGGATGGTGCAGTGAGCTAAAAAACGGTGTTGGATCTAGCCCTGATCTCTTGACTGGGTGAGAGCTTTCTGCCTAATTCAGAGACTCTGTCCCTCACCACCCCTTGTTGTAAATATTTTTGTCCACCCTAAGCGTGGAAGGGTATTCTCAGATGTGAGACCCTTGCTCACTGCTCCATCAGGATTCAAGCAAGCCGGGCCGAAGACGGCTGAAATGCCAGAAACCGGTCCCCGGTAGCTTGTCTCCTTTCTGGTGAAGAATTGGCTTGGTAGTTTAGTCTGCCCTGTTCCCATGATGCACTGGGCCAGGGACAGACTGAATTTGCATATAGCCAGGTTCTGAGCTGGGATGGGGCAGTGAGATAAATAACGGTGATGGATCAAGCCCTGATCTTTGGACTGGGTAAGAGTGGTCTGCTCAATTCAGACACTCTGTTCATCACCACCCCCTTTTCTGAATCGTTTTTGGCCACTATAGGTGTGGCAGGGTATACTCAGACATGAGTCCCTTTCTCACTGCTCCATCAGGATTCAAGCAAGCCGGGCCGAAGACGGCTGAAATACCAGAAACCGGTCCCCGGTAGCTTGTCTCCTTTCTGGTGAAGAATTGGCTTGGTAGTTTAGTCTGCCCTGTTCCCATGATGCACTGGGCCAGGGACAGACTGATTTGCATATAGCCAGGTTCTGAGCTGGGATGGGGCAGTGAGATAAATAACGGTGATGGATCAAGCCCTGATCTTTGGACTGGGTAAGAGTGGTCTGCTCAATTCAGACACTCTGTTCATCACCACCCCCTTTTCTGAATCGTTTTTGGCCACTATAGGTGTGGCAGGGTATACTCAGACATGAGTCCCTTTCTCACTGCTCCATCAGGATTCAAGCAAGCCGGGCCGAAGACGGCTGAAATGCCAGAAACCGGTCCCCGGTAGCTTGTCTCCTTTCTGGTGAAGAATTGGCTTGGTAGTTTAGTCTGCCCTGTTCCCATGATGCACTGGGCCAGGGACAGACTGATTTGCATATAGCCAGGTTCTGAGCTGGGATGGGGCAGTGAGATAAATAACGGTGATGGATCAAGCCCTGATCTTTGGACTGGGTAAGAGTGGTCTGCTCAATTCAGACACTCTGTTCATCACCACCCCCTTTTCTGAATCGTTTTTGGCCACTATAGGTGTGGCAGGGTATACTCAGACATGAGTCCCTTTCTCACTGCTCCATCAGGATTCAAGCAAGCCGGGCCGAAGACGGCTGAAATGCCAGAAACCGGTCCCCGGTAGCTTGTCTCCTTTCTGGTAAAGAATTGGCTTGGTAGTTTAGTCTGCCCTGTTCCCATGAGCACTGGGCCAGGGACAGACTGATTTGCATATAGCCAGGTTCTGAGCTGGGATGGGGCAGTGAGATAAATAACGGTGATGGATCAAGCCCTGATCTTTGGACTGGGTAAGAGTGGTCTGCTCAATTCAGACACTCTGTTCATCACCACCCCCTTTTCTCAATTGTTTTTGGCCACTATAGGTGTGGCAGGGTATACTCAGACATGAGTCCCTTTCTCACTGCTCCATCAGGATTCAAGCAAGCCGGGCCGAAGACGGCTGAAATGCCAGAAACCGGTCCCCGGTAGCTTGTCTCCTTTCTGGTGAAGAATTGGCTTGGTAGTTTAGTCTGCCCTGTTCCCATGATGCACTGGGCCAGGGACAGACTGATTTGCATATAGCCAGGTTCTGAGCTGGGATGGGGCAGTGAGATAAATAACGGTGATGGATCAAGCCCTGATCTTTGGAATGGGTAAGAGTGGTCTGCTCAATTCAGACACTCTGTTCATCACCACCCCCTTTTCTGAATCGTTTTTGGCCACTATAGGTGTGGCAGGGTATACTCAGACATGAGTCCCTTTCTCACTGCTCCATCAGGATTCAAGCAAGCCGGGCCGAAGACGGCTGAAATGCCAGAAACCGGTCCCCGGTAGCTTGTCGCCTTTCTGGTGAAGAATTGGCTTGGTAGTTTAGTCTGCCCTGTTCCCATGATGCACTGGGCCAGGGACAGACTGATTTGCATATAGCCAGGTTCTGAGCTGGGATGGGGCAGTGAGATAAATAACGGTGATGGATCACGCACTGATCTTTGGACTGGGTAAGAGTGGTCAGCTCAATTCAGACACTCTGTTCATCACCACCCCCTTTTCTGAATCGTTTTTGGCCACTATAGGTGTGGCAGGGTATACTCAGACATGAGTCCCTTTCTCACTGCTCCATCAGGATTCAAGCAAGCCGGGCCGAAGACGGCTGAAATGCCAGAAACCGGTCCCCGGTAGCTTGTCTCCTTTCTGGTGAAGAATTGGCTTGGTAGTTTAGTCTGCCCTGTTCCCATGATGCACTGGGCCAGGGACAGACTGATTTGCATATAGCCAGGTTCTGAGCTGGGATGGGGCAGTGAGATAAATAACGGTGATGGATCAAGCCCTGATCTTTGGACTGGGTAAGAGTGGTCTGCTCAATTCAGACACTCTGTTCATCACCACCCCCTTTTCTGAATCGTTTTTGGCCACTATAGGTGTGGCAGGGTATACTCAGACATGAGTCCCTTTCTCACTGCTCCATCAGGATTCAAGCAAGCCGGGCCGAAGACGGCTGAAATGCCAGAAACCGGTCCCCGGTAGCTTGTCTCCTTTCTGGTGAAGAATTGGCTTGGTAGTTTAGTCTGCCCTGTTCCCATGAGCACTGGGCCAGGGACAGACTGATTTGCATATAGCCAGGTTCTGAGCTGGGATGGGGCAGTGAGATAAATAACGGTGATGGATCAAGCCCTGATCTTTGGACTGGGTAAGAGTGGTCTGCTCAATTCAGACACTCTGTTCATCACCACCCCCTTTTCTGAATCGTTTTTGGCCACTATAGGTGTGGCAGGGTATACTCAGACATGAGTCCCTTTCTCACTGCTCCATCAGGATTCAAGCAAGCCGGGCCGAAGACGGCTGAAATGCCAGAAACCGGTCCCCGGTAGCTTGTCTCCTTTCTGGTGAAGAATTGGCTTGGTAGTTTAGTCTGCCCTGTTCCCATGATGCACTGGGCCAGGGACAGACTGATTTGCATATAGCCAGGTTCTGAGCTGGGATGGGGCAGTGAGATAAATAACGGTGATGGATCAAGCCCTGATCTTTGGACTGGGTAAGAGTGGTCTGCTCAATTCAGACACTCTGTTCATCACCACCCCCTTTTCTCAATCGTTTTTGGCCACTATAGGTGTGGCAGGGTATACTCAGACATGAGTCCCTTTCTCACTGCTCCATCAGGATTCAAGCAAGCCGGGCCGAAGACCGCTGAAATGCCAGAAACCGGTCCCCGGTAGCTTGTCTCCTTTCTGGTGAAGAATTGGCTTGGTAGTTTAGTCTGCCCTGTTCCCATGATGCACTGGGCCAGGGACAGACTGATTTGCATATAGCCAGGTTCTGAGCTGGGGTGGGGCAGTGAGATAAATAACGGTGATGGATCAAGCCCTGATCTTTGGACTGGGTAAGAGTGGTCTGCTCAATTCAGACACTCTGTTCATCACCACCCCCTTTTCTGAATCGTTTTGGCCACTATAGGTGTGGCAGGGTATACTCAGACATGAGTCCCTTTCTCACTGCTCCATCAGGATTCAAGCAAGCCGGGCCGAAGACGGCTGAAATGCCAGAAACCGGTCCCCGGTAGCTTGTCTCCTTTCTGGTGAAGAATTGGCTTGGTAGTTTAGTCTGCCCTGTTCCCATGATGCACTGGGCCAGGGACAGACTGATTTGCATATAGCCAGGTTCTGAGCTGGGATGGGGCAGTGAGATAAATAACGGTGATGGATCAAGCCCTGATCTTTGGACTGGGTAAGAGTGGTCTGCTCAATTCAGACACTCTGTTCATCACCACCCCCTTTTCTGAATCGTTTTTGGCCACTATAGGTGTGGCAGGGTATACTCAGACATGAGTCCCTTTCTCACTGCTCCATCAGGATTCAAGCAAGCCGGGCCGAAGACGGCTGAAATGCCAGAAACCGGTCCCCGGTAGCTTGTCTCCTTTCTGGTGAAGAATTGGCTTGGTAGTTTAGTCTGCCCTGTTCCCATGAGCACTGGGCCAGGGACAGACTGATTTGCATATAGCCAGGTTCTGAGCTGGGATGGGGCAGTGAGATAAATAACGGTGATGGATCAAGCCCTGATCTTTGGACTGGGTAAGAGTGGTCTGCTCAATTCAGACACTCTGTTCATCACCACCCCCTTTTCTGAATCGTTTTTGGCCACTATAGGTGTGGCAGGGTATACTCAGACATGAGTCCCTTTCTCACTGCTCCATCAGGATTCAAGCAAGCCGGGCCGAAGACGGCTGAAATGCCAGAAACCGGTCCCCGGTAGCTTGTCTCCTTTCTGGTGAAGAATTGGCTTGGTAGTTTAGTCTGCCCTGTTCCCATGATGCACTGGGCCAGGGACAGACTGATTTGCATATAGCCAGGTTCTGAGCTGGGATGGGGCAGTGAGATAAATAACGGTGATGGATCAAGCCCTGATCTTTGGAATGGGTAAGTGTGGTCTGCTCAATTCAGACACTCTGTTCATCACCAACCCCTTTTCTGAATCGTTTTTGGCCACTATAGGTGTGGCAGGGTATACTCAGACATGAGTCCCTTTCTCACTGCTCCATCAGGATTCAAGCAAGCCGGGCCGAAGATGGCTGAAATGCCAGAAACCGGTCCCCGGTAGCTTGTCTTCTTTCTGGTGAAGAATTGGCTTGGTAGTTTAGTCTGCCCTGTTCCCATGATGCACTGGGCCAGGGACAGACTGATTTGCATATAGCCAGGTTCTGAGCTGGGATGGGGCAGTGAGATAAATAACGGTGATGGATCACGCACTGATCTTTGGACTGGGTAAGAGTGGTCTGCTCAATTCAGACACTCTGTTCATCACCACCCCCTTTTCTGAATCGTTTTTGGCCACTATAGGTGTGGCAGGGTATACTCAGACATGAGTCCCTTTCTCACTGCTCCATCAGGATTCAAGCAAGCCGGGCCGAAGACGGCTGAAATGCCAGAAACCGGTCCCCGGTAGCTTGTCTCCTTTCTGGTGAAGAATTGGCTTGGTAGTTTAGTCTGCCCTGTTCCCATGATGCACTGGGCCAGGGACAGACTGATTTGCATATAGCCAGGTTCTGAGCTGGGATGGGGCAGTGAGATAAATAACGGTGATGGATCAAGCCCTGATCTTTGGACTGGGTAAGAGTGGTCTGCTCAATTCAGACACTCTGTTCATCACCACCCCCTTTTCTGAATCGTTTTAAAAGACTAGTCTGATAGTGCTTTGCTCACATTCCAAACCTCCAATATCATTGGAATATTGAATGCCTTACTGAAGCAGTATGCAGTGACTTTGAGCCATTGTCTCACAAGATTTTCCTTAGGTTTTTTAGGGTATTCAAGTGCATGTGTTGACTTGAAACACAACTAATGAGTGATCTGTTCAAAGGAGGGGGCAAGGATATTCCCCGTACATGGATGGGGAAATTTACCAAGTCGCTTAAGGGTTTACTTCTTATTCTTGAAGAAAAGGAGAAAATTATTCCTACAGGGCGAGACAAAAACAGTAATTTTGATTTTCTCAATGGGCTACATAAAGAATGATCATCAAAGTTTTTTTCCAAATATGTAAAGGTTTGGACCTTTGTTAGCTTATGCTCCCTGGCCTAAAAAGATCTAGATTTGGTTTTCCCTTGTGCCCAAAAAACAAAACCATTAGATGGGACTTGCCATAAATTGTTGATAAATCACTTCTATTCCTATACCTAACAAAATCATCAAGCATTGCTTGGAGACCTGGAGCAGTTCTTACAAGCAAAATGGTATATTCATCATATATCAGTCCGCAAATCATGAGGTTACCAACTCGCTGACAATCAACCTGCTTATCTAGCAGTCTGTCCTTAAGTGATTCATAAACAAGGTAAAAAAAAGGGGCCAGAATGAATACCTGTCTCACTCCTCACTTCAGTGAAACAGCTCTAGTGCACGACCTATCCACATTATATTGGACAACTTCCAACATAGCCCTATGCCACTCACTAAGGAACAAAACAATTGCTTTAAGGGCCATATTTTGGACCTGTTCTCCCTATAAAATGCTGAGGACAGGTCCATGAATGCATTAAACAAATACTTTTTATTCAGCAAGAAGAGATGTTAACATTGATTACAGGTATCAAGGCCTGTGGGGATCCTGTCAGGTCCGGAAGCTTTATGTGATGTACGTAGCTCAATGGCTGATTGGGTCTCCTTGATGGTAAAGTTTAAATTGTAATGATAAGTGGCTGGTGAAGCCGGCTCACAATCTACCCCTCTAAAAGGGGCTTTATAAACATCCTCAAAATGCTCCACTCATTTTTTTGGTAACAATGTGCGATGGAATAGGGCAGTCCTCGGTGTCTTCTCCCACAAATTACGACTATTGTCCCCAGATGAAGCATCATTCAGCTCCTCCCAGGCCTCCTCTCTTAACTCCCTTATGCTCAAGTATGACACCTTCTTGTAGGTGATTCCTCTACTGGCAATTAAAGGATGAGCATTCATTAACAGTTTACAGGCTCTCAAGCAGACCCTAATGAACCAATGGGGGACACTGGCATTGATTGATTTTGGAGGTAACAGTAGTTTTGACTTTATTTTCTTCACTATCTCTGAATATACCATCAAAATGTTAGCCTTTGTAGAGGCACCCTTGAAATATGTTTCTAAATATGCCGTTTAGTGACCACAAAGGATATTAAGATGTCTCCTGGGATTATCTTTGTACTTTAGACCCAGACAGTTACGTCCCCTTGGATTAACTTTAGATGAAGTAAACTTTACTTCAGGCTTTCTTTCATGGTTGCATACAGGTGGGCCGCTTTCCGATGGGGAATTCCTACACAGATCCCCTGACTGGTAAATTTCTGTGGCTGCTTTCACTTGGGCAGTCTCTCATGACAGTCTCATCACCCCTCCCCATGTTGGTATTGTTTGCAATGGCAAGGTAGTTTGGAGTCATTGTGTCAGGGTCTGAGTCAGTGGTACCAATGTCCAGTTTCTCCTTGACTAATCCTAATTCCTTGCAGATTGCCCCTACTACCGTGATAAAACATGAGATGATCAAGGATTTAGCGGTAATGTTAGAGGTCTTCTCCTTAGAAGTAGATGTGAACACTGAAGCTCTTGGATCTAATGACCCACGTTTGCACTTATCCATTTCACTAAAGATACACTGATGGTGGCAATTTACTGAAAAAGGGGTGGCCCAGCCCAGTCTCTTTGGGCTCCAAAGGGTGTGGACGGGCCCGCAATTGACCCAGGTTTTGTCCAGCAACTTCCCTGGTGCTGAAACCTCAGTGCGCTTATGAGCACTTCCCCATGGCCCTCCTACTGCTCCTCCCCACTGGGGCAAGGAGATTATGGGCAACAGAGTCGAACTAAGTGCAAAGTGTGACATGTAGAGCATCCCCAGGTATGGGTTTTAAATTGTCCCAAGGGATCTGGCAGAGGCTACTCCTACTATGCTCTTGATAGTGTAGGTAGTATTAGGTAGGAGTATAGCTTTTACACATAAAAAGCATCTTAAATACTAGGCCAGTTTAGAACGTATAAAGATTTAGAAATACCTCTAACACTTCAGGAACATACAAATTGGTTCTACCACATACACTAAACAATGTAAGACTGGGTCCCCTCATCAATGAGGGAGCAACCTGGCCAGCCCTATCCTGCCTCACACCATATCCAACATTAGTACCATTAAATGCTATAGAGCTCTATGCTCTTTACACAGGTCTAATTGTACTGTAGATACATTTAACACAGCTTGCTATATGAACAATAACAGCAACCCCATCGAGGGCTGTTCAAACTGTGCAGCCACATTTAACTGTGCCTGCAAATAGTCCTATAACTTTCAACACAATTATGAGTAAAGTTCTGACTAGATGAGAGGAAATTCTGTTCTGGATTGCACAAAAACAAACCATCTTAATGCAGTGTTTCCCTATACAGGACCCCAAGACAAACATTGAATTCTCACAATGTCCCTATCACTAAGGATAGTTCATCCAGTGGATTAATGTGACACCTGGGGCACAGCTTTTGATTCAATGTGTACCATATTACATGGTACACAATCTATTTCTATTTTACCAGATCTAAAACAGATTCAAAAATGACTTTGAGGATGCTCCTGCCCTAGATTTGGGAAAAAAAACAAGTGAGTGTCTAACATCATAAAAAAAGAAGAGAAACTTCCAATTCAAAAATACGAAAGTGATAGGTGTTTAGGTTAAATATGCCACACATATTGATGACTATACTTCAGAAGAAAGAGTGGGCACCAACACTGCTAGACAGTGGGGCAGAGGTCATAATAGTTCGTCAGAATCTTTAAGGGCTTCTGGTTGTGAGATCAACTAATCACTTTATTCAAGTTGAAAAACCGGATGGATGATGGCTCTCCCGACAGTATGTATGATTTGGACATCCAAATTGAGAGTGATATACCTCACACCATTAAAGTAATTTTTGTGAACAAATTGACACTTACCTATAACATTCTCTTGTCTAAAGTGGATTGCCCACCTTGTTCAAAAAGTCCCACAAGGGGAAGATGTAATAATATGGGGGGCGATTTACAGAACTAACTTAAGACAAAATCCTAAACTTACTACTTTTGGTATTCACAGAAGGCATTTAGTAGTAGTAAAGTTAGGATTTTTGTCTTAAGATTGTCTTAAGTCTGTCTTAAGTTTGTCTTAAGTCGGTCTTAAGTCTGTCTTAAGTTTGTTTTAAGTTTGTCTTAAGGCAAACTTAAGACAAAATCCTAACTTTACTACTACTAAATGCCTTCTGTGAATAACAAAAGTAGGTCGTTTACGATTTTGTCTCAAGTTAGTTCTGTGAATGAGGCCCTCTGTCTTATTCCCACCTTGTTCCTGACTTTGTCAAACAATTGTATGCCATGGAGTGGGCCCTTGAATAAAGCCTGGCATTATTCCACAACCATGTAGGCTGGGATCAAGATTAACCATATCATGGTATACCTACAAGGTTCAGCCCGTAAATGCAACCTCAATACTCAATTAAGCATAAAGCTAACTGCCCAGTTAGAAAAATTCTACACAAATAGAATATCAAGGAATTCATGAACCTTGAATCTCTCTATTAACAATGCTTTGTATCCGGTAGAGAAACAAGATCATTCATACCACTTAGTCTTAGATTATTGACATTTAAACAGTCACATAGACACAATTGCAGCACAAAATTCATACAGTGCAGCACTAATGAAGAACATAGTACACAAAAAATACAATAGCACTTTGGACATACCTAATGGCTTTTTTGGCCAAAATGTAGCACCTGAAAGCTGGAATCTAACCACATTCACAGCATTAGGCAGTCAGAAACACATTTTTCAACTTCCTCAGAAGTATAAGAACAGCCCTGCCAGACTAACATCAATTTTTGATGAAAGTAACTCAGATGCATTGTCCTATCTCAATGACAAATACCTTACAGATGATTACTTAAATACTGATCTAGGTAGAATACTTTTGGGATTTGGCTACAAATTCAACATCCAGAAAATAAAAATTGTCTATCTCAATGTCCTACTTTAGGCACACGGTTATGAAATGAAAGCAAAAGCCTAGCACCACATTTCCTAGAGAAAGGTGCAGTCCTACAGTCGCCAAACACAATTAAAAAACTGCAATCCCTTTTAATCTTTCTCAATTTTGGTAGAACATGTATACCAGATTATTCACAATGGGTGAAACAGTTTCATGAATTAATCTGTCCAGAATTTTCAAGCACACATTGGGCAACAGAAAATACACAGATTCTTAGAACACTGCATACAGACAAGCTTGCATCCAGACACTTGCACACATGGGTCAACACAACAAACTTGTTGAACTGCATAACGGCGGGAGCCACTGGCTACAAGTATATCACTTTCCACAAAGATGATACTGTACTGATTGCCAATAAATCCCATTTATATTCAAAATCTGAAATTATTTTTCCACCAACAGAAAAAAAGCTTTCCTCCAGTTCAGACAGCTGCTATAAAGGAAATATTGTTGTGTCAGGGAAATGAATAATTGTTGTTACTCCCATTCCAGCCTAAGAGGCTGTCACAAAGACCAGCATTCCTAATGCGAAAGCCTTACATCCTAGATCGATACACTGGGCCACCTCATAACAGCGACTGATGTTGACTATGCCTTTGACCCCACTTTGCAAACACAAGAATTCCTCCAATATGAACAGGAATACTCTGTACCTAGTGACGATTTGCCTCTGAACCAGTATGACAACATTGTATGTACGGATGGTTCAGCCCAGTCCACTGTTGGAACTAAACAACAGTACTCCACAGTTTGCGCAGCAATATATGGAGTCATGTAGAATAGGGAATTCCACCCTCAAAAATTTTTTGCACAATCTCTAGGAAATTGTACTATCCTGCTGGCTGAACTCAAAGCTTAAATTCTGGCAATAGAAAATACTGATCCGGAATTCTTCACACTCATAGTGTGTGATTCATTTTACTGTGTCCAGTCTTTTAATGAAAAATTACATTATTGGCACTTGAGTGGATTTAAAGAGATTCAAAAAGCAAACAAATATCATGCATAAATTGCTTTGGGGAAAGGTGGACCATCTTAAAGAATGTTTGTCATGGGCTCGTGTAATTCATACAGTGAGTCACTAAACATGTTGGATAACATGTTGCCGGTCATTTACTGGCTGGTGAAGCTGCAAACGCAGTGGTTTAGACTGCTATAGTAGCTGGAATTACTCATTTACACACAAGAGTGGATGGTGACATCATGGTAGCTGCCAATGCTTCACACGCTAGCACACCATTACCCACACAATTTCAAGCAAAATACTTCTACCTGTTGAATGCCCAAAACAAACCTTCAGCTCATATTCCTGGATTGGGAGATCTAGGCGCCCGCCGAAATTAGCAGGGAAAGAACAGATTTACAAACAAATAACAACAAGAGGAAATCAAATACCACGGAAAATAATTGGCCTAAGGAAGGATCTAAATGCGGAGGTAAAAAAGGTCAAACCAAAACTAGAAATCACAACTTGGTGACGCCTATAAATCCACCTACACCAGGAATACCCTGTTGGATCACCAACATGGTGGCTGACCTTAAAACGGACCTTGAACACTCCATCACTGTGCTGATAAAACCTCTTATAGCTAAGATCGACAGACTAACATCTCTTGTAAATAACAAGGGTGTTGGCCTTAAAGGCCAACCACATAGCTGACAAACAACAAGGGCACCCAGTAAGTCAGCAAGGGACCTTGGGTAACATACTTTATATCTAACAACAGTGGTCCCATGCAAGGTTAGGAATGAAAAATATAATAATATAGACACAGTGGAACTATATTGGTTTAGAGTGATTTGTCCAGCCGGACAGTGATCACAGAAATCTTTACTATATATAATGAACAACGAAAATTCTCTTACATTCAACAAAGAGTGAGACACAAGCCTGTGCCTTCACGCTTACAGATTGGCAAAGTGAAAGGAAAAGGAGAGAAAGATATTTAGGCAGAAAGTGAGCGATTTCTGTTAGTTATAGCAATGACAGAAATTCAACAACACCATCAATAGCATATCTCAATAAATATACATATTCATATATGGTGTGACAAGAGGTCGACGACGTTTCGATTCCATAACCGAAATACAAGGAATCATCATCAGGACACAAAATATTATGCCTAAAACCTGTTCTACACAATAGCCTGTGTAGCGCAAGGGAGAATGCCCTGACGTCTTGGTGCAGGGATGGCGCCAATCATATGCTGGTTCTGGGCCGGGTCCTATGGTGGAGGTTCACGGCAGAATAAGCAGAGCTGTGGTTCTTTAGGTCGCCTTCTAGGAACGGAGGCCCCTACCCACTCAACTACTCTGGTTTATACTCCCCTCCCATGCCCCTCCATGCACAACGTGGAACCACATTGCTGGGAAGCCTGGATATCGCGAAGCCTTCGGCTCGCCCGTCCGCGCCTTATTTGGCGTCTGCACCAATACCTAATACCCCATTGTGGGCAACTTCACACATCACCGGAAATCTCCACCTTTAATCCTCTGACCCACCGAGAGGGTAGGCGCCTCCGTTCCTAGAAGGCGACCTAAAGAACCACAGCTCTGCTTATTCTGCCGTGAGCCTCCACCATAGGACCCGGCCCAGAACCAGCATATGATTGGCGCCATCCCTGCACCAAGACGTCAGGGCATTCTCCCTTGCGCTACACAGGCTATTGTGTAGAACAGGTTTTAGGCATAATATTTTGTGTCTTGATGATGATTCCTTGTATTTTAGTTATGGAATCGAAACGTCGTCGACCTCTTGTCACACCATATATGAATATGTATATTTATTGAGATATGCTATTGATGGTGTTGTTGAATTTCTGTCATTGCTATACCTAACAGAAATCGCTCACTTTCTGCCTAAATATCTTTCTCTCCCTTTCCTTTCACTTTGCCAATCTGTAAGCATGAAGGCACAGGCTTGTGTCTCACTCTTTGTTGAATGTAAGAGAATTTTCGTTGTTCATTATATATAGTAAAGATTTCTGTGATCACTGTCCAGCTGGACAAATCACTCTAAACCAATATAGTTCCATTGCATTAAAGGCCAACCAGCACAAGAGGGCGCTTCAACAAAACAGGATGGGGCCATATCGAAAAGACCAACTAAAGACAAGGCCAACCCAACTTCGGACATGGCAGCAAATAACCCTGCCAGAGTCATACAAAAAAGCATAAAAGACAAACAAAAGGTCGTTACCACACCGAACACAGGAAAATCCAACAAACAAACAATTACCGAAATTAATAAACCATCTCTTGGACCCACCCAAACTCTTTCTGGTAACAACGTTCAAACTCCCAAAGTGACTCCCAAAACTAATTCGACTCCATTTGCAACCACTAAAGAAAACAAAACAGCAACCCGCTTCAGGACAATCAACCTCCCGCCTGAAGCTTTACCCTTCGTAGTTGTTTTAACAGGAGTCCCACCCTTAAGAGAGGGCAAAAGGGAAACACAAGTAGAGAGAAAAAACAAATGTGCTCAGTGGTTACAAATACATAGACCACTACCCCTCAATATCCACGGGGAGATTCTCTCAGTAAGAAGGGGAGAGTGGATCGGTAAAGGTACTAAGACTATAGCAGGGGACATAATCACAATAAACTTTAGAGACATCGCAGCAGTTAATTTTATCTGCAATGCCCCCCCTAGTTATACCCACTCACAAATTCATCCTGTACACCTATCCTACTTCTACCCATTTGCACCTCATAGACCCATGCAGAGCAACAGACCTCCGAAGTTTAGAATGCCCCAAATGGATCCCAATACAGACTAACCCAGTGGCAAAGGCCATATCATGTGTCCCCAAACTACGATCCCTTCCTAACGCAGCACGTACACTGGAACAGGTTTAGCGTACTAGAAGAAGTCGATTGACAGGTACGTGAAATGCAATCTCCTAAACACGTAAGGTTAAAGGAGGCAGGTCTGCTCACAACAACAGGAACGAGACTGGGGTCGGGAAATAGACCGGAACCCGCTCCCAGCAAGGGAGGCAGCAATAAGTCGCCGAACATAAGCAGGGGAAGAGGTGACCTGATGAAATCCCCAGAATACAGGTCAACCATTGAACAGAGCAGATCAGCTATCCATTGCAGCCCACAATCTAGCCCCGGTACACCACCTAATGTGGAAAATTCGGTAGTGCTCCTATCAAGAGATCTAAGAGGAATTCCCAAGGAGGATACTTATGAAAACTTACAAATTGTATCCTGGAACATAGCAGGATTAGCCGCCAAATTCGAATCCCAAGAATGGCTTAGCTATATAAACAAATTCCAAATTATATGCCTGCAGGAAACATGGGTCACTGATCTAAATGACTACAGCCTAGAGGGTTATAAAAGTTTCTTTGTTCCGGCCAAAAAGGTATCCTCTGGGAGAGCCAGCGGGGGACTAGTAATATACGTTAATCTACACATCCAGGGCACCTGGCTAAACCTTAACTGGGTCTCATACAACCTTCAAGCAGTAAGGTTTGTCTCCACAAAAATAAACTTTTTTCTAGTCAATTGGTATAACGCTGTAGGCACGATGGAAAAGGGAACAGCCATAAATGAACTGGACTCTTGCCTAGAAAATTTGAACTCCCTAAATAAGACGCCAAACCCCCCAAGCTTAATACTTTTGGGGGATTTTAATTGCCACCTTTGTGATAAACTAAAACCCTTTAATAAAGACTGGTCGAGATGCACCATAATGAAAGGCCCCCATTTCACTCACTCAAAAGAGGGATGGGACCCGGAGAGACTAATGAAAAGGCATAATCTGATCCAAACCCTAGATCTTGTTGTGTTGGGCGAAAAAGGAGAATTAACCCCAACATACAAAGGAAGAGGTTGCCACTCTTACATTGACTATATCCTAGTCTCGCCTATACTAAAAAGAAATATTAGCAAAATCATAATAGATGCGAGCATCTTCAGTGATCATAATCCGGTCATTCTCACAACAAAAGGTTTTGATTTTAAATTGGGCCCAAAGAGATCCAACACTATAGAAAAAGCAGTGGACCAAGGAAGGAGAATTAAATGGGCCAGGATCGACGGGGATAGATTTTACAAAAGACTGATAACAGAGGGCTCTGAAGCAATAAACATATGCCTTGACCCAAGCGTGGAAGGAGTTCTGGTGGTCAGAGCTTTTGAAGAAATTGCGTCTTATGTAAATAATCTCTTAAAGACTACTGGAATTAGTAAAGTGCCCTCAACTCCACGTTGGTTCGGCTCTCTCTGTACCAAGGCGCATAAAAAACTGAAATTTAGCCTCCATGCCAAACCAAGGGACAGGTTCATTGTTGCACAGAATAGAGCCGAATATAAAAAAGCTCTGAAAAAACGCAAACAAAGCTTACAAAATCAAGCTTGGGAGGACCTAAGGGACGCTGCTGAAAGGAAAGACTCCTCAAGTTTTTGGAAAATTATTAACTCCCCGTGTTTTCAGGACCAAGGAGCACCAAAAATAACGAACATCATCTTGCCAGAACAGTGGCAAAACCATTTCCAGAGTCTTTACAACCACTCAAGCCATTTAATCCAGGAGGATGCACCTAGGAGGACACAGTCGGCTCTATTGGTCTTTTCCTTGAAAGAAGTTGAAATGGGAATAGCGGGGCTCAGCAAAAATAAAGCGCCCGGATGGAATTCCACCCGACCTATTCCTAAGTAAACCTGAGCTATGGGCCCCGCTGCTTACTAGGGTTTTGAACGAGGCAGTGGTGGCAGGACTGCCTCGTTCCTGGTCAACAGCAACCATAGTTCCTATCTACAAAAAAGGGAATCGTGACGACCCTCAATGCTATCGATCCATTTCACTCATCGACGTGACCGCAAAAGTATTAGGGTGAGTCATTTTACACCGTTTACAGGATTAGGCAGAAGAGCACCAGGTCCTCTCGGACATTCAATATGGCTTCAGGGAGGGCAGATCCATGACCGACCAATGTTTGAACTTATATCTTCTGACAGCAAAATATACCATCGCCGGTAAGGGATCCATTTTTATGGGGTTTATGGACCTTTCAGCGGCTTTTGACCGCGTAAACAGAAGAAAGCTCTGGTCTTTGCTGACAGAACTAGGAGTGGATCAACCCCTCGTGGACACCCTGCAAACCCTACACTGGAATACATCTGCAAGCGTGAGGTACAACCAAGAGGGAAAAAAGACCGACCCCTTTTCTTGCACCAGTGGAGTGAGGCAGGGATGCATCCTCGCGCCCTTTCTTTTCACCATATACATCAATTCTCTAGAAAAAGATCTCCTCAAATTAAAGGTGGACTCACCCCAAATTGGTCATCGTGCAGTGCCTGTATTACTATACGCCGATGACGCGGTACTGCTTGCCAGAACCCCCCTGGGATCACAAAAGCTGATTGACGGCTTTGTCGTGTTCATGGACAAACTGGACCTAGCGACAAACTTGGAAAAATCCTACATCATGTCATCAGGGCAACTGAAAAAAGGGAACTTTACCTACCACATTGGGTCACACAAGATAGATCAGGTCAAGACCTTTTCATATTTTGGGGTACTGTTCGATGACCATCTCAATTTCAAACCACTGGCAGAAAAGCACGCGACGAAACTGGCAGCGTCAGTAGGAGCCATCATGGGGTACGGACAAAGACTGGGAAGATGGTCTCCAGAGCAAATACTGAACCTGTACAGGCCAATTTGGTGTGCGAAGGTAACCTATGGGGCAGAAGTGTGGGGCTTCATAGACAACAAAGCACAGCAAATACAGACAGAAGAAAATAAATTTCTGAGAAGAGTCCTGAAAGTGCCCCAGAGTGTACCGGCTTACATCATCCATGAGGAAGTGGGAGAACCTTTCATTGAAGACCGTATCAAAGTCAAACCTCTCTTGGCATGGGTCAAATTATGGACAAATCCCGAGGCGGCATTAACAAGACAAATATATTGGATTTCCTCAAACGAGATAAAGGACACAATATACCCTGGTTGAAGTACGTCAAGAACTCATTAGCAGAGATTGACTGTATAAACTTCTTCACATCCCCAGACTCTCTAACTGCCGAGAGCAAAGCTTTGGTAAAAAAAACCTTTCCCAGAACGGCTTCAGAAGTTAAGGGCTGAGAAAGAAAGTCATAAATCCACTGTTCAATCTTACAGTAAATTCACAGCGAAGCAAGGAATGGAACCTTACCTGAGGGTCATGTATAATGCTCAGGACCGCTATGTCATGACCCGTTTTAGACTTAACATGCTCCACCATCTTTTCGCGGTTCCGGCTGGGTTTACTCATACAGTGGTAGAGAAGGGTACCTGCGGCTGCGACCATAGGTCTCCGCAGGATACCCTTCACTTTGTTTTATTGTGTCCATTTTATACAGTACCAAGAAGTACGTTTCTGGTGGGGATCTTGAAAGACTCAAAGTTCAAACAAGCTAAACTGGCCCTGAAGTTCCTACAGGAAGCTGAAGACGCTTATACTCTCTTCTGCACTATAAACTTTATCCGGATGGCACTACGGTTAAGGAACACTAGAGAATTAAGACTCTAACATTACCTGACCCCTTGAATAACTTACTCCTTGTCCCTAGCTTAATGAATTATGGTGTCAGATAATTTTATCTTTTATAATTTTTTTTAATGGAAATTCACTTTTTATCTTGAATACTTGCGTGTATATTGTGTATGTGCTTTTATGGTGTCTTTTTAAGAACCGAATAAAGATTACAAATTGAAATTTATAGTGATACCAAATCAATACCAGAGGCTAGAATTAATCATATGAGCTCATGAGCGGTTAGCTTCTGCCCATGCAGGTGTGGTAGCTGTTTCCCAGCTCCAGTAAAGCTATTGGTGGCATGGTCTCGATAAAGAGACAACACAATATGTCCTTAGTCCTGACAAATTAAAAGTTGCAACACAGCTTGTCCACTTCAGACACCTCTCTTAGTCTCAAACAACCATTAGCATGTGCCTATCTTGATTATTGTGGACCTTTGAATTTGGATGATTTATTTAAATGTATTCTATTGGAAGTGGATTCATGTTCTAGATTTTTATGGGTATGGCAACATAGGCTGGCTGTGTTTGACTCTAGGGCTTACCATGGTATCATGGGAACCCAGGCATGGCTTTGCATTATTTCTTCCCCTTTCATCCTAGGGGAAATTCGATAGTGGAAAGGAAGAACCATGACCTAAAGCAGTGTTTAATAGCTAGAGTATTCGTTTTAAGTCATCGTTGGATACTGTCAAAGTTTAGTTCCTCAGGAGCAGTACCCTCAAGATGCCCAACTTCTGGCAGCTCCAAATCTGGATTTAAAACTACAGAGGATCTGAATGGTCAAACGAGGGGAAGGGAATTTGGGAGGGTACTGTGGGGAGGGAGAACTAAAATTAAATGGGGCTCATGATTAGAGGACTTTCATCATTGTTCATATATATGAAACATTAATCACATTTAGAAACATTAGCATAGCATTACCTGAAAATGAAATAAGAATCTTGATGTGACTATTTCAAATAAGGAAGAATGATTAAAGCCACTTAGGGTCCAAAGGAAAATTTTTAATTAGAAGTCCATAATAAATCAAATAGATCCTATATGTGGATATCTTCCTCCTGTTCTTTTTCCTGTTGTTCTAATTCTGCAAGGTTTTGTTTTCTGTATTCAGAATTCACTATCTCTGCAGGGTTTGTCTTGCACGCTTTCTGACCAATGTCTGTGGAGGGCAACAATGTCCACTTTACAGTTGGCCTTCTAATATAACCTTTCCAGAAATGTTTTTAATTGTCTCTCAATTCTACCAATTTATTTTAATCAACTAAATATTAACTGTTCCCCCTCTCGCAGTAATCGACAATAGTGAGAGAAAAGCTAAGTAAAAAGTAAAGAGCTCTTGAACAAAGGTTCTGTTGTACCTTCTCTTCCGACGTGCTGCAGGAAACTCCGGCCTTCCCGACTTCCAGTCCTCAAAACTGGTACACGGAGAACGCACAGAGCACAATCGGCAGCCCGACACAGAATCCGCAATAATCCCCAATGAGTGATGGGCGGGTCCGGTTTTATAGAGCCAATTCGGGCACTTGTGACGTCTCTTCGTTACGTAAGGAGACTTGAAAGGTGTTATAACTAAAACGTTACTCATGTCTACAGGGTCAAGGGAAAGAAATGGCAATTCTTGCATGAATACTGTACATTAGGCTACATTCCACTTTACAGCACAGTATGATACAAACGGATGAGCCCATACTATGTTTCCTCACACAGTGGTACATTTATTCTGTTATTGCCATTAACAGAGTCAATAACAGAGTCATGTTGTTTATACAGCACAGCTGGAGAGGAGGGTTCATGACAGGATACATCACTTTTGTTAGACCTGTCCTCCTTAGGGTGGTCTTCCCTGAAACAGTTTGCCTACTTACCTTCTCTATTTGCTGATTCTTTTTGTTGGATTTAGGAAACTGACCAGTTTATCACTGCTGACCAGTGCTAAAGTGCATGTGCTTCTCCCCTAAACATGATAACATAGGTGTATATACAATTGCAATATTGAATTTGCTTCTAAATCCTTTGAAAGATGGTACACCATATACCCAGGGCTTGTAAATTAAATACTACTAGTGGGCCTGCAGCACTGATTGCTCCACCCACATAAACATGTCTGAGGCCTGCCACTGCGGGACTTGTGTGTGCAGTTTTACTTTCACTTCGACTTGTCATTTAAACCACATTTGCTAATCCTTAAACTCCCTTTTATTACACATACTTCACATCTAAGGTAGGCCACAGGATCAAGACTGATTTGCATATAGCCGGGTCTATACTGAGGTGGTGAAGTGAGCTAAAGAATGATGATGGATTCAACCCACATCTGTGACTGGGGGGGAGTATCTGAAAAGTTTCAGCGCTTCGTCCATCATCTCCTTGTGTTTGCTTTTTGCGCCCTAAGTTGACAGGGTATGCCCAGACCTGGCTTTGCAGTTCGGGCTGGACTGTTCCCATGAGGCACAGGGTCAAGACTCATTTGCATATAGCTGGGTCTGTACTTAGGTGGTGAAGTGAGCTAAAGAAGGATGATGGATTCAACCTAGGTCTGTGACTGGGGGTGAGTGTCTGAAAAGTTTCAGCGCATCGTCCATCATCTCATTGTGTTTGCTTTTTGCGCCCTAAGTTGGCAGGGTACACCCAGACCTGGCTTTGCAGTTCGGGCTGGACTGTTCCCATAAGGCACAGGGTCAAGACTCATTTGCAAATAGCTCGGTCTGTACTGAGGTGGTGAAATGAGCTAAATAATGGTGATGGATGAATACCAGTTTTGGTAAGAGGATGACACAGGTCACCCTAACATAATGATAACATCTGGAACCAAATTGGTAAAATAGGAGCCTGATTTCCATCCTTATAAATGCCGCAGATCCACCTGGGCCAGCAGCAGAAACATGTTGACAATTAAGGTGGTGATGGCGTAATGGTTACCCTAATCCCTACATTCTAGATTTTAACGCCAAGTGATACCCTGCGATTAAATACGATTTGGGGTAGTACATTGGTTTTTAAATCAATACTTCATGGCCCCCACTCTCTATCAAATCTGATTTTTAGAGAGTGAGGACTGCCTATGATAACTAGGATACCTGCTGGTATGTGAGGAAAGTCCTTAAAATGTTTTGAGATGCCCATCACTCTACTTACCAAAGTAAAATATCGGCCATGTACTTATATATAGTGCATGTCTTAGTAGTGAAAAACAACTAAATTAATTTTTCACTACAGTGAGACCTACGACTCTCTTACGTTAACATTAGGAATTCCTTAAAATACTTTAAATCTGTAATTCCTGATTAGAAAAGAGTTGCTGTGTCATGTTTTATATCTTTGGAATGATAAATCGTCTTTACTGGTAAAGTTGGATTTGACAGTACTATTTTTGAAATGTCACTTTTAGAAATTGGACATTTCTCTTCTTTTACAGCTTTGTGCGCCTTCAACCTGTCTCCAATACTTGTCTTGCGTGGATTACAGATACACTTTGTACATTCCCTTAAGCCAGCTGCAAAAAAAGGAAGGTTGAGTGTGTCTAAGTACTCTTCCGCATCCTGGTGGCTCTTTCTGGGCTGGAAAGGAAGGAGCAGCTGACACTTATACCTAAATAGGCAGTGCCATGTCCATACACAAAGGAATGATTACTCCTACAGATAAAGCAAAACCAAAGGGGATGATGGACGGTGTGTTAAACATTGTAAGCACTCACCCCCAGTCAACTAATCTGGGTTTACTTCATCATCATTCTTTAGCTCACTCCACCACCCCAGTTCAGACATGGTCATATGCAAATCAATCAGACCTTGTGCCTCATGGGAACAGTCCAGCCCGAACTGCCAAGCCATGTCTTCCCTGGACCGGAAACAAGCATCCTGGGACTGGTTTATGGCTAACCAGCTGTCATCAGCCAGGCTAGCTTGAATCCAGTGGCAAAGTGAGCAAGTGACCCACATCTGGACATACCCTGTCAACTTAGGTTGAACAAATCAAAAGCAAAGGGGATGATGGACAGAGTGCTGAGCATTGCAAGCACTCACCCCCAGTCAACTGATCTGGGTTTACTTCATCATCATTCTTTAGCTCACTCCACCACCCCAGTTCAGACATGGTCATATGCAAATCAGTCAGACCATGTGCCTCATGGGAACAGTCCAGCCCAAACTGCCAAGCTGTGTCTTCTCTGGACCGGAAACAAGCATCCTGGGACCGGTTTCTGGCTAATCAGCCTTCATCAGCCAGGCTAGCCTGAATCCAGTGGCAAAGTGAGCAAGGGGCCCACGTCCGGGCATACCCTGCCAACTTAGGGCTAACAAAACAAAACCAAAGGGGATGATAGTCTGGAGCCAGGACTGGGAAGAAAGGGCTTCTGTGCACTTTAAAGACCCATTTTTGAAGTCAACACAACGTCAAAGAAACTGCTGGATATAAGTAATGTGTCTCTGACCCCACCAAATCAGACACTTTTGGACCTACAACTGGACTCTGTCAGAAGAACTGCTGTGCTGAATCAAGGACTGACACTCTGCTGGACTAATGACCTAGAAGGTTTGCTTTTTTGTTCTGTTGCCCTGCTGCCTCCTGCTCTCTAACCCGGGTGAGGAGAGCTGGACTCTACCTTGCAACCAAAGCGATCCACACAGGTTTGTTGGCTTGCTTCTTGTTGCTTGAGAGTCAAGGCCATCAAAGTATCTACACCTGTTCCTGTAGCTGGCTCACTGGAAGTGGACTCAGATACTTGCAACAGAAAAATTGATGCATCTCTAGTCTGTATGTAGCAGAAGCAACAGATCAATCCTGTTGCACAAGTAGAATCAGCACATTGCCTTTGAAATCACTGCATTGCAACTAGAATCACTGTATTGTCCTCACTGCATGGAGAAGATTGGAGCATCGTCCCTTCAGCATGGATTAACCCAGCACGCTAGGACTGGCAATTGGCTCAATGAACCCACTGCATTGCAACCACTGTGTGAAGAAAACGTATACATCACCTCAGGCGCAGGCTCAACATCGATGCATCACTTGTCCCATGTATTTCGATCTTGCGACCAGAATCAAAATACTTTGTTCACTGGACCTGCATGGCTCTTGTCTCCGATCTGCACTCCCTCATGGTTGGCATGGACTGATGACTTTGCCCCAGTCCATCACTACCAGATACTCCCCTTTGGCTCTTATTGCTTCAAAAGGCTAGAACTATTTTTATTCATTAAAAATTCATAACTCAACTTCTACTTATTGCATTTATGTTGTTTAAGTCGTGCTTTATTTAAAAAAAAATATTGTCCACTTTGTAAACAAATGTAGAGACTTTTGTGGTGTTTTCATTGTGTGTGTGTGTGTGTGTGTGTTTGGCACAAATGCTTTATATATTCGCTCTTTAGAGAAGCCTCACAGCTCTGTGGCAAGCTACCAGAGGGTGAGCACAGGTTATCTTTTAGTATGTGTCTACCTTACCCTTACTAGAGTGGTGGTCCCTACTTGGACTTGGTGCATACCTCTGTCAACTAAAGACCCCATTTCTAACAACTTGTTTGGGGTCTGAATTGCTTTAAACATTCAGCTGAGATGATACTAGGGCAGCAAGATTAACTATGAGATCCTGTTCAGCGTGCAGATGTACGTTCTAGACCTTGATAATCCTGGCACAGTGGCAGCACATATTTCATCAATGAACATTTTGCTGTCTTACAAAAACTACAAGACTCCCAAGATAAACCTTTAAATGAACCTACTCCGCTACTGAAGTAGTGAAAAATGCAACCAGCAACTCCTATCTGGATTCCTAAATTTGAGGATCTAATTTAAAAGAAGATTAATGAAAAGAAGGAGTGTGTCCCTTTATACACTGCACCAGTGCCAGTCCTTGGCATTGCAGGTACCAGAACTGTGATTTTTCCATTACTTGCTGGTTGTAACAAGAAATTATTTGAGTCCATCAACAATGTCAAACCACAACATGTGGCCAGACCTACACAGTAGTCCATGAGGGCTCCTGAGTAGTTACATGTTTCCTCGCACTACCATATAGGACATACCTCTACAAGCATTAGATAATACAGAAATTGCTAATCCCCATTTGGGGATGTCAGATAGTGACGTTCTACTTCTTTGTGTTTCTACTGCTGTCAACTTAAACACACCATATGTGAGTTGACAGTTCCTGACTGCCATTTCTAACATTAGAGTTGTTTAATATAACCTCCTTTGGAGGTGCCGACCAGTTCATTGTACCACGTGATGTCACTGATGTCATTTGCACAGACTTCCTCTGGCTTCTTTGATGACATTGAAGACTTTTTCTCAGATTTGTCACATACTTCATTGCATGGGATACCTGGATTCGTTTTCTGGCTAAAAGAGACATATCTGATTCCATTATGGTTCTACATAAGAATCGCCATTTCACTGCTTTTCCTATTCATTTGATTTAGATTCGTCACATTGTTTTCCTATTTTTGCTCCTAAATAAACATTATATCCCAGAACACTCTGCTGTTGAACTGCTAGCTGAGGTATTGAAGCATCAATCCTCTTCTCATAAAGTCCGAAGACACCTGTCCCTTGCAAACATTTCTGCATTCTCTTTCCTGAATGGCATTTTGTGCAATAAGGTCCTATTTGATATTTTTTATCCTACAGAAACATAAAAAATGACTTATGTGATTAAAATTGTCATTAATAATGTTATTACGTTTGTATTTCTATGCCACCCCTGTGAAAAGCATGCTTTCTGAAATGGAATATTATACGGTATTTAAAAATGAGGATTTATATCGTAATTCCTCTAACTATGGTGAAATGTTTTGTTATCACCATAATACCTACCATTATTAATACAGAGCTAGTACTCCACATACAATTTCTAATTATACACAAGCGGAACATTGCCAAATACCACCAGTGGGTAGTTCAAAACATTACTGCAAATGTTTGCATATTTATTCTAGTATCAACCCTTTTGACCCAGTTTACTATTATTAAAAACTTACTCCTTCCACAGCAAAGAAAAATATGTTGACCCCCTGAAAAAAATCCATTCATATTGATTCCTTTCCTAGCTGTCTAAAAAGGCTATGCATTTTGGGAAGACAACATTTATTTAAACTCAGAACAAAAGCACAGGTGCACCACACGACTGAATTTGATCAACAAGGACAATTATAAAGTCCATATCCAGAGAGAAAAAAGTTCTTCTATTTTTTCATTTTATTCCATTTTCATTTTACGTAGATAAAAAAACTAGTCTAGTTCTAATGATTCAACACGCAGTACAGCCGATGCATTTCGTCCTGGTGCAGGACTTCTTCAGGGCTGTTAAATACAAACAAATAAATATACATATATAAGAACAACACCTGCAACAAATATAAAACATCCTATACATGAACATAGATTGGCTAAAATCAAACCCATAGTCACATCACATTAGTTATACATACTTGCACATTGTACACAAAAGAGACAGACCAACAAGCTATTAAACAGTTATGAATTTTTCTATTTATATTTTGTGCGTGACACATTAATCATAAACTAAATAAAATTAAAGAAACATGAAATGTCTAGATGGTGGGATGGAACCACCCTGGAAAAAAATATAGAAAATTAGAAGATTCCCAAGGGCCATAGAATCTTAATTTTTCCTTCATTTGAGGACCTTGATAAAGAACAACTGGAGAATTTTGAGGGAAACCTCCAGAATGCCTCATTTAATATGATGCGCATTCTGTAAAAGAATGCAGAGAAAAAGGGTACCAAGCTACAACAAGAAATTGAGGAACTGGAGAAAGAAATAGCAACATCTGATTTAAAAGAAATAGTAAAGAAAAATTCTGTCATCCTGAATGAGATCCTTGAGGGTAATCAAATAAAACTAAGGGACAAGAAGGTTAGGAGAATCAAAAGGGATGATAAGGACTATAAATACGGGAGAGTTTACACATTCTCCCACAGGTAGGATGATGTTAAGATACCTGGTGAAGGCAAACGACCGAGGGAAGAGACTTTGGAATTAACCTCTGCCAGTAGCATAACCTCCCTCTCATCAGTGGCCAGTTCAGTAGCTACAGAAGATTCAGTAGACTGAAAATAGACCCAAAAGTTTTTTATTGGAAATGGAAAGACTCCGATTGGGTACAAGCTCAACATCAGAAGATCAAAAACTAGAAGGGGGGAGGAGATGGCAGGAATACAAACAGAAACAACAACAACAAAAAAACAAGAACCAGTGGGCAGAAGGACCAGATCGAAGAAAACAGTGAATTAGTAGACTCAAATGAGGAGGGAGATATTGTGGAAGAGAAGATAATGATTGTGATCTTGTCTGGCAGGGTGCTTTTCAAAGACGATGGCTCAGTTTTAAGTAAGGGACTCAGTTTTTGCTCTAATCAGATGAGGGGTTATGTTGATATATTTGTTGATTTGTCAAAATTTATCAGACTGTTAAGATTGAAGGATCATTTCTTGTGCAACCCCCCCATCTGTGCTAAACCCCTGATTAAAAATGTTCCTCCGACACATACTGTACATGAAATAAATGTAATCCAAACCATGATGTTTGTTGAATATGAAACATCAAATGATATGGATTTTATCAGAAAAGAATTGGAAATCATGGAGGATGTCTCTATGGATAGCGGCCTGAAACCAAAGTCAAAATGTATCCCTGTTGGTACACATCCTAATATAGACATATTCAGAGGCAGGGTCACACAAGGTTTTCATCACCTATCGGAACACCCTATCCCCCCTAATTTGAGAAATTACAACCTAACATCTGTAGTGAATGCAACCTTAAAAAGACTGAAGTCTGATGCCACCATTGTTATACGTGAGGCTGACAAGGGGGGAAATGTGGTCATAATGGAAAAGATGAGCTACATGAGGGAAATAGACCGCCAGACACATCCTGTTATACCAAACTTCCTGGGAATCTCATCAAGGCCCTTAGTACATACATAAATATGAGACTTGTAGAATGGCGTGTGATTGGTCTGCTAAGCGAAGAGGAGTGTAGATATTTAACAGTCTTGGAACCAGTTTTCTCATGTATTTACATACTGTCCAAAATACATAATGGGCGGCCCCTTTCCACCGGGCCGCCCTATTATTTCTGGGGTCAATTCACCTACCGAAAAACTTTCTGAATATTTGGACCTTTACATACAGCCCCTGGTGCAAAACCTACCAGCATACATAAAGGACACAAAAGATATCTTGGGGAAATGTTAAGGCTTTAACTGGTCCGAGACCTTAACCTATGTGACTCTGGATGTAACCAGTCTTTATAAGTGTATTGAAAAAGAATTTGGGGTAACAGCACTACAATTCTATCTGGGACAAAGGACGGCAGACCATTACTCACATAACGAGGTCTTACTGTGAATGACTGACATCATACTGTCTCAAAAAACTTCTTTCTTCATGATTCCGAATGGTTGCATCAAGTTCAGGGCACATCGATGGGCCCCAGATTTGCTCCCACAATTATGCCAGGCTCTTTGTGGGCTGGTTTGAACTGGAGCATGCCTGGGGCCGCCATGGGGCAAGGTGGATGGAACATGTGATTTTTTGGGCCAGGTACATCGCTGATGTTATTATGCTCTGGGTTGGACCTGCCCCAGAACTCATGGATTACCAACGCTTACCTAAATGATAATCCTTTCAATGTCAGATTTACTATTAATCATACTAAGGAAGAGATTGACTTCTTAGACGTCACTTTCTTCATACAGGATAATCATATCAAGGTGCCCTTAGGCAATTGTGCGCTCCACAAATCCAACAATCAAATCAAATCAATCAAAATAAAATATTCACAGCCACACACATAGAAAAAGTACTGCCCCTAATAGTACACTACACTTTCAGAGCTCAAATCCGAACATGTTATTAACAACATTCCTTAAGGGGGGTGATCCACATGTGATGCAATTGCAGTACTGAGGAGACCTTCTTACTGAACTTAGGGGAGACAGAGAAGCACTTCCTAGATAGAGGGTATCCAGAGGTTATACTGAGTAAAGCGCACAGAAAAGTGATGACAATTCCTAGGGTATCGACCTTAACAGCAAATTTCAGTAATACATCCACAAAAACTCCACTTGCCTTCTATACACAAAACAATGATCACAGTAGCAGGGCATATAATGTCCTTAGAAAGCATTGGCACCTATTGGTGGATATACCAAGCCCCCTCTGAGCCAAATGGGCGGATGATCCTGAAATGCTGTGCCTGTGACTGAGATTCAGCCCTGCTGACTCTAGACCTTTCCCAGCAAACTACAGCAGCCTTCTATACAGCAGATCAACTTCCTGTTACATCACACACATGTATGGAAGGTTGGGTTGTCCCAAGGGATCTTGCAGACGGTACTGCCACTATGATCTTGATAGTGTAGGTAGTATTAGGTTGGAGTATTATTATGAATATAATAATAATTACACAGTAATGTTTTAAGGGTTTTTCTTTTTCATCATTGTAATGCTAGTTACAATGCTTTGTTTCATCCTACCAATAATTGAAGCTCATGCTTTTTCTCACAAGAATACAGATGTTTCAATAAACGTTTGAAAAGCCAATTAGTATCATTCTTGTGCCTCCCTTGGGCATGACTGAGTAGCAACAAGAGGGTAGATCTATTTCCATGATTTCCTTAGGGAATTAGAGTGGCCATGTCCTGAGGTTTCAGATACCATCTGGCACCCTGTAAGGTTAGGGTTTCAGATGGCACACTGTGATCTAGCTAGGAAGAAGGCCAAATGAGTCTGATGATATGTGTGGACACAGTCCTCATATTCTGATGCTTATGCTGTCCAGATACACAGTCCTACTTGAATTGTAGGAACCGTGTGACATAATCACAGTTCTTTAAAATGTGATGCATATCTTTCACTCTCTGTACCTCATTGTGGCAGGAAATTGCACACAAAATTTCTGATGATGCTCACAAATAAATTTGAAGTTCACCTCTGTGCAACATACAGCTATATTGAAATTCAAAACATGAATTCACGATTGGCTAATTGGAAAGAAGTAAATCATACACATCCATTGCTTTATTTGGTATGTTTATATTTATGTATCTATGTGTTAGGACATAAATATCAAGTAAATAGATAGTGTGGAATGCATTAATGTTCATAATCCACAGAAATTGATAATTCAGGATCATATATAATTAATAATAAGGTTATGGGTCATAAATCAGTTCTGGGTACCCCCATATGAACATGATCATACTCATTGGAGAGGTAATTGGGGAGAAAACACAGCAACAGAGTGTCAGTGAACTCCAGACAGGCTGATAGCATTTTCAGTGGGATCTGATGAACAGAAGTGTAAAAGGCTGGAAAGATGTTAGACTGCTGCATTTTCATATAGCATCTGCCTGCCTCAAGAGAATTAAAGTGCTTTACCAGAATAACTGGATTTCACTACACCGTTGTTCCTTAGGCTGAGGGGGATTAAGAACGTTGTCCATGATCATAGGCTGTGGAGCTGAGAGGGGGTTGAACCAGGTTCCCCAATTCCAAGATAAGCAACTCTAACCCCAAGGCCATATGTTCTGTGGTATGGTTTCCTTCAGGAGCAACAGGATCCAGTGACAATACCAAGGCTGGTCTTACTAATATTACAGTGAGGGCAACTATCTCCCATAAATGCTGTCCAAAACATCATGTGCCCCCAAATTTCTCAAAAATTCAAATTCTAAAATATTTCCCTTTACAGCAGTCATTCCCATCTGCAGAAAGTTCGAAATACAACTATGTGAGATTTTGATTTGCCTCCTGAAATGAAAGTGCATTTTACATCAGACTGTCAGTAAAAGCTGGCATTCGTTTCACCTTTTCAAAATCTTTACATCAGTACACAAATGTCACCGTGCACTAGCATTAGAATATCATCAAACTAAAGATTACTTGGTATCAACCTCTTCACCCACTAAGGGACTGCATCACTGCTTCTGGTACCTGGATGCTTGTTCAAACCCATGATGACCCAAGGGCTTTTCAGACACCAATTAATTTAGTGAGAATGATTCCCTTCTTTCATTCAGGAAGTAACTGAAGAGTGGACTCTTCTGCTGATTTTTGCTCAGTAATAGCTCTGTGTTAGTCTCAGTAATAGATCTGTATTTGCCCTATTAGAGTGGACAGTCTGATTTGTTTATTCTGTCAGTCACTCCTAGTGAAAATCTGGTGGCCATGGAAAGTAATCAAAAATATTCCTCCCACACCCTGAGATAAAACTCCCAGAGTCTGGAAGGAATTATATTTGTGTTTTTTTCAGAAAACAAAGAACACTTTGCAATTTTGTTTCTTAAATAGAAAACTGTTTAATGAAGTATGTGTAAGAGACGTCAGCCATTCACCAAACTTGTATTACTTTCAGAAGAAATGTCATAATGGCTATTCTCTGAAGGCACGCAGATTACCTGTGAGATGGCAGTGATTCAATAACTTTGTGGGTACTAGCCTGTCATGGTGGAGCACGTAAAGCCCTCCACCCTCCTGAAGGATGGCGTGTCACTCAACAAACTCAAAATTAGGCCCTATGGCATTCGGAATACAGTGGATGGAATTTGCATGAATTTTTAATTAAGTAACCTGTGTAAAAACTATGTAGCTTTCTAAGCCACCTTGCTGGGCTCTGTTAAAAGGGCAGGAATGTGCCATATTTAACATAATGCAACACATTGCTGTCCTTTCCTTACACTGGTGCCCTTTTGGTTCCCTAGCTCCAATAAAGGAACCCTTGCACCATGGTGCAAGGGTGCCTGCATTGTAAGTAGGATTGTTTTGAGCAGAAAGGGGCACCTTTCTGCACTAAAGCAATCCTCTGATGCATTTTCCTCTTTCTATGTGTGATACAGAATGCAGCACGCATAGAAAGAGGAAAAACGAGGAGAAATAAAGATATATCTCCTCGTTGTGCCTCACCTGGGCAGGCTTGGCATTCTGACACATTCCCTGGTTTACCGGTAATGGTAAACATTGGAATGCGTAAAAATCCATGTGTGGATGCACAGAAACACCAATGTTCGACTCATGGAACGCCTCCTGGAAAACTGTAACACAACACAGGGATTTGCACTGCATTGCGTTCCTCCGGAATTATCAAGCCCTGCAGGGGCCACGCAAGGTGGCATTGTGTAGCTTGATAAATCTAACTTAGGGTTTGTGTTGCCCTCGCGGTTCCTTGTGAGGTGCAAGGGTGATGCAAAACATTCATGAATATGCCCTAAATGCGAAGAAAAATGATATTGAGCCAAAGGTGATAAATATTTCTAGGCCTAATTTAGAGTTTTGTAGGTGGTCTACTGTTTCACAAACATGACATATCTGTTACATTTATTTTAATTTAATTTACTATACTCAAACTAGTTACATTTATTTATTGAACCTTTGTTAATAGTGCTGTAGCAGTTTTTATAAAACATATTGTGCATTTAAAATGCATTCATAAAATTATTGACATTACATTTTAGCTTATAAATACATATATATAAATATTTGTATTTACTTTTTTAAATTAATACCCTCCGCAATATTGAGATTACCACAGTGATTGTGGAGGTCTCCAGCAGTTAAACATGGTGGCAAAGTCACTATTAGTCGTAACTTTGAGGTCGTATGCAGAATTTTGATTCGCTCCAGCCCGTTTCATGGGGTGAGGCCATATAAACCTACACTTTTGAGTAACTTTACACTCATAAATGACAAATAGCTAAAAGTAGTAGCTGTTCAAAAGTGTAAGAGTAAACCTACAAGTGTAAATTTACTCACATGTCAATTTTCCTTTTTGAATAGCCCCCTCAATACAGTGGATGGAGAATTGTCTTTCTGCTGCTCGTCTGTTTTTTTTCGGGAGTGACACCATTGAGGAAGTGAGAAAGATGCAGTGGAGGCTTGTTGGCAAAATTCAAGCTGCCAAAATCTAAACAAGGTGGACTGAACTCCAAGGCGGAGGACGGGAGAACAGCCTTTTTGTAATGGCTTGTCCTCCTCCACTAAATTCAAGATAAGGCCAAACGTTCTTACCTTCTTCCTATATTAATATAATGACACACTTTCTATTGAATTGCTTTCCCCTCACACTGGAGGTTGCAATATACAGCCTCCAATAAGACCATCAATCTCTTGTTTGCCCAGTGAGATGCATGTGTGCATTTACAATATAGACGGCTCTGATTAGATGTGAACGGCTCCTTTATATTCTGTTTCAATGTCTTTGTGTTACTTAAAGAAAATTATTAGTTTGATGCATTTCTTACCAGTTTCCTTTCTATTTTATTTGCTCTATTTATCTAATTTCCCATTGCGGTTCTTAAGCTCGGCTTTCTCCTTTGCCTTTCTGGAGTCCAATAATATTCATTTTCAGACTCTGCTATTTTTCTTATCCATTTATTAGTGCTGTGTGGGATATATATCTGTTATGTCCTTGTGATTCATTGACATAACTAACATCCTCGCACATGTTCTTTGGTGGCTTCACAATCTGTGCATGACTAATGTGCAATAGAGGGAATGATGTGAACGGTGACTCAGACCTTGGTAATAGAGTGCCAATTTGCATTCACATTTCCTTTTTTTCAAATATATATTGGTATATAAGAACATCAAAAGGCAAAAGAAGCATGTTATAATGTTTTTATTCGACGCCTTTGTTAATTATGTATTTGTTAACAGTGTTTGTTAAGTGGTGTATACATTTAGGGATTATCCGTAATTAGGTGATGATTTCTATGACTAAGAGGTTCATACTATGCAAAGTCATATATGGGTTCCAACTACTGTTTTACAGGTCAGCTGTGATCTGCCGCTCTCTTTTAATTTTTTGTGATCAAAATATGTGTGCTTATATTTCCACCTTTAGGGTCTGATGCAGAGTTTGATGGACGGGTAACTCTGTCATAGATAAAAATCCCATTTGCCCATTACAAGTGCATTATAATGCACTTGTATTATGGACAATGGGATATCTGTTACATTTGTGATAGAGTATCCCACCTGACAAGCTCTTAATTACTCACTTAGGGGCAGATTTATCCTCTGGCACATGGAGCACCCTCTGTCAGGGTGGTGGAGGACTTAACAACTGCCATCCAGATGAACAAAAGTCCGTCCTATTTAGAGATGACCTCTGGCTAATCAGTCATATCTGTACATTGTGCGGTTTCCTCATGATACAAGCAGTTTGGTGATTGTCCACTGTCGGTTTTGACAGCCATTCACCAATTGTTTAACATTGAGGGCTAGATGTAGGTAATCTCATTTTACCAATTCCTAAATACCAAATTTTACCAATTCGGTATTTAGGAATCAGTAAATATGATGTAGGTAATGAATCGGTAAAATTTACCGATTCGGAAATATTTCTTATTACCGATTCGGTAATAAGAAATACCTTCCCATTCATTCCTATGGGCCTGGAGGCCCATAGGAATGAATGGGAAGCCATTTACTATTACTGATTCGGTATTTACCACATTGACACCCTGTTGCACCCCTGAATCGTGCATGTGTGCACATGTGGCGCACATACATGCCCTTAGGGCATATATGTCTGCCACATGGCACCTTGAAAAAAGCAAATTATTGCTTTTTTAAAGGTATTCGGTATTTACCACCAACTACAAGTTGGTGGTAAATAACGAATCCTTAAAGCAAAAATGACTCACTTGAGTGCCAGCTACATAAGTTTTAAGGAGTCGGTATTTTATCGATTCCTTAAAATAAGGATTCAGTATTTTACCGATTCCTTAAAATAAGGAATCAGTAAAATACAGAATCCTTATTTCCAGCCTCCTACATTAGGAAGGGCTAAATACCGTTTGGGAACAAACGGTATTTAGCTACCTACATCTGCCCGTTGTCTCTTAAAAGAAAACCAAATAATGGCCCCCATGCCCTGGGGATTTTCTGCCAGGGTGTGAGTTTTATTATTCTTTTTTTCTATCACTCACCGCCAGGTGTATCCTAGCAAAAACATGCAGACTGACAACTGGGCTGTGTGATGGCTTTACCTCAATGACCCACTGCTTTGTCCAGCTGCTAGAGGTAGCTGTACGTTGACAGAGCCAATGGAGGTTCAATCGGCAGAAAATAGCAGTCTCCCATCTGTAAATGAGGTGGTCCGACCATAGGTTTGGTGTACAGGGAACTCCACCGCATTTTGGGTGACCTGTCCACCAAAGTCTAAATTAACCCTTTTATTTTTTCACCAAAAAAGAACAGTATTTTTAAAGTGGATGTGTTCTTTGTCCTTACTGTGAGATCCTGCAGTCACATAATTTGCTTTGCAATCGAAGCAGCAACTGTATCGTGTAGCGTTGCTTATCAGAGCAGAGTGGGAACCACCGATGCAGATGCAGATGCTGTATTAGCAGTTGTTTTGCCTGAAATTTTAATATTTATTTCAATCAAGATGATTTCATCATTTGTTAATCTTTTATCTAAACAATAAAAATGTTGCTACTAAAGTCAATGGGACAGATTGATTAACCCATTGCACCATTGTAAAGTCATCAAACAGTACACAAACCTACACTTAGGGCTTCATTACTATGACGGTTAGACTCATTGCAGTGGGATAAAGACTGCCCGACTAGTAGTTGGTGGTTCCACCCAGAATATTATGATAAGACCACTGTGTAGGAGGTCGGAAACATGCATTTTTCTATTGCGGCTTGTGCTGGCGCCCTGAAAAGGGCAGCAGCACAAGCAACAGTAGGTATAGGCATATTTGGTGCCTGGCACATGATGCATGGATGTTGGGGGGGCACCACATCTGCCCCCCCCAGCCACATAGCAGTGACCCTTTGGGTACCGGAGCCTCCTGGGTGCCCCCAAAGTCCCTTTCCAACAGCCTTTCTATGGCAGTGGAACTACCATGAAAAAGGATATCGGAAATGGACATTGTAGGGATTACTGTCTGACTGCTACCCCGATGGGTTCCTTGAGCTTTTTTGAGGTAGTATTTTTTTCACTGCAATCTAACTGCCGGTATTGTAATCTAGTGGGCGGACCATTGCCCTGGATGTTGGGCGTACCTCCAGCCTGTCGGTGACTTTCTGCCGGATATCATAATGATGTCCTTAGTGTTTATTTGCTATTTCAATTGAATTCATTAGTCTTTATTCGATAATTTGCAATCATAAAAGACACGGTACATGGTACATACATAAAAAGTGTCAGTAAGAAGGTTTAGGGCCATAAAAACAGACAATTCATACAAAATTGAATACCAAACATTATTGAATCCGAACAAATGTTTTGAGAGTTCAAATAATAAAATCAATCATACATAACATTCCTCTACAATTACTCTTCAGAGAGAGTACTATTTGCATTAGCACAATCAAATACTAGATCAGGTACCTCAGCAGCCACCAGTTTTTTCCTCCTCAGTGCCCAGGACCAACTCAGAAATTTTGCAACAGCATTGAATATATCTGCACGAGTAACTGTTAACAGGATACGCATAACTATCATACAAAATAATCTAGAGCGAAGATTAACGCACAAAGGCTTAAGCCACCTGCGGCGAGGGCACTTATAAGCCGGGCACACAAAAAGTAGATGAGAAATATAGTCTTCCCTAGTATGGCAAAATGGACAGTTAGTGTTCGAGGCCTTATGCCATTTTGCAACGAACGGTCTTAACGGAAGAGTACCCACACGGAATCGATGATATAGTTTTCTATCTCCAGTTTTCTTCATCAAATTCCAGTATGGGTCTGCTTTCGTTACAAACTTATGGTAATAAAAGATACCTGTGAGCGACGTACTGCTCAATGTTGACAGGGTATTCTTAGTTATCATATACCTGTAAAGCTCTTTGTAATCATTTTTACTTGGGAATACATTCCCTGCTGGGTCACCCCACAAATGGCTAAAAGCCTATTTCGAACAAATTATACTTAATCTTCTGGGGCCATTTACTTTTAGATGCCGAGTCAGCATTCCTGACATGCATCATTGCATTCGCATAAGGTGCCAATTCTGTGGTAGTCCACAGTCTCCTCCAATAAGCTAAAGGTCTAAATCCAGCGACCTCATCGAAGGAAATTCACCTTATGATCTAAAAGCAGAGGCTTAATAGGTGTTGATTGAGGGAGGGCAACCCGGGATCTTAAAAACTTGTTTTGCGCTTGGACTAAGGCTGATAGATTTCCAAACCCCCAAAGTTCAGCGCCATAAATAATGGAAGATCTGATTTCCCATTATAGATTGCTACAGCTGGCCCTATAGGTTTAGTATGTGATGATCTATATTCCTTTAATAGGGCGCCCGCAAGCTGATTGTGCCTAAGAACTTAAAATATCAAGTTGGGGCGCCCAGTTCATCTTCCTACCCATAGTTACCCATAAATAGGTAAAGGTATTGGTTTGCTCTAAGGATGCGTTATCCATAACTACTCTGCCTTTAACAGATTTATATCTATGCAATACCATTAACTGATTTGCTATTTACTTTCTGTGCCAAATTGATTTTATGCTGGAAAAACATGTAAGAGTAACACCAACAATGATTTGTGCTGCTTTGTGTTAATTGTGTTAAGGGGGTGTCCCATAGGTTGTAACCTTTGATGCAGATCCTATTTACTAACATTTGTAGAGAGGGCTTTGCACCAAAAAATAACACCTGCTTGAAGCTAGCCATAACTTGAAGAAATATTGTTCAGGTCTACGAAAGTGTGCAGGCATGGAATGTTGATGACACGGCCTCTAGGGCCCTTCTATGACCTCATGTTGCATTCAACATTGTCTGCAGTGCATGCACTACCTTGGGAATTGTACATGTCTGTGAAAAAGCCACTTCAGAAACACAAAACAGCAATCACTGCTCTGTGTTTCCGTAGCTTCTTCACTGTCAAACTTATAGAGATACCTAGCCAGTGCATGTATTGCCTACAGCAGATTTCATTCAAATGGGACCAACGCTTCATTGTTAATAAATGGAATGGTTCTAGATTCCATTTTGATAGCCCAGGCCGTTTCAGGTTTGATTCTACAACACTGATAATTCAGTAGCATTTTGATTTAAACACAGCCACAAATAACATTAATATTTGTTCTACTTATTTCTAAGTAGGCTGCAGCAAAATGAGAAAAATATTAGCCTGAGGGCCAAGGACTGATGAACACATTTGAATACTAATATAACTCACACATTTTATTGGAACTTTTTGGAAACTATTTCAAAACAAAGTTGTGATGTTTTATGCAATATACTCTTTTGCTCTGCCAAGCAGGACTTGTTTCTATTCACTGTCTATACACGTTTTTGTACAATGTATAGCCTAGTCATTTTCGAAACTGGAAAAACTACTCCCCGGAACGTATGATCAGTGAATTACAGAAACACACCCCGCCTACAGGACTTTCCTTACAAGATACCTGGAAGAATTATGAAACATGGCTGAGCAAGGCACTAGATACTATTGCACCGTGGACGTCCAAACCCCCCGTCAGAAGAACCAAATCTGAACCCTGGTATACGGAAAAATTAAAACTGGCGAAAACACACTGTAAAGCGACAGAACGCAAGTGGAGGAAAAATTACTCTCCTGAGCTTAAGGAACTATACAAACTAGAGTTAAAATCATACCAGAAAATGGTTAGAGAGGAGAAAAGTTCCTTTTACCAGACAAGAATTGAAGAGGCAACTAACCCCATGAAAGAACTTTTTAGCATTTATAAGGAACTTACAAACACCACTACCCTAGATATGCAAGACACATATTCTGATGACATATGCGACCAGATAGCTGACTTCTTTGTCAATAAAGTCGAGAAAATACATGCCACTTTTTCTAACCATGTCATAGAAGGAAAAGAACCACTCCTTGCCCAAAAAACCACTCTCACACGCTTTATCACTCCTGACAAAGAAAAGTTGATCAGCATCATCAATAGTATCCATTCAGGATCCCCAAATGATGTGTGCCCTTTAGGTAAAATTAAAGACATCATGAACAATGGTCTCATTGAACAAATCAGACACTTGATCACTTTGTCCTTTCAAGAATGCTACGTCCCAGAAGCATGGAAGACAGCACAAGTTATCCCTCTCAAAAAAAAACCAAACATTCAGGTTACTCAATATCAAAATCTTAGACCCATCTCCCTCTTGCCACAATGCGCTAAGATTATAGAAAAAATAGTCAATAAACAACTGATGACTTTTCTAGAAGAAGGAAACATACTTCATCCGACACAATCAGGTTTTAGACCTGGATACTCCACGGAGTCCGCGGTTCTTTACTCCACGGAGTGCATTCGCAAGATGGTAGATGAGGGGGAGACAGCTGCACTTGTCATGCTTGACTTAAGTGCAGCTTTCGACACTGTGCTTCATGACACCCTGTTGTCCCGACTATCAGACATTGGAGTAAGGGATCATGCCCTTGCCTGGTTTAAATCTTTTCTCTCCAAAAGAACATTCCAAATACATTGCCCACCCTTCAAGTCATCTTCTCGCGACATCAGCTATGGGGTCCCACAGGGCTCTAGTTTGAGCCCTACCTTGTTCAACATCTATATGGAACCCCTAGCTCGAGTCGTAGAGAATTTTGGGGTGGGCATTGTCAGTTATGCTGACGACACCCAGCTCATGTTCAAGCTCACTCCAGACAGCGAAAAATTTGCCACCAATTTTTCTAGCTGCATGGCAGCGGTCGCCACCTGGATGGATAATAACTGCCTCCGTTTGAATGGCGACAAAACGGAGGTGCTAGTGGTAGGGAATAAAACCTCAATATGGTCCCAGGCTTGGTGGCCTACTACACTGGGGGAGTGCCCCCACCCAGTCGAAAAGGTCAAAAACCTGGGAATAATGATTGACTCGGATTTGTCGGGAAGAACACAAGTCAATAAAACAATTGGCAAATGTATGGGCACGTTAAAAATCTTGCGTAAGACTATTGATCTTGTTCCCATTGAAGCAAGGAAAATGTTAGTGCATGCACTAATAACGCCCCACCTGGATTACGGAAACGTTCTCCTTTAAGGTGCAAACCAAAAACAACTGCACCAGCTTCAATGCATTCAAAATGCGGCCGCCCGCATGGTACTAGGTTTACCAAAAAGAACATCCGCTACAGCAACCTTGTCCAAGCTTCACTGGCTTCCAGTTAGAGAAAGAATCAGATTTAAGGCTCTCTGCTATGCCCATAAAATTGCACATAACAAAGGACCCACTTATTTGAGAAATCTTCTAACTATCCATCGCCCTACCAGAAACCTCAGATCCTCTGGTATGTCACAATTCAAACTTCCCCGGATCAATAGAGCAAGACTGGGTGGTCGCTCCTTTAGTTTTCTTGGAGCAAAGCATTGGAATGCCCTCCCAGTTCATCTGAGAATGGAACCATCAGAAATCCTCTTTAGAGCTAAACTAAAAACTCATCTCTTCCCTCATTAACATTTTCCTGTCTCTCTGTCTCGGTGAGCTGTAAGGAGTTTTTGTCAGCAATTAGCGCGGGGATACACAGTTGTGCAGCCATGCGCTTTATAAAACGCTTTATTATTATTATTATTATTATTTTCAAAGTATTTGGGAGAAGACAGACCCAGCACTCCACTTAACATCAGAGAATAAACTCCTACTCTGGGTTTGTGCAAGATTAATGTTATGAGACAGCAACCCACCATCAAACAAACTTAATTATGTGCTCACAAATGAACCACCTATTTTATAGTGCATTGGAGGATAGCCAAATAAAAAAAATTATGGATTAGTGCAGATATTCAAGTTCTCTTTCTAGCAAGTCAGTAAGAATAAGCCAGGATATGAGAATCATTTGTTGATTTTAATATTTCAGCATTCATTGGACAAGCACTTTGGGGTTAATTTACATTATGGAGTGGTAGACAAATGGCAGTAAATAGCTCTGTTCCTGTCTCAACAGACTTGCGATTCTCGGACGCCATTTAAAATGAGAAATTCACTGATCGACTGCTTGCACAGCCAATCAAATACAGGAGTAAGTCAGCCACATGTTCATCATGATTTATGAAGAAGAAAGTTCCTTGATAGTCAAGGTAGTTGTGATTTTGTTTTTCACAAAGAAATTCCCTCTTTGAGAGTTTCTTTAAAACAAAAAAACCCCAGTCAAAATATATCTGTAAGAAAACTTATTCAGTGTTCATTGCACTGACCAGGGTCTAACGTACTGATCAGAAAAAGAAAAGGGAACTAAATTTGCCAAACTGTTATAGAAGTCACACATTTTTCTATTTGAGATTTTGGTATATTACTGTTTACTGCTTCTCCTGAGCACCATTAGTAGCCTCCTGCCATATCCCAATCTTTTGTATTTTAATTGGCTTCAGATCATTTCTTCTGGCCTAGTGTCCAATGGAAGTTAAATCATAAGATTTATGGAGAGTAAAGCGTGATTAAATATTCATTGTACACTTTATCTACTTACTAATCTAACATACTGGGCCCTTTCTGATTAGAGAGCCTAACACGTTTCCATTTACCACAGAGGCAATGATCCTCTGATTATTCTTTATCCGCTAATAGGATGGTTGGAGATTTGGGTGACCAAACTGCAGGTTGGTTATCCAATGATGACCATTAATTGACAGCCAAATCATGGATTAGAAATCTAAAATTAGGTAGAATACTCTGAAGACCATGCTATAAAAATGAAGAACAGCAACAGGAAGATCCAACATCATGAAGAAGATAAGCCAAGTCAAAATAATGCAAACCAAAAGTCCTGCAACTGCAACACAAAATAGAAGTAACACCTGATGTTCTGCCAGAGATTGTTGATTCTCCATAAAATGCAATGTGTCATTAGGACACAGTACATCTCAATTGAAGAAACAAACAGGCATCACTAATAGACTCAGACAGAGTATTGGTTAATTAGGATATTGTATTAATGATCCAAAATTTGTTGTCACAAGTAATTTCTTGAGGAGTTCAGGCAAAAATATCACAATTTGAATAACAATGCCTAACATTTAAGCAGACTTTCTCAAATGGTTATAATCAGAATCAACAACAGAGTTACAGAGTCTTACCACCATTAAGGCAGAAGGGTAGTTTTTTATCTAACAGCTCATGTCTTAAATGATGGAAGAAGGAGATCAGTTTTAACATCCATTAAAGGACGAGTCCATTTACAATAAACAAAGAAATAGGGAGAATTATTCAGTCCAACAGCTAACAACAATAGCATGAACCAGGCAGTCCAAAAGCAAAGCGTACATCGATCAGCACTGCATCCGGGCCTTGAGTAAGGAATACCTGAATGATGTCCAGTTCCCCTCCTTTCGGGTTTCTTCTTTCATAAGATTTTCTGAAATCATTCCAGTGAGGTGGCATCACATCACCATCTAAAGACTATCACATGTCCATGTTCACATAGGGCCACCTAGGACACTTGAAACATCTGGATGGTTTCCTATTGTAGTCAAGAGAAACAAAAAATTGTGAGTCAACACAAGCCTAGAATCAAATATAAAAATACAAAGTTCCTTGCCCATAGCAAAAGCATCAGGACAGGGTCCCCGCGGGACCCAGTCCCTATGAAGATACTGAAACAACTTGACCTTGAACCACGGAGATTCCTAATGAGGCTACTTAACATCTCTCTCACTGAATCTCGGGAGGAACAGGATTGGAAACATGCCATGGTCGTTCCCCTGCTTAAAAAATCTGGTGCTGACATCACAAATCTTGCCAACTTCAGGCCTATATCCCTGTTGCCAGCCTGTTCCAAAATACTAGAGCGCCATGTTAACACCCAGCTCAATGAGTTTGTTGAAAACGTGGGATATCTTCATCCATCCCAATCAGGCTTTCGCGCTAACTATTCCACCGAATCCGCACTCCTTGGGGTGACTGAGCGACTCCGACACGGTATCGATAGCGGTGAGACCTTTGCGCTCATTCTTCTTGATTTAAGCGCTGCTTTCGATACCGTGTCCCATTCCATCCTATTGGAGTCTCTCTGCTCCCTTGGTGTTGTTGGACCAGCGCTTGCCTGGGTGGCCTCATTTCTTAATGAGCGCACCTTTCAGGTTTTCTCAAACAAAGCTGAATCTGCGATTCACTCCTCTGCTTACGGCGTCCCTCAGGGGTCTATATTGAGCCCTTTGTTGTTCAATATTTACATCAGACCACTTGCTTCTATCGTAGAGGACGCCGGTTTGTCTATATACTCATACGCAGACGACACGCAGATTGTGTTTTCTCTGTCTAGTAGCAGGGCTGAGGACACTTCTGCCCTTAAAATTGGCCTTTCTCGTGTTGCAGCTTGGATGCAAGCGCATCTGTTAAAGCTCAACGGAGACAAGACCGAGGTGATCATACTTGGCAAACATAAAGATCTGTGGGGCTCAAGACACTGGCCCAGTGATATGGGTCCGCTGCCTACCCCCGTGCCTGTTGCCCGTAACCTCGGTGTCCTGATCGGTGATAAACTATCGATGAGGCAGCAGGCAACCAAGGTCGCTGCAATCTGTTTCAATACTCTACGCTGGTTGCAGAAGATCATATGGATGTTGCCTGAGTCCACTCGAAGAACTGTCGTACAGGCCCTAGTGATGTCCCGTATCGACTATGGCAATGTGCTTTATCTAGGAGCAGATAAAGCCACAATCAATAAACTCCAGGTTGTACAGAACTCAACTGCTCGCCTGCTGCGCAATGTTCCACGGAGAACGTCCGTAATGCAAGCTCTGCGTGACCTTCACTGGTTAAAGATTTCTGATCGTGTGGTCTTCAAAACTTTGTGCTTCCTATTTAAGATTCGTCAGGGTTCTGCTCCCATCTACCTGCACAATCTTGCCCAGCCATATCAGCCAGGCCGTTTTCTTAGGTCATCCAACAATGGCAATCTTGTGATTCCTAGAATCCGACTGGCAAAAATGGGAGGCCGTTCATTCGCATATCTAGGCCCCAAGATGTGGAATGCTCTCCCGTTGGCGCTAAAAACAGAAACTAGTCTTCTTGCTTTCCGTAAAAAATTGAAGACTTTTCTGTTCTAAGTTCTTCGTTTCTGTTTTTCTTTGCTCTTTGCAGTTGCTTGTTTTTCTTCTCCAGTCTGTCCCTGGCGCCGGGAAACCCATTGCGGGTAGCTGTGCGCAATACAAGTTCAATAAATAAATAAATAAATAAAATAGCCATAGCTAAACCTCTAATTTCACAGGAATATTTCACGGTGCACATTGAAGAAACATTCAGGAATGTCAGGGTGTAGACATGCACAGGACAAATACACAACATTTCACTTCTAAAGAACGACCCATTGTACTAAAACTGGAGAAAGGTCAGCACTAGATAAAAAGCAATGCGAGATGGACAAGAAAGTTATCATTGGTGGAGTGGTGTGGCTCACTGGTTAGAGGCGGCAGATCCGGAAGCAGAGGACGGCCCGGAACCAGGGTTCAATTTCCGACGCGGCAGGGTCGTGAACCAGGGTCAGCGGAATCGATAATTCTCGCCTCAGTGCCTACTCTAACCAGGGATCACACTCGGCAACTCTGGGCATTAGATTGCCTCATCTCCACAACGTCCCCCCACAAATGCCGGGGATGCCTGGTTTCACCTTGGAGATACCCAGGAGGGAATATCTCACAGGGAAAGCCAGGATGGGTTCCCCAGCTGTCTATAGCTCCAGGACGCCTCCGGGTAGCAGTGTGCTTTACAAGACAGACACATTTACATTGCACGTACAAAAAAAATTGAGCTCTAAACCAAAATCAAATATAGCAAACAATTCAATTAAAGAATATATATACTTTCACAAATCATTATTACATGAAATTAACTAACTTTAGAAATACTCTATTACCACAAATTCTAACAAAAGTCATATAAGTTCAAATTTTTCTAAAGTCATTTTTCAAATAATGTTTTTCATAATTTCATAAACTACAGAAGCTCTAGTATGAATGTATGACATCTCAAGTATGTACTGCATTTCTACACATTTATGCACTGACTTTTCTAACTGGTGCATTCTCAACAAAGAGCATGAAAAAGGTAAGGTCACTTCACTTAACATAACAATTTTTATAAACATACATTAATAAGCAACATGTGCATTAGAAATTCATTATCATAACTCATTTATGTGTATCAGCGTTGTCTTATAAATGTGTTTTCTTCATCTTCACATTTTAAGGCACGCTTTTACAGTGGTTCTACTACACCTGTCTCTGGTTCATGTGTGGCTGTATATAATGTGTACAAAGTGTACTTTCAACCTTTCGTGACTTCTGTGAATAAACATGTTGTGTATTATTTTTTTTAAATCATGCTGCATCACAATCCAAAAAGGTCAAAGTGTGAACAAGCATCTCTTTGATAACCACAAATGATTACTAGGTTCTACTGTAGTTTAGTTCCTATTTCCCTTACAGGCTCTACGCATTGGAATAATATACACTATAGTTTTTGCATGGGACTAAGGTCAGTATGCTCCTATCGAGTATAATAAACTTAATTACTATGGGCCCGATTCACAGAACTAACTTAAGAGAAAATACTAAAGTTATTACCATTTTGGTATTGACAGAAGGCACTTACTCATTTTGGTATTCACAGAAGGCACTTACTCATTTCGGTATGCACAGAAGTTAGGACTCCTAACTTTAGGACTCCTAAATGCCTTCTGTGATTACCAAAAGTCTTAAAGTTTGGATTTTCACGGTTTAGGAAGTTGTAATGTTAGGACGCCTAACTTTAGGACTTCTGAATGCCTTCTGTGAATACCGAAAGTCCTAAAGTTAGGATTTTTCTCAGTTTATGAAATAGTAAACTTAGGACTCCTAACTTTAGGACTCCTAAATGCCTTCTGTGAATACCGAAAGTCTTAGGGTTAGAATTTTTCTCAGTTTAGGAGTAGTAAAGTTAAGACTCCTAACTTTAGGACCCCTAAATGACTTCTGTGAATACTGAAAGTCTTAAAGTTAGGATTTTTCTCAGTTTAGGAGTAGTAAAGTTAGGACTCCTAACTTTACAACTCCTAAACTGAGAAAAATCCTAACTTTAAGACTTTCTATATTCCCAGAAGGCATTTAGGAGTCCTAAATAATAAAATGAGGACTCCTAACTTTAGGACTCCTAAATGTCTTCTGTGAATATCGAAAGTCTTAAAGTTAGGATTTTTCTCAGTTTAGGAGTAGTAAAGTTAGGAGTCCTAACTTTAGGACTCCTAAATGCCTTCTGTGAATACGAAAAGTCTAAAAGTTAGGATTTTTGTCAGTTTAGGAGTAGTAAAGTTAGGAGTCCCTGAAAGGCCACCTTGTGTGGCCTTTCAGGGCTTGATAAATCTAGAGTAACGCAAAGTAGAACATATTGCTGCCTTGTGTTACTCTGCTGCAGGGAGGCATTCCATGGGTGAAGCTTCCCATGCACCCACTCATGGATGTTGGTGCATTCCCACATTAACATTATTGGTAGAGCTGGGAATGTGTCAAAATGCTCCACCTCCCCAGGTGAGGCATAACAAGGAGAAATATCTTTATTTCTCCTTTTGTTTTTTCTCTTTCTACATGTGTTGCATTCTGCAGTACATACAGAAAGAGGAAAATGCCTCTCAGGATTGTTTTTGTGCAGGAGGGTTTCCCAAACGTGCACCCAATGCTAGGAAAAAACAGGAATGTGCTGTGTAATTGTAAATATGCTACATTCCTGCCCTTTCCATTTTGCTCAACACATCATGTGTCTTGCTGCATTGCACTGCATGAATGAATGGTAAATATGGCCCTTGGTGTCCTTCGACTTACCCCTCAAGTGAATCACATTTCAAGAAGGGCCTTTTTCATCATGTCATTCTGAGATTTCTTTTCCACATTGAGGTTTCCCTCAGAACATCCATAATCACCCTTATTCTGTTACATTTGGAGAGTGCAACAGACTCTTCTTGGAACACCATCCTACATACTCAGGCGACTACTACAAAAAATGCATCAGCCTGGAAATTGCTTGCCAATGTAATTCTTTATATGGTATTTCTATAGCACAAATCTAGCCAAAAGGCAATCTCTCCATGACCACATTACTCAGCACTCTAAGCACTGTATTGGCTTTCTTAAGCCAGTTGCTCCTCTTTCAAATTACTTTGCTTTACAAAAGGGTGAAAGATTACCTGGAATTATCTAAATGGAACTTCAGCAATACATGCAGAATAGAAACTTGCAATCAAAACTAACACTCTTGCTGACTGTTTCTCTACTATGCACATGGTTGACCTTCAGCCATTGTTCAAACAGGCAACATTCTCTAATTCTCTTTCAATAAAGATAAGAAATGTCCAAGAAAACCTGGAATTCAATAGGCAATAAAGACCTGGGGCCTCATTTATGAAAAGTGACGCATCGCTGCGTGAAAACAGCGATGCGTCACTTTTCACTGTGCACTCCTTGCGACACCAATGATGCGTCATATTTCATGTATGACGCATCATGTCGCAAGGACTTACAGATACGTCAGTATTACTGACGCATCTGTAAGCGCAAAAGTGACGCATTGCTGGAGTGCATTTTACTGCGTCACTATTACGAGGCTTTTTGCAGGGGAACGCCCCCTCTGCATACATTATACCTGACGCAGGTATAATGGGGCGCAGGGGTGTAAAAAGTGACGCATCTACCTAGATGCTTCACTTTTTAAATATGGCGCAACAAGGCGCATTTTGTACGCCGCTGGTGCGTCACAAAGTGACGCACCGGCGGCGCAAAACTGACGCAAGGCCTCATAAATAAGGGCCCAGGTTCTTCCCTAACAGTATGAGTTCCTAATCTCCCCATGCAACAGTCAGTAACCTATGCAAAGGCAGTACATTTTTGTATATGTGAATTAATCCTTTTCTCATGTTCACTCAACTTAATGCATAGGCACACTTACACAATTACAGCAATAGCAAAAGAGCAACCCTTTGGCCATCAGGCCTGACACCACATAGGCCGCACTATAAACTGATAATCTACAAATCAAGAATTTATTTTTATTCAGTGCTTAATTTGCACCAGTGGTTTCCGGTGCTCGGCACCAACACTTAATTGTCAAAACCGGGGCTTGTAACAGTCTCCTACATGTTGGCACTGTCTGTCTAATTTAAAGATGAGCATGACAACAGTTGTTTATTAATTCAATATACATTAAAAATTACTATTGACTGTCGCCCAAGTCATTCTTGTAGCTCTTGGGGCCTGGAATAGACTGAATTGTCACACTTGTAGGAGTGTGAATATTGGCAATCGTGTTGGTACTGCCATTGTCAGCGCTGGGAAGGGCAATGTGGGGTGCAAGCTTCAGTTTCCTTCTGATGAGGGCCCTGTCACTTATTATAAGCGCTGGGTGTTTTCATAAGCATAAACTACTCACCTCTCACTCCTCTACTCCCTCCTTTAGCTCAGCAACATATACACCACATCACTACAGGAGAATCTCACATATCCTAATAGCTGACAACATACTGGTTCCAATATAAATCCCACAATCTTCCAACCACAGCCAAGCAAGGTGTGCACAAGAAGCAATTCCAAGTTAATCAGTGGCATAATGCTAAATGGCAATGCAACAACAACAATGCAAGTTGTTTGTATCCCATCAAACAGAGCCGAATGAAATGTGCACTCACTCCAGTAAGTGGACACGTACACACAGTGCCGATTTGTTCTGAGCTATGTACATTTGAACCAACAAAGTTTGTTTGGGAACATTAATTTAGTACTACACCCAAGAATATGCATTTATATCAGTGAATGTAAATGCAGAGAATCACATATGCATTTGAGCAATTTCCACGCAATATCATACACAGAGGAGCTCATCTAAATACGGACACAGTGAGGAATCCATGAAGGAATCCATATGTATTGAGGCAAAAACATTGTATGCACAAGCCCTCTGCAAAGCACAGGTGGAAAGGATGGGACATTACTCCTCTTAGTCACTGAAATCTACTTAATGTATATTTTGAAACAGGAGAAAAGGGTGTACATCAGGAGAAGTGTGGCTCAGGGGTTAGAGGCGGCAGACCCGGAAGCTGAGATCGGCTCTGGACCAGGGTTCAATTCCCCACCTCGGCGGGTCTTGGGCTAAAAATTCCACGGACTCAATAATTCTCGCTCCGGTGCCTTCTCGACTCACGGGTTCACACTCTGCGACTCTGGGCAATAGCTTGCTTAATCTCCACAACGGCCCCTCGCGGCCGGATGCCTGGCTTTCACCTTGTGGATACCCTGCCGGGGTTATCTCACAGGGGAATACCAGGACGCGTTCCCTAATCAAGCACAGGGAAACCCACTGTGGGTAGCTGTGCGCTATATAAGCTCAAATACATTTACATCATATATACTATAAAATTAAAATATGTACTTCAAAGGTGTTGTAACGCATGCCTTATGTTGCGTTTTAATACAACACAACAGTGTTATGCAGAAGTCTTTAAAATTCTTAGGGGCAGATTTACAAGCCCCTTGCGCCTCTTTTACGCCGCCGTTGCGTCACTTTTGTGACACAGCGGCGGCGCAAAAGATGCACCATGGGAGATGGGTCACGTTGTAAAGTCCTGCGCCATAAGGAGGCGTTCCGGCACAGGAACGCCTCCTAAAAGTGGCTGAGTGAAATCTACAAGATTTCACTCAGTCACTTTTAGGCCAATGCTGCATCAAAACCCTGTGCCTGCTTGAAGCAGGCGTAAGTCTTGACGCAGCATTGGACAGATAGGGCTCCCCAGTAAATTGCTGGAGCTGCGTCGTGCTTGCGACGCAACTCCAGCAATGCGCCGCCTTTACGGCACAGATGCGTGACCCATCTGTGCCATTTTTGCCCCATGGTGCGCCACATTGTAAATGTGGCGCACCATGGGTGGCAGGGCTGCGGCGCACAATAACTGGTGCATCCCTGGGAATGCGCCAGTTATTGTAAATCTGCCCCTTAATGTCATAATTTCTCTGCAGCAACGCCACGCCTCTATGCAATACTAAGCATGATACTTTTATACTGCGGCGGCTTTTTAAAACACTCCTTACTTGACGTTTTTAAGTGTTTAGTTTTTTTAGGTTGTGCTTCTGGAACTCATAACTTAAACTTTCACTCTTCATTTCACACAAATGTTCACTTTAGAGTTGGCATATCTCTTGCTGCAGCAGTAACCCAGCACAGTCAATATTCTATAGTCAGTTAATAAATATTGCGGGGCAGATTTACAATAACTGGCGCATCCCCAGGGATGTGCCAGTTGTTGTGCACCGCAGCTCCGCCACCCATGGTGCGCTGCATTTACAATGTAGCGCACCATGGGGCAAAAACGGCACAGATGCGTGACGCATCTGTGCCGTAAAGTCGGCGCAAGCGTGACGCAGCTCCATCAATGCTCTGGTGGGCCCTATCTGTCCAATGCTGCGTGAAGCCTTACGCCTTCTTCAAGAAGGCGTAGGGTTTTGACACAGCATTGGCCTAAAAGTGACTGAGTGAAATCTTGTAGCTTTCACTCAGCCACTTTTAGGAGGTGTGCCTGCGCAGGAACACCCCCCCTGCGCCAGGACGCCTCCTTATGGCGCAGGGCTTTACAACGTGACGCATCTCCCAGATGTGTCACCTTGTAAATACCCCGCACCATTGCGCATCTTTTGCGCTGCCGCTGCATCACAAAAGTGACGCAACAGCGGCATAAAAGAGGCGCAAGGGGCTTGTAAATCTGCCCCTCAATTCTTTATTTCGCCTGATGATAAAATGGAATAGTTGTTTTGTACAGTTCAATTTTATGTAGCTGAAGTTATGAGTGGTCTGCCAGCAGTATGAAAAAAATACGATACTGCCAAAGTTCCTATTTCATATACTTTTGCCTTAAAAGGCACAATCCTTCAAGTATATGCTATCTCTGCCTTTTAAGTGTCCTGTTATGGAAGATTATTCCCCAGCTTGATATGTAATGAGAGCGTTGCAATTTACCCTCTACTGTTTATTTGTTGTTTGCCAGGGATGTAATAAAAACAAGTTTCATCCCAGTTGACTCTACACATCATTACCCGTGTCACATTACATCATCAAAAAAATAAAGCAACTGGGCAGGTGGAATGGGGTGTTGGGGTATAGGGCGAAATGAAAAAAGAAAACGTGAGCTCTACCATGAAGGCTGACAATCTGGGCCCAGGGCGTGACCTCTGCTGGAGCGGAAATCAGTTTAAATAATATGGTTCATCGTCTCTCTCACACAGTGCTGATGCCTGCTTGGGTGTCTCTTTTCTTTCCCTTTCTCTTCTTCTTTATCTAAATATGCGACAGACCTTGGTCCCTATATTTTATACTCTCTCCCACTGTGATGTTGAAACACCTATAAGAATAGCTCATAGTGTTCATGCACTGATTCTTTTGGTGCTTGGGATTTAATCTTTTACCAATCAATGTCCGATTGGGCAGTTGCCTATGTGCCGCATGGCGTCTGCAACCCTGTATCCCAGGAGGGGCCAGCCGAGACGCTGAAGGCGGAATTCCAGGCTGAAGGCGGAATTCCAGGTTGTCACCCATGACTTAGGAACTGCTGCTGCAAGCAAGCCGGGATCATCCTGCAAGCTGTGAATTGCACTTTCGGAGGGCACACGATCAAGAGGACACAGTGGGAAACCCACATGAGCATGAAGACCACCCCCATTCCCCAGAAAGGAAGCACTGACTGGCTGGAGCCTGATCAACTCCGATCGTCAGGACCACTGGTAAGCATAGTAGGAGAGTGAGAGACTGCGCATGACAGGTGCTGCTGTGTGTGAGTGCACACTACCCAACTTTGCCGATTTGGACCAGGAGCGTGCTGCCAGAGCAGGCAAGCTTTGAACTCCGCCTTTGGGATGCCCCTAGGGTATCTATTTCCTTCCTTTGCTACCACAACCCCATTGACTCTAATTTACTACACCTTACAAAGAGATTCAAAAAGTGAAGAACTTTTGAGTATAGCCTAATAGTTTATATTCCCTGGATTCTGTCATAATTGAATAGTGAATAACAGTAAATCCATTACAATAGGATTTATTAGTGGCCTGACAACTAAAAGTGCCCCGTCCTCAAGAGATATTTGTATTATTGATTTGATTGTCGATTACCTTTGCATGTTGCAGATTTTGATTTCAAATACGGCTATTTATGGCAAAATTAAGTATTTGACTGGACATATTCATCGTTAACTTCAGGGACACAAGATGTGGCGAATTTATCTGTAATGAGCGACAATTGGGCCCCAATACTCGAATCCAATCACTTCCCCTAAGGTTCTTTTACGCCCCTGAACAAAACATAGAATGGGGCATCCCTCTTGGAGGTGTGGCTCCAAACTATCCCAAACCACAAAACATCAGCTTACAAAATAGGTTTCGGGCTCTGTCAGGACTAGAAGATTTTGACTGACAGCTAAACACAGTAGAAGGGGAAACTAGAAGCAGTTCAACAAAAGGAATAATAACTGTGGGGAAATTTATTGAGGGATGTCCGCCTGGCAGGAGATCTGTAAAACTGAATGAGAGGAACACTGTAGATCTGCTCTCTTGGAATGTGGCGGGACTTTCAACTAAATTTCATAATAAGGAATGGCTGGACTATGTAAATAAATTTAACGTAATCTGTGTGCAGGAAACATGGGAAGTTGACCCAACAAACTTTAATCTTGAGGGATATAAGTTGTTTGGGATTCCGGCTGTAAGATCCAGGGCAGGTAGAGCGAAAGGAGGTCTCGCTCTTTGGGCGCATCTGACTCTAGATGGGACCTGGATAGATCTCAACTGGAAATCAGATTGTTTGCTTGCCATTCAGTTTAAAACCAGGTATCTTAATCTGATTATAGTTAATTTTTATAATGTTGGAGCTTCTAGAGAGGAGGAGCTGGAGGTTCAACTGGGAATCCAGATAGAAAAGATGAATAACAAGGGCTTGAAGGTAGAGGGGTGCTGATCCGGCTTTGATCTTGTTCATAAAGCACAGCGCTTGAAACTTGATCCGGTTTTCAACACAAAGCCAATGTAGCTCTCTCAGGCGTTCTGTGATGTGGTCACGTTTACGACAGCCACAGAGGAGCCGAGCTGCAGCATTTTGAACTAGCTGAAGGCGACGTGTAACGACCTTTGGAGACCTCAGATAGAGCACGTTGCCGTAATCCAATCTGGAGGTCACCAAGGCGTTCACGACAGATCTCTGTGTGTTTTTAGGGATCATCCAGAAAATTTTACGCAGCCATCGTAAGATGGTAAAACAGATGGCTGTGACTCTATTGACCTGATCTTTCATGGTGAGGCCTCTGTCGATAGTAACTCCCAAGTTTCGCACTTGTTCCGATGGAGTTGGAAGGGGACCCATGGAAGTGAGTCAAGCTCCAGAGATCGGGTTTGTTGCCAAGAATCAGGACCTCCGTCTTCCCGCCGTTCAACTTGAGTAGGTTGTTATTCATCCATTCGGCTATCTTGGTGAGTCCAGTTTGCAGAGGGGAGGGGGCCATGGGATCAATTTGGGAGAGTGAAAAAACAATTTGTGAATCATCGGCGAATGAGAAAAGATTTAGTCCTGAGCATTGCGCAACGAAAGCTAAAGGTGTGACATACAAATTAAAAAGCACAGGGCTAAGAATAGACAATAGACAGGGAGGAGTGACTCTTAGAAGATGATGACTTAGAGAAAATTTGAAAAGTGCGGTCAGACAAAAAAGATGCAAGCCAGTCCAATGCTTTGTTGCCAATGCCAATGGCAGCAAGGGATTTGAGAAGGATACTGTGTAACACAGTATCAAAAGCTGCGCTGAGATCGAGCAAGATCAGCGCAACTGTTTCTCCTCGATCCAAAAGCAGACGCAAATTATCTGTAATGCCCAACAGGGTCGTCTCCGTAGAGAAACCAGGGCGAAATCCCGATTGAGAGGGATGTAGCAGATTAGTCTGTCACAAATTATGAAAGATGGAAATGGATGTGTCGTTCCAAAACTTTCGAAAATGCTGGTAATAAAGAAATGGGACGATAATTGGCGGATAGTTTTGGATCCGCCTGTGGTTTCTTCAGTAACGGGGTGACCGTGGCATGTTTCCAACAACTAGGAACAGTGGCAGTAGTGAGGGAGAGGTTTAGCATCTTACAAATAGTGGATAGATGTGAAGAGTTCAGAGAATGCAGGATGGGGATGGGCAGTGGGTCCAGCGGGGAACCTGATTCAATTTTGCTCAGTATTTCTGAAAGAGTTTCCGAGCAGAGGTCAGACCACAACAGCAGTAGAGGTAGAGGTGACCCAGAAGAGTTGATGGGCATGTTCTTAGTCTGAGGGCAGGTGAGGAGAACAGGTATTTTGATTTGAGCAAGGATATCCTGATGTATACTCGTGATTTTAGAAGTGAAGTATTGGGCAAGCTCCTCGCATTTCGCATTGGATAGTTGGGGGAGTGTAGCTGTGGTCTGAGAACCAGCGAGCTCCTTCACCACAGTGAACAGAGTTTTGGATTTATTTATTGCTTCACTTATGGATTTATTGACGTGGATGGCTCTGGTTGTAGCACACGCCTTATGATAACATTTCAGCTCAGTTTTATAGGCGGCACCAGATGTAAGAGAGTAATCTTTCCTCCATAAACGTTCTAATTTCTTACATTTTGATTTGTGCAAGCGAAGCGACTCATTGTACCAAGGGGCGGGTGCTTTGTGAATAATCCTTTTCTTGCGAGATCGAGGGGGGCATAAAGGGCCTTACACGCAATAAAGCCCCTGGTCCTGACGGGATCCCACCAGACCTTTTCCTAAGTAACATAGAACTATGGGGCCCGGTAGTCACAAGAGTTATAAATGAGGCTATATTATCGGGTTTACCCCGCTCATGCTCAACGGCGACCATAGTACCAATTTTTAAGAAGGGTAGCAGAGACAGCCCCCAATGCTATAGACCCATTTCTCTAATGATGTAACAGCTAAAGTAATGGGTAGGGCAATCCTGAATCGCTTAATGGAATGGGAAGAAGAAAACAGTATCCTCACAGAAGTCCCTTATGGCTTCCGGACCAGGAGGTCCACGACAGACCAGTGTCTAAATTTATATTTACTGGTCACGAAATACACAGTTGCCAGACAGGAGAAACTTTACTTAGCCTTTATGGATCTGGCAGCAGCTTTCGATTGAGTAAATCGATCGAAACTGTGGGGAATATTGTCGGATCTGGGGGTTGATGCTGGCCTCATTTCTATTTTGAGGAACCTTCACTAGAATACATCCGCAACAGTGAGGTATAATCTGAAGGGTGACCAGACAGACTCTTTTAAATGCACAAGCGGGGTGAGGCAAGGGTGCATACTTGCACCCTTCCTATTTTCCGTTTACATTAATGGGCTAGAATGTTTTTTATTGAACCTAAAAGGAGACACGCCCAGGATAGGAAGTAGATCCGTTCCAGTTCTGCTTTATGCGGACGACGTGGTCCTGCTGGCCCGAATACCAGTAGGACTGCAACATCTGATTGACGGATTTGTGGAGTTTATGTCTAGCCTTGACTTATCTGCCAACCTGACAAAATCATATATAATGGAGCTGGGCCCAAAACATAGAGGCAAACATTTTAATTATAGAATTGGCGCTACAAGTCTGGCAAAAGTGCAGACTTTTTTATACTTGGGCATTTGATTCGATAGAAATCTGAATTTTAAACAATTGATCGATGAACATGGCAGTAAGCTGGCAGCGAGCTCAGGAGCGGTTATGAACTTTGGGCGTAGACTGGGCCGCTGGGCTCCCGAACAAATGCTGACCATATACAATACGATCACTGTTGTGAAGGTTGTGCATGGGGCAGAGTTATGGGGAATAGGAAATGCAACCAGCTTACAGACTAAGGAAAACAAATATTTAAGGACGTTGCTTAAAGTACCCCAATCTGTACCATCATATATAGTACATGAGGAACTTGGTTGTAAGCACCTGGAGGGCAGGGTGAGGCACAGACCCCTCATTGCCTGGCTAAAACTATGGGTCAATCAGGATGCCAATCTATCATGGCTGATTAGCACAGATTGCCTGCGGAGTGAGAAAGGTATGTCTATCCCATGGTTAAAATATGTGAAAGGGGTCTTGGAAAGTATTGGATTTGGAAATTTGCATTACAAAACAAGATCAAGCAAGAGTAATTGAGAAGCTCTCCAAACTTACCACCCAGTCACGAGAAATGAGGGAAAGTAGTAAGCACATCTACAGGCCTATGTGACAGTGAAACCCTCTAGTGGGATGAAGCCCTATCTCTCCCTTGTATACAACCCTCATGACAGGTTTTTATTAACGCGTTTTAGACTCAACTTGCTACATCATATTTTATCTGAACCAGCGGGATTCACCAATGCAGTTGAGTCAAAGGGTCCCTGTGGCTGCGATCATCGATCTCCACAGGATACCCTTCATTTTGTCTTATTATGCCCATTTTATCAAGCACCCAGACGATGTCTTTTAATACATCTTTTTAACCCTTTCGCTGCAGCGGCTATTCTGCCGCAGCGCTAAGTGGGCGGGGCGGCCGCTCGGCGGCCGCATGCTGGTGACAGAACTGCTCCGTCACCAGCCGCGGTTGAGCTGTGCTGGTGACGGAACGGTTCCGTCATGACCCGCCCCGCTCATTAAAACTGCTGCGCAGGCGCGAAATCAGCGCCGCGCAGGCGGGGCGGCCGGGCCATGACGGAACCGCTCCGTCATCAGCACAGCCCAACCGTAGCTGATGACAGAGAGGTTCCGTCATCAGCAGGGGAGGGGTTAAAAAAACGAATTTAAGATCAGCAAGAGATGCCCTTGTTTCTTTAAAAGAGTCAAGAGATCCCCTGACATTATTTTGTGTGATAAACTTCTTGAGGATTGCAGAAAGATTAAAGTCCACTAAATGAATTTGATTTTTTTATATTGTTAATGGAGAAAATGTGGAGATGGCCGAATATTGTATATTTGATTAGTTTATTCCTACTTCTTTTTAATGAAATGTTTTTATAGTATGAATAATGTACTTTTATGGTGTTGTTGAAATATCGAATAAAGAATTTTGATGATGACTGGACATAGATTTGTTGTACGTGCTGCTTGCACCTTGAGTTATGAGTCATGTTCACTGATCTGTATCAACCCTTAAGGGAGGCTTGGCTACCCATTTTATGCTCCCCAGCTGAGAGACAGGTGCAGAAGGGGGTGTTTGACCTAGTTTAGTAGAATACATAGTAGGATGGGGCCAAGGACATCAGTAGCACAAGGTCTGATTTAACTTAGTTGGGTACAGGTACCCATGCTTAGCACATGGCCCTTTAAACGGGGTGCAGACATCTTGGTGTGTGGACACATGGTACTCCGAAAATATTAAGGTGAACGATTGAATATTCATTGATGGCATCTGTGCAATCAATACGTTGTATGTGTGCTTCATTAGGCTGCAGTGATTGAGAGAGGACATTCAGTAAATCACAACAATTTTGTGATGGTAGTATTTCCTCACATCTAAGCACAAAAAATGCCCATTATAAAGGCACACTAGACCTGGGGGGGGCGTGGCTTGGCACGCAATGGCGAAGGACGGGGAGGGGTAGAGCTACGATCTGTCCCCTTCCCAAGGCCGTTTCTCCGCAACCAGCATCCTGATCGAGCCGCGGATGCGGGCGGACCCGGGGAACACCTGCGGCAGCGGTCCAGCCGAGTTTCTGATTCTTCACACGCCGGGAACCGCTCCGGCAAAAAAGGGGTGAACCTTCAGCCGCTCTGAACGGTCCCTGCCCCGGGGCGCCCATCTACATGAGGCCGAGGCTTTGGCGGCTGCGCGGACCCGACGGCGAGATCACTTTGGCGCCGACTGAACAACGGTGGCTGGCGGGCCGCTCCACACTCGCTGACCTGCTGCTGCGCTACTGCCCATGAGAAGTTGGGGGGGCGACTGGGGAGAGAAGACACCTGCCCACGACAAACTATTATAGACTTTCTCTGTGTCGCACTTATCGCCCATCGAACTGCCGGTGAGGTGCTGGGGGCTGTCTCGGACCCCGATCCCCGTGGGGTAGCAGAGACGTGATCCGTCCTATTTCGATCACCCGTGGAGGCGGCACCAAAGTGTGGGAATCCCTGGCCATCTACTGGATTGCGTGAGCGGATGATCGATCCTTGAAGCGATGTGAAGCTGGAGGAAGGCGCGAGTGGCGACCCGGCGTCGCTGGCGGCCAACAGCAAAGACATACCCTGAGGGTATGGAGTCTGGGCACCCGAGTGGGATTGCGAATAACTGGTCCCCTCCACGGCGACACTGACACCAGGAGATCTCCCCCTCATTGCCTCACTCAGTGGTCAGGTGCGGCACACCTGCATTCACGACTGTGCGCTGGCAGAATAAGCGTGTAAACACCACCCGGAGGCACCTCCGCTACATGTCGAGGTGCTGCCCTGTGACACTACCTGGCCGGATAGGCACATTTACTTGATGAGACTGGCACCAGCTGCGCCGTCTGCTGGACACAACCAGACGGAGGCTCCACTACCACGTGGTTGCGAACATTGTTGTCCGAACACCCGAGACCTGTGGTATAAGCGGCGGGCCTTCCACGACTCCACCATTGTGACCTATTCCTGGGCTCAGCTTAGTATCCCTCACGGGACACAGGGTTTTAGCGCCCTGGCCACGCTACCTCACTTATTGCAACTACAACCTCCAGACCTGCACAAACCGTACGCAGGGACCGTTTTCAAGCCATATCCTGCTCATGTCTGGGGGAGTGAGGACACGCACGGGCACAGGTGGCACATCGCTTAAGGAGAAGCAAAGTAAATCACCACCCAAGATGGCTACCGACGCAGTGGCATCGAAGTTGGACAACATCCTTGCTGTAATGGAACGCCTTGAAACGTCTCTTCAACAGACTCGCACCTCCCTGGACGCCAAGATAGATAATGTGGCGATTGACCTTACTCATCTAAAAGCCGATCATAAAAAACGGCAGGATCGCACCACGACGCTGGAGGGCTCGGTAGCTGATCTTGAACCTCGCGTGTGTCAGACGGAGAAGCATGTCTGTGACCTTCTGAACAGGGTGGAATTCCTAGAAGAGCGGGCAGAGGACGCGGAAGGACGGGCACGGCGGAACAACATCAGGCTGGTTGGCATACCGGAGAAATGGGAGGGGGTCGATCCCACTGGACATGTAGAAGACTGGCTCAGAGGCCTCCTGCAGGAGGGTGTGCTGTCGCCCTATTTCGTGGTGGAAAGAGCACATCGTGTCCCTACACGGCCCTCCCCCCCGGCTCCAACCCAAGGCCGCTGATCCTCAGCGTCCTTAACTATTGGGACCGAGGCGCTATTCTGCAAGAGTCCAGGAAGATTGGTGACATCCGGATTGAGAACGCCATAGTGATGTTCTTTCCCGATTATACTGTCCAGGTGCAGCGACAGCGGCATTCCTTTCTTGCGCTGAAACGCAGATTGAGACAGCTGGGCCTAAAATATTCCCTCCTTTTCCCGGCTAGACTGCGTGTGGTGGCACAGGGCAAGACCCACTTCTTCACTGATCCCGAAGAGGTTGAGGTCTGGCTAGATGGCGGGGTGGAGAGGGCACCCAAAACAACTTAGGGCACCACCACAATGATGCGCTCCAGAGGGCAGAGGCGGCGCCACCGCCACAGATCGCCCGCAACACAACATTCGCAAGATGCGCGTTCCCCCCCAGCGGACCAGATCCTACAGGAGCAACAGGATGCCCTGCGCAAAGTATCGGAGATCAGCAGCTCCCCTGCGCCTTCTTCGGCACCACACACCAGCCCGAGGGCTTTCCCCAGCGACGACGAAGCCATCTATGGATTGCCGGACTCTCAGCAAACCGCCAATCTCCCCGACATTACACCACAGACGGCGGACCTACTGAACTAAGGGGAACCCCCTGGAACCCCTAGACATGCAGCTTCAAGGCACTTCGCCTCAATGACATGGCCTTAACGCATCACGTTTTACATTAGGCTTGTCGACGGGGGGTGAGGGAGAGATCTCCCTGTTCTGCGAATACTGGCACCGGCGATATGCAGTGAGTAGCTCCTTTATCCTTTCACACACGTTTACCAGGTGACACCGAGACACTTTTCTCCATTGCCGGGGTCGCAACTTTGGTGGTGAGGGACAACCGCTGCTTGCCGCTAAACTGTGCTTTCGTACCATCTCTCCTGAAACAGGTCACTGTAAACTGATGTATTTCCCCCCTTTTCCACCGGATGGGTTGACACCCGGGGACGCCCGCCGGCCGTGGCAGCCTTTTCACGGCCTGAGATGGGTATCAAATTCCTCCCCCCTCTGTTTCTTTCCACTTTGTGAACAATATTACAATATCGGTATTGCTGCCGACCACTTACCACCCCCCTAGCTTTGTATTGCTTCGTTAACTCAATAGAGTGTTTGGACAACTACATGTTGCGAAGCCGACCTTTTGGTATTTGTTATTGTTTTGCAATGTTTGGACTGTATGATTTTTATACCGCCACCACACTCGGGGAATTGCCTGGGTTATTCCTCCATGTGATGTTGCCTGTACCTGATCTGAGCGGAGGAGAGTTACCAAGAGAACAATGGGGGTTCGCATCTGAGGGGTGGACACTGGGAGGTAGGGGTGATTCTTCCACAAATTATGACAATGGCTGAAATCAAGATATGTACGTGGAATGTCAGGGGCATGCACACAACGTCGAGATGCTATCAGATCTATTCTTACTTGAAATGCCACAAATTTCATGTAGCACTGTTACAAGAAACACATCTGAATAAGGCAGAAGTACATGCACTGCGCCGCAAATGGCGCAGACAACTTTACGCCACCGAGTATTCCTCCTTTACTCGCGGGGCGCTCCTGTGGATCCAACTGGGAACCCCGTGGGCAGTCATGGACACACAGGTAGACACGGAGGGTAGATACGTCATGGCACAAGGCAGACTTGATGGGCACCCAGTTGTGCTAACCTCGTTGTACTCCCCAAACACTAACCAGGGCAGTTTCTTTGCATGCCTTTCAAAGGCACTGGGGGCCTGGTATGCCCCCAGTGCCCCCTATGATCCACGCCCCCTATGATCCCGGGCGACTCTGGATAGATCTTCCGCACCACCAGCCAATGCCCAGATACACACCACCACCAAAACCCTCATCAACTGGGCCGCACAATGGGACCTCCACGATGCATGGAGAACACGAAACCCAATAACATATTCCTACTGGTCAGGTGCGCATGCCCTACATGTTCGCTTAGACCGATACATGATCACCACTGAACTTCTCCCGCTGGTCACAGACAAGCAATATATGGGCCGCACTTATTCAGATAACAATCCCCACACACTGACACTCGCATGGGAATGTCCACTCCCACCTATTCCTACCTGGCGCCTCTAACCAGATCTTTTACTTGACGCGGCTTTTCGCAACTCCCTCCTCACACAAACCGCTATTTTGAGCTCAATGTCGACACTGCGTCCTCCCCCCAGGTCGAATGGGACGCATTTAAGGTGGTGGCTGGCTCGAGGGCACTGTCTGGGCACACAGGGACACATGCGAGGGCAGCTAGAGGCTGACCTGACACGACTAGAAACTGAACTGCTGGACCACGAACAAGACACAGTGGGAGGGGGGGATGATCGCCTGACGAAGACCAAAGCGGAACACAGTCGCCTTCTTGACCGCTTACGTAACATTAACTTCGCGGCACCCTCTGCCCGCACACATTGGCAGGGTGACAGGCCGGGTAAGCTGTTGACCTGGCTGATAGCCTGTGAGGACCGCACAACTCCCATATCAGTGATACAGACGGAGGGAGGTAGACTACTTTACACGCAGTGCCAAATACATGAAGCGTTTGTGGATCATTACTCAGGATTATATTGCTCCCGGCTGACTGTTCCGCTGCCTGCCATAGTGTAGTATCTCTCGCCCCTGCAACTGCCTACCTTAACGACTGCACAGCAGAATGACCTTGGAGCACCACTGGACCCCGAGGAACTCCGTGATACAATTTTTAACCTTTCTAATGGCAAATCTCCGGGCCCGGATGGCCTACCAGCTGAATTCTATAAGGCTGGCTCTGACATCCTCATCCCCCAATTGTTAAAAATGTACACTGCGGCTACAAAAGACTTTTTCCTCCCCCCAACACTTAATGAGGCCACCCTTATATCCCTGCTCAAACCCGGCAGAGACTGCGAGCGATTGGGATCCTACCTCCCCCTGGCCCTCCTTAATACGGACTACAAAATCCTCGCTTCCGTGCTAGCCCAGAGACGTGCCCACCTGGTGCCGACCCTAGTACATCACGACCAGAACGGGTTTGTACCAACACGCCACACCTCCTACAACATTTGCCGTTTGTTCCGCAACCAGGAATGCGCCACACACCAATGGCCATGTGCCGGATGTCTGGTGCTAGACTTGGAGAAAGCATTTGATTCGGTAAAATGGCAATACCTGCGGGCAGTCATGGATAAATTCGACCTGGGGGACGATTAAGAAACCATGGTTAGCCTATTGTACCGCAGACCCTCGGTTCGTGTCCGCACTGGTACACTACTCTCTGACCCTATTCGCGTGCAGAGAGGCACTAGACAGGGCTGCCCCCTGTCGCCCCTGCTGTTCTCCTTGGCAGTGGAGCCATTGGTGCAATGCTCAGGTCCCAAGGTGGGGAATGGGGTATTCCAATGACAGGTGGCCATCATGCGGTATCACTTTATGCGGACGATCTTCTCCTCTATATTAGGGACCTGACTGATGTCCCGGCGTCCCTTGCTGACATTTTCCACACCTTTGAGGAGATGTCGGGCTTGAAGGTCAATTGGGCCCAGTCAGGGGCCTATTCCTTTGACCCAGATGCTCCTGAGAGTGAGATACACCTAGGTGGCGAGAGACTACAGTGGTATCCCACGACTTTCAGATACCTGGGTATCCACATCTACCGAAACCCTGCAGATGTCTTAGAGGGGAACCTGATGCGGGCGATCGCTACCATCCGGTCGCAAATTGGGTTTTGGAAAACTCTGCCGCTGAACGTCCCCAGCCGAGTCGCTTTGACAAAAATGATAGTTCTGCCGAGGCTATTGTACTATTTCACCAATATTCCATCCTACGTCCCCAACCTGGTGTTCCGAGACCTTGAAGCCCTGCTTCGCGACCTGATCTGGAACAGGGGCCGACCGCGCGTTGCGCTGGCGAAGCTGTATATGCCTACTGAAGCGGGAGGACTGGCAGTTACCAACATGGAACTATACTACTTGGTGGCGCAGATGCAATGGGTGACACTAGTGTCTGGACTCCACTTCAAATCCATGTATTATTTCATCCGCTGACTCAGACCCCCCGTCTCTCACAGCTGTATCTTGCAGTAGCGCACAGATGCTTCCTGCGCTGCATACGTCTCACCCGAACAGCAATACCATACGCCCGATACTCCCCCTACTAGGTACCCCGACAGCAACTGGAGCGCTAACAACTGTAACACTGGACAAATGGATGGCCGCGGGGGTGGAAACGCTGACCTATATTCCAATGGCGATCTCCTCCCCTTCGCAAACCTTGCGGTGGATACGTCTCTCCCAGCTGGACAATTCCTATTGCATGCGTCCCTTGTTCGCACGCTGACTGCCGCCTGGGGTGACATGTCCGTAGAGCTACCCATGCACCTCTTTATGCAATACCTTCACGTTATGGGCAATGGCTCCCACATAATACACTGGCTAGTGCAGGCTCTCCTCTTTCACACTCAACCCACCACCGTGCAGCTCAGAGGGAAATGGGCGGCAAATTGGGGGAGGGACTGGTCAGACAAGGAGTGGGCAATGGTACTGGCTGGACCGGTTAATATCCTGTGTAATCCCTGCTTCAAAATCATACAGCTCTACATACTACACCGGGCATACCTCACCCCAGACAAAATAAACAGATACTTTTCAGTCACGGACACCGCCTGCAAGCGTTGCACCCTGGTAGGAGTGGACCTTCTCCATATGCTCTGGCTATGCCCTGACCTCCAGCAATATTGGGATGAGGTGACGGCACTGCTCACACATTGCGCTAGCGAGCGGGTGCCGAGGACCTGGGAGGCCTGCATATTGGTACTGTACAAACGCACTAAGCTGGACAGGGTACAGGCCGGATACTGGGATCTCGGACTGATCACGGCCAAGCGACTGCTCACCAAGCGATGGAAAGCTGACACGCCCCCACATATACGATATTGGAGCTTATCCCTCACAAACTGGGCACAAGCGGAGAGCGCAGTCTTATGGCGGGAGGAGACGGCAGGACTTAGGAAATTCCCAATTGCTCAACAGTGGGATGACATCCTCCTCTTCTTTCAACAGAAATGCATAGAGCAGGGGTTCACGTGAAGAGATCCGTGCCCTGCCCCCATGCCCCCCCCTCTGCAATGGATGCTACGAGGCGGGCCAGCGCATGCCAGCCTTCCCTGCTCATTTAGCCTTCCCCCCTCGCGTCCACACATCGCTGCCAAGATGCGCGTGCGACACTGACCGCCGCCCGTGCTGCACCCCCGCTCTGAAAAGGTGCACGTTGCATGCTTAATTGACCAGCAGTGCCACACTTATTGTCCCCCCAGCAGGCCCCCACATGCCCCATCCTCAATATACACCCTGACCGAGGACTACCTCACAACCCAAGACTTACTGTCTGGCTAGGTACAACTGTATGGAGATCGGAACCCCCGCTGTCTTATTGCCTCACATGCGAACCACAAAACACTACCTCCTGCCAGCCCTCTGGATCACCGCTGACGTAATGACAACATACTCCTTTCCCTAGATCACATGGATACGACTACCCGCACTCCCCCTCCCTATAGCGCATACTCTCCATGTTCTTGTTCTGATGTTTTATTGATGTGCTGGTCCCATTTTCCTTTGCTTTTTTTTGACCGGGCTCTTTTTATAGTTAGTTCCTGAACTCAGTACATCATGGGGCCTTTGAGAGCGACAGCCATTGCTGAGGTGTTCCTAACTGGACACCACTGCCAACGTTGATTTCTCCTATTAGGAACAATACGCCACATAGATACTCATTTTCCAATGCACTCACGATACAGCAAAGCCTTATCTTCTGATATTCACACTAAGCATGGGTGAATTTTGCGAATCTCGCGTTCACGAATTTTGCGGATTTGCGAACTCGCAATCCGCAAAATCCGCGAATTCTCGCGAATTTGCAGATTTTTTTTGTGTTCGCGCGGGTTTCTGCCAGTTCACGAGGGTTTTGTACAATTTCGCAAACGCGAACTTACCTGTCGGGTCGCAAGTTTTGCAAACTTGTTGTTTCTACGTGTCCAGCCTGTTTGGGACACTCTTCTTCATCACTGCCACTCTCTGTCACCACTGCCACTCTCTGACTACTCATGCCACCCTCTGGCCCACCCATGCCACCCTCTGTTTCATCACAGCACCCTCTGGTTGTCCAGTGTACATTATTGTGGCAAAGCAAAGCACACCTTCCCTGCCTCAAGTGACCTGAATTAATTTGGGGCTGATTAATGTGTCACAGAATATTTTTTTAGCTGGCACCTGCTTCCTTAGTGCTTCCTGATTAGTGATTTTTTGCACTTGCTAAGTGCTTTCATTGTTGCAAAATTAGTTACAACACCTGCCCTGCCCCAACTGACAATAATGAATTAGGGGCTGATTAATGTGTCACTGGATTTGAACTTCCAGCCTGGCTCCTGCTTGTCTCCCTTAGCTGTAATTCAGGACCTTTGTGGCATATGTGTAACTATTCTGAGGGTCAGAGCAGGGTCACATAATAGTTGCAAGTAGGCAACTGAACTCTGGAGGGGCCCCTCAGGAAGCACTACAGGAAATGGCTACTAATGATGAGCTTGAACTTTTGAACCTGGTAAGTAGTTTCAGTTTTGCTAAGATCGTATTTCTGCAATTTAGCGCTTATTCGCATGGCGCGAAGTTGAACTGGGAAGCCGCGAACTCACGTGAGGTTCCGTGACAATTTGAACCCGTGTTCTCAATACTGTCGGAAATACATAATATTGGTATCAGCGAACCGCAAATGATCCATTTAGCATATCCTGGTGTTTTCGCTATGCTACGAGCAAGAGCACTCCTGTTATGAACACGTTTCTGATCTACCCACGGCATCCATCTTAGATCATGGCAGCCATTTTGTGTTTCTTGCCCTCACATACGCAATAACCTCTGATCACTTCATTTCGATTAAGGACACGTAGCCTTAGCCGGAGATTCACCTCTTTCATGACACGTGCACCTTAAACCAGATCACGCTGTAGCTGCATGACTCGACAAAGGCTGCCTCCTCTGCCCGAGGCCAGCCCCACCAAACTGGTCTTTGTGTCCATTGTCCTGATCATGATTAGGCGGCCGAAGCCGGTAGCCTTGCCCATTTACAACCTACAAACATCTCTTATCCCGCTTTTCTATCTTCCACACCTGGCTCCGTTTCTTTCTTTCTGAATCTTTATTAGGGGGAGGTAACGAAATTTACGATGAGGCGGTCCGGCTTTTGAATGCAATATTGACAACGGATTGTGATGAACTAGTGGGAACCCCTCTTCATAGATGTTTGGTATCAGATTTTATCGACGGTTCCTGTGTAACGCCAAATATTTATTGTTTAGGGCACAAGGGTTTTGGGAATGTACCAACATGTGAAGAATTCGCCTGAAGGCCAAAATTTAGTATATAAGGAGCAACCCTCTTTGTACAATTTGAACAGGCTCCTAGAATCTGCCCATGTGTGGTTTCTGTGACTTCTGTGTCCCTGCAGTAATAAACCTTTGGTCTTTGACGCCACCATCGAGAAGCCCGTGTTTCTGTTCATTTGCGCACCAAGGCAGGTGGAACTCCGGGGTCTTTGGGTGTTGTACCCTGACACCTCTGGACGGAACCAAAAAGTCCAGAACTCCAATTGGCGCCCAACGTGGGGCGACGTCATTCGGTACCGGTCCAAAAGCCTGAAGAGTTCGAGAAGCTTCGTGTGAAGATTCCTGAGGGAGGCGCCCCACTTCATCGATCCCGGCATATCGCAAAAGTGGCCCGAAGTTCTCTTCCACGAGGGTTCCCGTTCAGGACGGCTGCAGTGGGCCGTTGCCTTGACCGTCGCCCTGTCTTGGACCCGAGGTGCAGTCCTTAGTACAGCGAAACGTGACGGGTTTCTCCTTGGTGACGTCTTCAGTGCCTCAGTTAAGTATTTAGTGGTTGCTAGCTGGTTACTTCGTGAGGGTTGTTAAAATCCTTTTTGGTTCTTGGTTTGGTTTGGTTTCGTAAGATTATCACTGGTCGTTCTGGTTACGATAATCTATTTGGTTTAGTTTGGGTATCGATACATCAGTTCGTTTTGGTAGGCCTAAGTTCTTGGTTCAGGTGCACATATTTGTTTCTTGTTTTGTTTGTTTTGTGTTCCTGTGTTCCGGACTGAAAAATGGTAAGTCGGAGAAACTGTATGTTGTCTTGTTTTGGTTGCAACAGTGACTCACGATTGGAGGACTCATGTCTGGTTCCTCCGATTGGGACTCCCCTATATGACTTGTATTGTAAACATGGTGTGGGTCCTATATCTTATAATGAGGTGTGGGTCCGATACACTGAGAAAGATGGTGTCCTTAGTTGGCCACTGCATGGTAGTTTTGAACCCGAAATTCTTGCCAATTTAGAAGCGAAATTGTTTAGGAAGAAAGCCCGGCCGGCAATGTTTGATTCTTTCCGTTACTGGCGAAAAGAATCCAAACAGAGAGAAATGAAAAGGTTAAAGAAAGAACAGAAAGAGCAAGAAGAGTTGACTCTGGAGCAAGCGGCTAAGCAGCTGCAAGTTAACGAGTCAGAGAAGGCCATAGAGGTGGCCATTAGAGAGCATAATTTAGCGATTGACAAGTGCTACCCTGCCTTGCCATCGAAAACAGCTAAGATACTAGAGGACCCTGAAAACGATCCTCTGTTGTCTTATCTGTTACGGTCACCTCCACCGTATGCACAAGGTGCTACGGCTCCACTTGTACCGAATGTTCAATTGCCGGTTGCTGGACAACCTGGTATTCCTGCTCCTGCTCCTCAGAATCAAGTTCCTGTACCTCCTGTGGTCAATGTGAATGTTCCTACGGCTCCTCCTCCTCCTGGATTGCCGACTTCTATATCTGTATCCGTCTCGCTTACACCTACTGTTCCACAGACTATTTTCCTCGATACTCCTACTGTTCCGCTATCTGTTCCTACCTCTACTGTGTTCTCTACGTCTGCGAGTGTGTTGACTCCACTTTCTGTTCGTCGAAGAATCACTGATTCTGTTTCTAACATTCTGTCTCCTTTCTATAAAACTTTAATCAAGACTCCTACTTCTGACTCTGTTCAGAGACGTAGTCAGCTTCCGAGTACTGAGGAACGGGGAATTTTAGATTCCACGGCTCTCAGATGGATTTAGAAGAGTAGGAGATATAGTACGAGAGATGTGCTAGATACATTTATGCAGTGGAAGGAACCAACACAACGGTATGTCTTTGATGAGATGTGCTCGCTGTTACGTGAGGAGATAGAAGAAGATGATGTTGAATCAAATTTAGAAGACCTAATTAATGTTCAGAAAGAGTTTGCTGCATGAATGATAGTAGGCCAACATATAGAAGAAGCGATGGAACTAATTTTAAGTTATAGGAATGATCCATCACTTCGTTCACCGAGAGATTTAGAGAAAAGCAAGACAAAGCTAAGTCACCAATATCCAATGAGGGAGGTTCCTCCAATTTGGCGCGAAGCTGTACAAGCTGATAATGTTAATGGTATTGTAGCTGCTCCGGCGCAATTCCAAAGAGTGTGGATACACATTCCGTGGAAACGAGCTGAAGTGCTAGCAGTGAAGCAGGCCTTGCCAGACCCGCGTAAGAATCCTGCTGGATACTATAAGGAATTAACGCAGACAGTTGAGGCTTGTATAATGAACTTAGCAGACATCGATATGTTATTTGGCAATGTAGTTCCACAACCAATTTGGGCTAAAATTCGTAGAGAGAATCATCCAGTTGCCCTAGGTGGTGATTGGGCAGCTATCGTTGCAGCGGATGGTCAGCAAACAGGTGGTGCAAAACCCGAACCCCTAATTGCTAATCTTCCAGGTAGAATAATAGACTTAATGAAGACTCTGATGCCCGCATTGCGTGTTAATTGGGACAAGTTGTCCGCATGCAGGCAAAAGAAAGACGAAAGTGTCTCCGACTTTTTCACGAGGTTCGAAGAGACTTTTGTAGATCATAGTGGTCAGGATATGAGCACAGAAGGAGGACAGAGACTGTTTGTCGATAAATTTGTGCATAATTTGTTACCTGAGTTATGCAATAAATTAAAGGATTCAGAGAGTGCGTGGGCTGTTTCTACAACTGCGCAAATACTTGCAACTGCACAGTATTATGAGAATAGAGATAAAGAGGAAAAAGAGAAATCAGACAAGAAAACGAAAGATTTAAAAACTAAAGTTCTTTTGCAACAGGCGTATCCGCCTCGCATGAATCAGACTAATACGCAACAGAGCTCGTATCAAAGAACAGATTACAGTTCACCAAGACCTCAATATCAGTGGAACCAGTGTGCGTACTGTAAGAAAGAGGGTCACTACAAGAATGAGTGTCCGATCTTAGCGCAAAATAATGCAGCAGCAGCTCAGAGAGGTCGTGGTGGTTTTGTACAGAATTCTAGAGGTCGAGGGCGAGGTGCTATGCCTCCACAGACGAATGATCGTCCTTCCAATCACTTTGATCAACGAAATGGACAGTCTACTCAGCAAAATAGATCTCAACAGTATCTTGTTGAAGACTATTGTGAAGTAGATGAGGGATTTCAGCAAAATGGGTACTAGGACAGCCATGGACAGAGAGAGGGAGTAGTATCAGTTCCAGTGGATCAGAGTGGGCCTTATGTCGCAGTAGCAACATCAGGTGTAGTCGAACCGTTTCTGTTGGATACTGGTGCAGCAAAAAGTTCTATCATTCATGCGAAACTCCCTGGCGCACCTTTGTCCAGCATAACAAATGTTTCTGTAGGTTTTTCAGGCGCCCCTGTTTACAACCCCATATCTGGTCCTTTGTCTATTTCTGTTGGACCGTGTCAATTGAAAGCACCCCTGATTTTGACGACAGGTTGTAATGAAAATCTGCTTGGTTTAGACTTGTTAAAACGACTATATGCGACATTGTACTGTTCTCCGGAAGGAGTACAGCTTACATTGGGTAAAAGAATCACCTCTCCGATGTACTTGTCAATGGATGCACTCCCGCCAGAGCTGCGTTCACTCCCTGATTCTCTTTGGGCGACTGGTCCTAATGATGTAGGCCTTTTAGAAATACCACCCTATGTAGTCACTTTGAAAGCAAATGTAAAATTTCCAAGAATTCCTCAATATAAAATATCTAGTGAAGGTGAGCGTGCACTTTTATTGATTGTGCAAGATTTGATTAAGAAAGGTGTGGTTGAAGAAACTAGAGGAAATGTTTGTAACAGTCCTGTATTACCGATTTTGAAACAAACTGATCCTACAAAGCCTCCAGTATATAGGTTTGTCATCGACCTCAGAGAAGTTAATAAGATTGTGGTCCCGCAGTTTCCTGTGGTTCCAGACATTACCGCCCTGTTAACATTGATTCCTGCTACAGCTACTTGGTTTTCAGTCATTGACTTGAAGAATGCCTTTTTCAGCATTCCGATAGCCGAGGAAAGCAGAGATATTTTTGGTTTCTGTCTAGGAGGTCGAAGTTTTAGGTTTAAACGCGCTCCACAAGGCTATTGTGAGAGCCCATCTATTTACAGTCAAGCATTAAAAGGCCAGTTAGATTCCTTTGTCCTTCCTCCAGGTTCTGCTCTAGTACAGTATGTAGATGATCTTCTAGTGGCTGCCGATGACAAGGAAACTTGCAAAGCAGCTACGATATCGTTATTACATCATTTGTCTAATTTGAATCACAAGGTATCACCTTCGAAAATGCAATACTGCTGCCAAGAAGTGATCTACCTAGGTCATCTCTTGTCAAAGGAGGGAAGGAAGTTGACCCCAGAGAGAATAAAAGCAATTACGCAGATGAGTGTTCCTCGCACACAGAGAGAAGTACGTGCCTTTCTAGGTATTACCTCTTACTGTAGGCAGTGGATCCCAAATTTTTCTCTTTTAGCAAAACCGTTGGTAGCTTTGACTGGGAAAAATGTTCCGAGTCCGGTGCCATGGTCTGATGAATGTCAGGAGAGTTTTACTGAATTACGAAAAGCATTGTGTTCAGCTCCTGTATTGGGTACACCTGATTACAGTAAGCCATTCACGCTCTACGTTCACGAGAGAGAAGGTTGCGCGTTGAGTGTTCTGACACAGAAATTTGGTGATAAACAACGCCCTTGTGCGTATTTTTCACCAACATTGGATCCGGTAGCTAGAGCGTTACCTAGTTGTTTGAGAGCTACAGCGGCAGCTGCGGCTTCCATTCGACAATCTGCTGGTTTGGTGATGAACAACATGCTAGTGGTCATGGTTCCTCATGCGGTGGATACACTCATGAACTGAACCAAGACACAACACCTTACCAGTGCGAGACTATCTGGTTACGAGCTGACATTACTAGCGAGTCATATTCAGATCAAAAGATGTAATGTATTGAATCCAGCAACACTGTTGCCGGCTAATCAAGAGTCGAGTGATTCCGAGCCACATGATTGTTGTTTTAAAACGGAGGAAGAGACAAAAGGACGTATTGACTTGAAAGACACTCCATTATCAGATCCAGATGGCACGCTGTATGTGGATGGGTCATGTTTTAAATTGGAGAATGGTGATGTGACTGCTGCTTACGCAGTAACGACTTTGAAGACGATTGTGGAGACTGCAAGAGTGAGTCAGAATTCTGCCCAAGCTGCAGAATTAATAGCTCTAACAAGAGCGTGTGTTTTAGCTAATGGAAAGAGAGTGAATGTTTTTACAGATAGTCAGTACGCGTTCGGCGTGGCCCATAGTTTTGGCCGTTTGTGGAGAGAAAGAGGTTTCATTACGTCCCATGGGACTAAGATTCAACATGGTCAGCTAGTTAACGACTTGTTGGAATCTCTAACCTTGCCGACTGAAGTTGCGATTGTAAAGTGCAGTGCTCATAAAGCAATCACGGATGATGTTGGTCGTAGGAATGCTTTTGCTGATGAAACCGCTAAACAGACAGCTAGAGACATGATGAGCAGAATGTATGTTGCTACGTCTGCAAGATGGATTGCTGAGTCTGGAATGTGTGAGGATACAATGGAAAGTGTGAAAGAGATTCAGAAAGAGGCAACTGAGGAGGAAAAACGTGTATGGAGAGAAAGTACAGGCAAGTTGGATTCGAGTGGGTGTTGGATTGATTTGTCAGACCAGCAGCGTTGGATGTTGCCTGATGCGTATGTGCTTGCAGTGGTGACAATGGCGCATGGAGTAGCGCATATAAGTTCTAAAGGAATCTGTAAGATGTTGGCTCCAATCTGGAAGAATGATGGGTAAGTGTGCAGAGAGAGTGGTGAAAAATTGTATGGTATGCCTGATGCATAATCCTGGCAAGGGAACTCCAACTCCTGCTGGTCACTTCGCTCCTCCTTCCTGCCCCTTTGAAGTGATTCAGTTAGACTTCATTCACATGGATCGCTGTAATAATCTGAAATACGTCCTGGTGGTAGTTTGTGCTTTTTCCAGGTGGATCGAAGCATACCCACTAAAGGACAACACTGCCCTATCAACTGCCAAAATTCTTCTCAAAGAATATTTCCCTAGATATGGTATGCCACGGATTGTATGGTCAGATAACGGAAGTGAGTTTATAGGGAAAGTTATGCAGAGTGTGTGTGCCGGCCTAGGCATAAAACAGAAGTTCCACAGTGCGAACCATCCCCAGTCTGCTGGTTTAGTGGAGGGTTACAATGGCACCCTCAAGCTGAAACTAGCCAAAATACAAGCATCCACAGGTTTACCCTGGCCAGACGCACTTCCTTTGGCTTTGTTATCAACGAGAGCAACTGTACATTCTAGAGTGGGGCTTAGCCCCTATGAAATTGTCTTTGGCCGCCCGGCAAATATTTGGGGTGTGCCGAGACCTAAGGAGTTTTGTTCTCTAGAATATCCTATGTTGATAGACTACCTTTACGACTTGACTGCTAAATTGAGTCTTATTCACCAACAGGTTTTCGATGCATTGCCAAAGCCTCCGGAGAGTCCAGGGCATCAGCTGAAACCCGGCGATCAAGTTGTAATAAGAAACTTCGCGAGGACGAAGAACCTTCAGCCCAGATACGTCGGCCCCTTCCAGGTCCTGCTTGTGACAAGAACCGCAGTTCGTGTAGCTGGTCGCAAGCACTGGGTGCACGCATCTCATGTCAAGCGTGTACCTTTGCCACTTCCTTACGACGACTGGGTGAAGAAGGGAATTGGTGCCTCCGAATTTGAACGCACGCCAAAGTTCATCCCTTTCAGCGATGCCGAATTGATCACCGACACTCCAAACTCTGACTCTCCTCCTGAAAAGACTCCTAATTAATGGCCTCTGACAGAGTTGTACTCCCAAACCCCGCACATAAAACACTTTGTAATGGCAGAGCATTCAGCAGCAGGGTTGCAGTGCTAGAAAGCCAGCATCTATCTAATTGCTCCTTTTTTGTCTATTTTAAGAGCGCAAACCGTGCTCTTCTTGTCTCTCTGCCCTTCTGCTTTGGGCCTGATGGGATTACACATAATCGCTCAAATTGCGCATCACCCCGGTCGAGAGGGGGAACCTTTGCCGGTTGAACGCTGTTGCTGCCAGAGAGGAGTAGGAGCCCTGAACTGAATCCACCCTATTGCTGCTTAGCCCTCCCGCCTCCTGTCTCGCGCTGCCCGACTCCATTACCAGCTGGGAGTACGAGGTGGCCGAGTGGAGTGTGGTCGAGGGAACTACATTACCCAGGAGGCCGAGCGGCGCACGCCGCGTCATCCGCGTCACCAGCGCGCCTGGAGGCGCTCAAATTGCGCATCACCCCGGTCGAGAGGGGGAACTTTTGCCGGTTGAACGCTGTTGCTGCCAGAGAGGAGTAGGAGCCCTGAACTGAATCCACCCTATTGCTGCTTAGCCCTCCCGCCTCCTGTCTCGCGCTGCCCGACTCCATTACCAGCTGGGAGTACGAGGTGGCCGAGTGGAGTGTGGTTGAGGGAACTACATTACCCAGGAGGCCGAGCGGCGCACGCCGCGTCATCCGCGTCACCAGCGCGCCTGGAGGCGCTCAAATTGCGCATCACCCCGGTCGAGAGGGGGAACCTTTGCCGGTTGAACGCTGTTGCTGCCAGAGAGGAGTAGGAGCCCTGAACTGAATCCACCCTATTGCTGCTTAGCCCTCCCGCCTCCTGTCTCGCGCTGCCCGACTCCATTACCAGCTGGGAGTACGAGGTGGCCGAGTGGAGTGTGGTTGAGGGAACTACATTACCCAGGAGGCCGAGCGGCGCATGCCGCGTCATCCGCGTCACCAGCGCGCCTGGAGGCGCTCAAATTGCGCATCACCCCGGTCGAGAGGGGGAACCTTTGCCGGTTGAACGCTGTTGCTGCCAGAGAGGAGTAGGAGCCCTGAACTGAATCCACCCTATTGCTGCTTAGCCCTCCCGCCTCCTGTCTCGCGCTGCCCGACTCCATTACCAGCTGGGAGTACGAGGTGGCCGAGTGGAGTGTGGTCGAGGGAACTACATTACCCAGGAGGCCGAGCGGCGCACGCCGCGTCATCCGCGTCACCAGCGCGCCTGGAGGCGCTCAAATTGCGCATCACCCCGGTCGAGAGGGGGAACCTTTGCCGGTTGAACGCTGTTGCTGCCAGAGAGGAGTAGGAGCCCTGAACTGAATCCACCCTATTGCTGCTTAGCCCTCCCACCTCCTGTCTCGCGCTGCCCGACTCCATTACCAGCTGGGAGTACGAGGTGGCCGAGTGGAGTGTGGTTGAGGGAACTACATTACCCAGGAGGCCGAGCGGCGCACGCCGCGTCATCCGCGTCACCAGCGCGCCTGGAGGCGCTCAAATTGCGCATCACCCCCGTCTCGCGGGACGCCGGGCGAAGCCCGGGCCAAGGGCGGGCCCGTTTTAGCCCGTTCTAGACAGTGAGAGACTGGACTGGGCCATCCCTCTTACTCCCATCCTCTAAACCGAACTGTGGCAAGGTAAAACACTCTCATATCTACAGTGTAATTGGACTATTATTGTTACATATTTCTAGGGCCTTGCTGCTAATTATTGTTTGATCACTATGTCAAAACAAAAAACGCCTGTCACTCCGGCTAATACAATGCACAATTATCTGGTCCAGGTAGTGACAAAAATTAATAATAATCGGAGGTCCTCCCTGGGCATGGGGGATTCGCCACCTTGTGCTCAAATCAATCAATCAGGGGTGTCTCTGTCTGTCACTGATGATCTCATTCCCACCGACCCTATTGAAGACCCAAATGAGCATTCAGCAATTAATGTTTCAATAGCCTCTACGGACCAACAACTTGACCCCTTTACAGATTTGATTAACTTAGAAGACCAAGATAAATCTGTAACAATTGAGGAGTCAGTTATAGAGAGCAATACCCCCCCAACACCGGTCCCCGCTCCAAGAGCCAAAAAAGGGATCACCAAGGCGCCACCTAGAAGAGGCAGCCTACGCTCTTGTAAAAACAAACCTGTAACCCCACCTAGACGAGCAAAGAAAAAGACAGAGGACGGGATAAGGGAGGAAGAGCATGAAAATGAAGAAGGGGAGGACACCCTCTTAAATAAGCTTATGGGTACATTAGAGTCCAAACTATTAGGATTAATGAAACCCCTCATATCAAAAGTTGACCAATTAGCTAATAAGGTCAACAAGCTAGAGTCCCTGTTAAGGAAAACCAATGAGGGGGTGGGGGAAATATCAAATTTAGTAGCATCCAAATTTGAACAAATGGAGATTGCGGGAAAATCACTCGGGGTGAACATGAATACTGGCTTACAAGCTCCATCAGAGCAAGTCCAACAAACCAGCCCTAGGAACGATAATTCCCCTGACATGGCCCTAGTTCCAGATGCAGCCCAATTAGTGGGCAATAGCATCCCTGAGATCCTAAACCCTGAAACTGCCCCAGTTGAACTAATTGTTGAAGCCTCGCCCCTTATCTTAGTACTAGCAAACACACCCATGCTGAAAACTGGACAGATCGAGTCTCCAGATTCCTTAAGAAACAAGGCTCTCCAGTGGCTTAGTAGTAATATGCATATATCTCCTTGGGGCAAGGAAAAATTATCTGACGATCTGCTTACAGCAAGAAGGGTTAGGTGGATAGGTACTAAGGCGAAGAAATTTCAAGGGGATTGTGTGGTCTTGAACTTCAAGGGCCCTGAGGTCCTGCCTGATGTCCTACGGAACATCCTCCCCCCACAACGTAGGACAGCTGAAATAGTTCCACTGACACTGGATTTCTTCTATAGCAGAAGAGGTCTAGTAGCCAAACCGAGCATATTAAGAACAAAATGGACAGTTGTGGGAAATAGAAGGGCCAGGTCCAATCCAGTATGTGAGTGGGGGCTAAACTTGGACAACCAATATTCTGTGTTAACTGACTTAAATGAGTGTGATTGACTCGCATGTGTCTCCCCTGTCACCCTAGATACGCAGTTGGGCCAAGGATATGTTAAGACTTTCATGTTAGACGAATTTACACTAGCCCCAGATGTATTTCGTACTTCCCTTTCAGAGGAAGAAAATAGAGTCCAGGTGGAAGAGGAAAGAACATTGGAGGAAATTGAGATGCCACCAACATTGAGTAAAAATGTAATACTAGGAGTAGATCCTGCAGAAACATTAAATATTCCTGATATTGTTCAGACACACCCCCAAAAGGATAAACCGCAATTATCAATTATTTCATGGAACATAGCTGGAATTATTAATAAACTAAATATCCCAGACTGGGTCGACTTTATTAACCAGTACGACATTATCATGTTCCAAGAAACCTGGTCGCTTACACCAATTTTCAGGCAAGGGTATTTGAACTTTTTCGTCCCGGCAATAAGAAATCGAGTGGGACGTCCCTCGGGGGGCCTGTTAATTTGGGTACGCCAAACTTTGAATTGTTCGGTTAAGCAAAGGTCTATACCCTCTAACGATATTTTGGCACTTGATATTACCTGGCAAAATGGTCAACAGTTAGCCCTGTTTAATCTTTATTCAAGGGGAGTTGCCAGGGGTAAACCATCAGAGACTCTAACGTGCCTCGAGAATAATATTGAACAGCTACCAGACCCTACCCATATAATAATAGGCGGGGATTTTAATACTACCTTTGAACCCTTGGGTGAGGAGGATAAAATCCTGGCCGAAGATGAGGATACCAAGTGGGGAATTCCCCAACTAGATATCCCTGTAATTAGGAAATGGAGCACGGTAGCAATACAACTGAAAAGTTTTTGTCTTTCAAGAGGACTTAGAGCAGCAAATGGTCGGGCAGTGTCAGACTCTATGGGGAAAAATACCTTTGATAATGGTCGATCGGCCAGTAGGATAGACTATATACTCCTGGATGTAAGGGCCTGGGATAAATTGGTAGATATGGAAGTGAAGGATAAGATTGAAAGTGATCACAATCCATTGTGCCTGACACTACATACCTACCACGACAAACCCGAGCATCCTAGAGAGGATCATATGGTTACACAGGACCTAGTAAGTTCAAATAACTCCCGACACTTGAAGTGGAGTATGCTCCTAGAAGATATTGCAAAAATAGAGACTCTAAAGAAAGTAGTGGTGGGCGAAGTTGCCAAGATTAAGTCCCATTATGGACAGACTGATTTTATTGACTATATGATGGCTGCCCATGAGATACTTTTTTCTATAATCCAAAGTTTCTTTCGTAAAAAAATTCCCACAAATAAAACGAAGAAAACACAAGAAACTAGAGGGTGGTATGATAAGAGCTGTAGGGCAGCACGAGACAACCTTAGCAAGGAACTAAGAGCAGGGAGGCCAGAAGCAGTAAGGCTGGCGAGAAACCAGTATAGAAAGGTTCAAAAATTAGCTAAGAAGCGTTGGGACGAGGATTGCTGGCAAGAACTCAAGGAGGTATGTGCCTCCAAGGACTCTAAGCGCTTCTGGGCTTCAGTAAAATGGGCAAAGGGTGGCATAGCACCCCAGCCTGCTAATAATGTCGCAAAGAACAGTTGGATAGAATACTTTCAACCACAGTATGCCTGTAACCCTATGTTTAATAATGTTAGTCTTCCTCCACAAGTTTACTACAAAGCACCACTATTTGTTGAGAGGGATGTGAATATTGTACTGGATTGTGTAGCAGGGGGGAAAGCCCCAGGCATGGATGGAATTCCGGCTGATATTTTCCTATCTGACCGGAAGTCCTGGTGCAGCTACTTTACAATGTTGGCCAATGCAGTGGCTATGGGAGGGAAAGTGCCTGCCTCATGGAAGGGAGCCGAAATAATTCCTATATATAAAAAAGAAGACCGATCCCTGGCTAAAAACTACAGACCCATTAGTTTGATCGATACAGCTCAAAAGCTAATGGGCCGACTAGTGCAAAATAAACTGCAGCAATGGATCGACGAAAATAACATCCTGTCATCTTACCAAGCTGGGTTTAGGCCCCTAACTAGTAGCGTCGACCAAGTCCTCCATTTTTTAACAATTTATTGGAGAAATGTCACCTTGAAGAAGGGGACATTGTATGCAGTTTTTGTAGATTTAAAAGCCGCTTTCGACCTGGTCCCCAGGGAAAAACTCTGGCAGACCTTGGCGGACGCAGGCTTAAACCAGGAATTGCTCACACTCCTTGTTCGCCTACACGAAAACAATTTTGCTAGGATACGATGGGGCAAACAAGGAGATGTAACTGATCCCTTCCCGGTTGAACGTGGGGTGAGGCAAGGGTGTGTCCTAGCGCCAACCCTCTTCTCTATTTACATAAATGGTATCGTTAAACATCTAGAGAAGATTGCTAGTGACGCCCCTGTAATAGCCGGCTCTCGTGTGCCAGTCCTCATGTTTGCGGACGATACACTATTACTTTCCCGCACCCCCAGTGGGCTACAAAAAGTAGTTGATGCCTTTGGTGTATATTGTGATGAAAGGGGACTAGAATTAAACACCTCTAAAACGAAATTCATGTGCCTCAATCAGCAGTCCTCTTTTAAGGGTGTAATAAAATACAAAGGAACACCACTAGAAAGAGTGGACTCTTTTTCATACCTAGGTATCACTCTGCAAGAAAACATGAGCTGGAAGCATCACATAACCACAACCCTACTAAAATTTAGACAGCTAGCAGGTGCCATCTCGTTAAAACATCGAACCTCACTGACAAAGCCTGTAAACTGTGTGATGGAAATTTATTCTATGAAAGTCCTGGGGGCTTGTTTATATCGTTCTGAATTATGGGGGTTCTCAAACTTGAGCGAACTGGGCCGAGCTGAAAATAGGTTCCTAAGAGGGATCGTAATGGTCCCCCAAAGCACACCAACAATTCCGCTAAAACTAGACCTGGGTAGAAAATCAGTTGTGGATATAGCGAGGCTTCGGCCCCTCCTATATTGGAGACGAATTATGGTGACCCCAGAATTAGGCCACTATGCAGCAGCATTGATGGATGTCATCAAATTCGATCGTTTCCATACTATCCCATGGTTAAGGGAGTTGCGGGGACTACTCACAAAATTGAAACTGGACTATTTATGGGACAACAAAGACCTAGCTTGCTTCCCTACTAAGGAAAAGCTAAAAGATCTATACTGGGAAATGGTATATTTTACAATGTTTAGTGACAGCACAAGCGTAAATCTAACATCTCGCTTTTTAAATATAAAAATGTATCCCTCATATGAACCTTTTTGGGACCTAATTGAAAAACCATATGACAGAAAACTTTATTTTCAATTTCGCATTGGTACATTACCTTTGAATGCGTACAAGAAGCATTGGTCCCAGGCATGGGATGAACATTGTCACCATTGTAATGAAGAAACCGAACACATTTCCCATTTCTTGTTTTGTTGTCCACTGTATTTGTCCCCCAGACGTAAGTGGCTAAAACCTGTGTGCTTAAAGTTGGGAACCCGAAGCCAATCCGAAGCCCTTAGGATACTTGAAACAGACTGTACAACATTATATGTGGTCGGTGTAGCAAAATTCTTGGCCTGGTCGTGGCTAATCCGTACCCGATCACTAACGGCTATTGTATTATAATGAAATTATGTATATCCTTAATCTGTCTTTTTGCGACATAGATTATTGTCCTTTGTTTTTTAACTTACGGAATGTGACCTTTTAAACTGTAATAATGTGTTGTAATTTCTATGTACTTTTTACTATGTATTATTCGACATTCAATGTTTAATATGTATTTTTAGAAGTATTTTTATAAGTAGTATTTATTGTATAGGGCTAGGTGAATGCTTTTATGACAAATGTCGAATAAAGCTTTATAAATTGAAAAAATTGACTCCTTTGAACTTTGAACATTTGTCCCCTGCATCAGAAAAAACTCTGTCATCTGCGAACTTGAACACTGCAACAGCTACCAGTGATACACTATTTGCCGATCAAACAGTACCTGCGAAGCAAAGATACAATTTACGACCTCGTAATATGGACAAATAAAGCAGGCAACTGCCCATTGTGATATTTTTGAAATTTTGAACTTTTGCCTTCAGCCAGGAAGTTTGCTATTGTTTATTGTTTTTAAAATTGCCTTGCCGTCTGGGTAGCCGTAGGGTCGTGGCTGTGTGCCTAGTTGAATCTGCGGGGGTCTGACACAAGGTCGATCTTTCTGTTGGTTCTGGGAACTCCCAGGGCTGATAGAGGCATTTTCATCTACGTACACATCATCAGTGGTCGCGAGCGGATTGTAGAAGATGGAGCTTCCTGCGCTTCAACGAGAAAATGTGATTTATGTTCGCAGAAACAGACTTTACAGAATTCTTCACAGCAAATGCTTTTTAATACAATGTGCCATTACATTTTTGATTGTTTTGATAACGTTGGTGGGTGGAATCGTTTTCGGTATGAGTTTGATTTTTGTGCCAGTAACTACAGTACCTCCCCTTGATCCTGTTACTTCTACTGTTTCCTCTATACACTCTTTTCACTCGTTTCCTGAACATGAGCAAGCTCGACGCTCAGAATTCATTAATAACACTTTTGTACAGCTCTTGCATCAACACCAACTGGTAGTTAACACTACAGACTGCTGGGTGTGTGGCTTGATACCCCACACTATAGATAAAGGTATTCCCTATCTGGTTTTGCCTTTCAGCTACAATGGATCATTTCAGGCCCTTCAAACCATCTTTGCTTATGCCCTTGAAACCTATCCTCCACGTCCACCACGTTCCACTAAATATAACTCTGTCAACAAAGCTTTAGTCCAGGGAATTATTGACATGATCAAGGACGTCAATAATACTCCATCTTACCCTAGAGACGAATTGCGAGTATATTTGAGTTGGAATTCTTCAGAGTATCGCCTTAGTTTGGGAGAAAGCAAGCGTAAAAGCTCAACTCCAATCTGGGTCGTACCTCACCGAGGTCAGGTCTGTTTGCAAGGTAATGGGAGAAATCCGAGAGCTCAGCTAGGGAGGAGTGAGTGCGTAGAGACTTATGTGTTTCCGGCTAACTCTTCCCCTGCCTTTCTTACTGCTAGGGGTACCTACTTCATCTGTCGAGACCGAGCTTATACATGGTTGCCTGCCGACTTTTCAGGTTCATGTTATATTGCTCGATTGTTACCTCCAACATACACTGCTTCATCTGACTACCACAAAACCAGAGTAGCGAGAGGTGTCTTCAGCAAGGAAGATACTGCTGGTCAGGAAGCTGAAGACTTCTTTAAAGGTTTCCTTCCGTTCTGGGGGCCTATGGCCAATAGTAGAAACATACGTCAGCTAACACGGGTAGTTGAATCTACTATTAGCGAAACTGCTGGTGCCCTTAGCAATTTGACAGCTGAGCTTCAGGCGGATAGACTCATGACGTTGCAGAATCGTATGGTTCTAGACGTTATACTTGCAGATCGAGGTGGGGTATGCAGAATGATCCAATCGAGCTGCTGTGTCTTTATTCCTAATAATGCTCCAACAGTCTATGAGGCGATCTCTAAGCTACACAAGATTTCCGACTCTATACACGTAGACAAGGGAAACTGGTCCTTCATGGAGTGGTTTTGGACTCTGATCTCAGCGTGGGGATGGAAGGTTCTAATGGTCATTGGTGTCATCTTAGTATTCCTATTCTCATGCTGCCTGATTATCCAGTGTGGTCCTGCTCTGTGTAGTCTTTGTGCTGCAACTTGTTTTAGGAAACCACCTGCGTTTGGAGAAAAGGCGCGAGAAAGGATGATGATACAACAGCATGTCACTGACCTGATGAGCATAGAATTAGATTCTGACATAGACTGAGTAATTGCCTATGTAAGGGCAAAAGGAGGGTCTGAGGTTCCGTGACGATTTGAACCCGTGTTCTCAATATTGTCGGAAATACATAATATTGGTATCAGCGAACCGCAAATGATCCATTTAGCATATCCTGGTGTTTTCGCTATGCTACGAGCAAGAGCACTCCTGTTATGAACACGTTTCTGATCTACCCACGGCATCCATCTTAGATCATGGCAGCCATTTTGTGTTTCTTGCCCTCACATACGCAATAACCTCTGATCACTTCATTTCGATTAAGGACACGTAGCCTTAGCCGGAGATTCACCTTTTTCATGACACGTGCACCTTAAACCAGATCACGCTGTAGCTGCATGACTCGACAAAGGCTGCTTCCTCTGCCCGAGGCCAGTCCTGTTTAACTGGTCTTCGTGTCCATTGTCCTGATCACGATTAGGCGGCCGAAGCCGGTAGCCTTGCCCATTTACAACCCACAAACATCTCTTATCCCGCTTTCCTATCTTCCACACCTGGCTCCGTTCCTTTCTTTCTGAATCTTTATTAGGGGGAGGTAACGAAATTTACGATGAGGCGGTCCGGCTCTTGAATGCAATATTGACAAGGGATTGTGATGAACTAGTGGGAACCCCTCTTCGTAGATGTTTTGGTATCAGATTTTATCGACGGTTCCTGTGTAACGCCAAATATTTATTGTTTTAGACACAAAGGTTTTGAGAATGTATTACATGTAAAGAATTCGCCCCCAGCTTAAAATTTAGTATATAAGGAGCAACCCTCTTTGTACAAATTGAACAGGCTCCTAGACACTGCCCATGCATGGTTTCTGTGACTTCTGTGTCCCTGCAGTAATAAACCTTTGGTCTTTGACGCCACCATCGAGAAGCCCGTGTTTCTGTTCATTTGCGCACCAAGGCAGGTGGAACTCCGGGGTCTTTGGGTGTTGTTCCCTGACACCTCTGGACGGAACCAAAAAGTCCAGAACTCCACACGCGAACAGTGCGAGCAAGCCATAAAATCCGCTGCTCCCGTATTTGCGGATTTTGCGGGAAATTCGCGAATCTCGCGGATTGCGAATTTACCCAAAATCCGCAAAATCCGCGAGCGGAACGGATTTTCCGCCCATGCTTAATTCACACCCCGAGCCCGCATGGCAAGCAGACTTTGCCAACATACTTGCCCAACACACTCGTTAGGAGGCACGGGCTACTATCCTTCCGGCGACATGGGTGAGTGACACCATAGCTCTGTTAATAAGGACTGTTAGAACAAAATAAATAAGAAAAACCTACAGACCTATACACCTGTATTGCAAATTGTTTTGCTGATTGAGAAGTGCTGCAATGTGACAAATTGCGCCGCCGAACCCTAAGTTGTCGGCCTACAGGCTGTGTTAATTTTAAAAAGTGTATATACTGATTGATTTACACGGCTGGCCCTGAGGCGTTGTAAGCTGACAGCTGTGTACAGAGCATTTCGAACAATAAAGGTCTGTTAAAAAAAATAAAAAAAAATAAAAAACTAAAGGCACACTAGACCTATTTGCCAGCTATTCCTCTGTTGGTGCACTGTTTTATTTACTGCAAGGTACCTAGAATAAATGCTCAATAACTATAAAGTTAGATGTAACATTTGTGTTGAAATAAATGCATACTGTGTATTTCTATCTAGGACTCTAATTCGATATTCCCGATTCATGCCCTTATGTGGTTATAATTAATAATATCCTTATAAAGGCATAAGAATCATATCCATATTCATTAATAGCCCATGCATTCCAAAGCACAGCACGGCTACTCCCATCGACTCCTAGAAAGCACAAAGCGTTCTTTAAACAAATAAAGCCTCCAGCAGCCCGGGAAATCCCCCCCTGCTTTTGTTTTGATTTGAACAAGAACTCCTGGAGTCCAGAAAGAACTGTTAGTTCTTAGTGACGTCTTATGTCCAACCTTACGTCAAACTCGGCACCTTTCAGGTATAAATATACCAACAGTTGCCTTAAGCAAACACATGGTGGTTTGGAGCAAAGCGGCTATCTACTTGCCCGAGAGCCCAGCTGATGCGAGAGCCCACGGAGCCGCCCCTCCCCTTTGACGCGCTGGAGAAGCTGCTTTTTCCCACGCCGAGAAAATCCAGCTTTGGTGTTCCTGAGTCACCCTTGTGGGTTGCTGGGAGAACGAGTCCTGAAGAAAGAGATACCAGACCTCCCAAATTCTATTCCCAAGGTACGGAGCTGACTAAACCCTTAAGAGAATTCTTGATTCAGATTCTTGGCAAAAACAATCTTAACCAACTTAACTTAAACTGCTACTTACTTACTCCTTCCCAAGTATTAGGCTTAGGCCAGGTACACCGGGGTAGGCGTTGTTAGAAGCACCAGTTGAGTATGTTAGTCAATGTTTTTATGTATGTATATATTTTATCTATTTTAAAGTATCATATGGCTGAGAAACCATATCTATGCTTTTACAGTATTATTTCATAATACTACTTTTACTGTACGCACTTTGCTTCATGATAAGTATTGCAATTGTGGCAATTCATTTCTCTTGCATGAGAAAGAAGACTGCTCAATAAAATGACATCTTTTATTGAAAACGCCCGTCTCTCTATTTCTGTACACTCTGATGAAACTAAGTATGCACGGTTGACTGAGTGAAATAGCTGCCTATTGTTTTCACACGACTCTAGAGATACACTCTATTCTGAGGGAGCAAAGTTGTCATGTTTGTATGGTTGTCAGAAGCTAATCCCTTCTTGTCTAAAATCCGGAGAGTTAACTCTTTCCTGAACATTCGAGAAAGTTTTTAGCGACCTCTGAGCTTGCTGGCAAAATTAATTAGGTCTAATATAGTCAGTAGAGACCTAGTCGACCTCAGTCCTACGTCTACACTGCTGTTTACATTATTCCAATACGCAGAGCCTATTGGGAATATAGGAACTATACTACATGACGCCCAACGTTTGGTAAGGCGATAAGCTAACGCAAGACACTAGAGTAACTCAGTCGTGCTTTTTCACACAGACCCCTTTTTCCGTAAAAACTCCAAAAGACGTCTGGAGTGGGTGAAAGGTTAATATCCGCCGGAACTTAGTAGGAAGACATTCCTATGTATTCGTTTTTGGTTTAGTCAATGTTGAAGGGTACAGTGTTCCAAAATATTGTGCACCTAATCTTTGTTTCTTTGAAACTTGATCTGCAACAAAGAGCTTTCTGTCAGAAAAAATGGTGGAAAGTGACGATGAAGCAAAGAAAGCTAGAATAGCGGGTCAGCTTGTAGAGGATGACACAACCATCCAAGACAATGACCCGAATGCTATATTCATTCTGGTAAATGTAAGAAGAACTATAACTCTTCAACTTATAGATAATGGACTAAGCATGGGCGAATTTTGCGAATTCGCGATCAGCAAAATTCGTGAATTTGCGGATGTTTTGTTTTTTGCGTGTTCGCGGGTTTTTTTGCGTGTTCGCAGGGTTTTTTGCGTGTTCGTGGGGCTTTTTGCATCTTCGCGAGCCGCTTCCATAGCGAAGTTACCCATGCAGTCGTTTATGGGAGAGGGAGAGAGAGATAGATAGATAGATAGATAGATAGATAGATAGATAGATAGATAGATAGATAGATAGATAGATAGATAGATAGATAGATAGAAAGAGAGAGAAAGAGAGGGAAAGAGAGAGGGAGAGAGAGAACGAGAGAAAGAAAGAGAGGCCGGATCTCTGAAGGGCCAGATTCCAGAGTTGCCCCTACAGAACATACAGCTTTTTATTTTTAGCAAAATGCATATGAAAATTGTGCTGTAAAGGTCTCTTTTAGTTTAATCCCTCCTGAAAACTAAAAATGGGTGTATTTGCCATCCTCTCCCTTCTTCCTGTTTTTTATATCTGTAAGTGCTTCCTGATGAGGTTTAATTCTTTGGACAGGTGCTTCGTTGCCTACTTGTAACTATTCTCTGACCCTGCTTCAAGGGTCAGAGCAGGGTCAGAGAATAGTTGCAAGTAGGCAACGAGGCACCAGGAAGCAATTAGCAGCAGGTGTCCAAGTTGAAGTTAATTTGTTTGTAAAAGGTTACAAAGAAATTAGGTTCAACTTTTGCACCTGCTACTGTAACCCTTGCTTGGCTGAAAATACGTCCCCGCTGATTCGCGGATTTTACAGCGATTTTGCGAGATTCGCGGATCGCGAAATTGCGGAAAATCCGCAAATTCGCCTGCGAAATGGATTTTACGCCCACCCTTATAATGGACTATCACCAAGAGGTGGTACAGTCATATTCGTGGTAGGGGCCCATGAATATCAGCAGACAGAGGTATTCTATTCATGGATACATTTTCCAGCAGCACACGCGATAACAAAAGAATTCCACGATTACAAAACAGAGGAACCTCCGGATATATACACTCCTTTCGAGGACGTTGAAATCCCACTAAATTACCAAGAGCACCTGCTGTGGTTTAATGGCGCCCTAAAACATCAAAATCACATCACCAGGCACGGTCCACTAGGTAGACCAGGAGCAACGTGGCCGGTTCTAGCCAGCTACGCAACACACCCAGACATTGAAACAATGTGAAGCGAAGAACTCCTAGTTAAACTAAAAGAATTAACAAAGGCATATAGAGAATTAGTTCAATTGGCAAGGGACGATATAAAGATCCGCCAGAAATTGAAGGAGGCAGATATAGCAGACCAACCATTTGAACTTGCTGGAATCATAGAAAAATCCTATGAAGAACTAGGAAGAGATAGTTTGGGTGGGAAACCGGTAAAACCCCAACTAACTGAAAATCCTGAAAAAACCTTTATTAAAAATAATCTGAATACTACAAAAAGGAGTTGGGATATTAATAAACAGTCCACTCCCATGGAAAAACGATTCCTGTCCAGAGGAAGGTCTCCTCAACGGAAAGAAAAATCTCCAGGCTAAGGAAACAAGTCTCCCCAAAGGGAGCCCTCTGAGAAAAGATACAACCTTAGAGATTGGGATAAATTGAGAAAACCTGATAGATATCAAGATATTGATACACGTCCCTCTCGATCCCTCTCACTCAATCTTTCTCGATCTTCCTCACAGAAATTGGAAAGAAGAGGAGGGTCAGAACACAGAGCAGAGCATGTCAAGTCCAAAGACAAAGAACCTGCTCATCAAAGTAATAAATCACAATTTCCCAGAAAGAAGGTAGCAAGTATTAAGATTAAACATGCCGAGGATTCTGAGGACACAACTGAAAAACGGAGAGTGGGCCCAGACAATGCTAGACAGCGCAGCAGAAGTGAGCATAGCTCGCAAGATCCTGATGAATCATCTGGAGACAGTGGACACAAATGAATACATTCAGGTGGAAACTGCAGATACCAGGGTTATCAAACCTCATAAAATATACGAAATAACATTGCGTATAGAGGGGGACAAGACGAGGAAAGTAAGGGGTCTCCTTTGGGATAACCTTTCGAAAGGCTATGACATCCTGTTAGCTGAAAAAGACTGGCCACCAGAGTTTGTCAGGGAGTGCCCTCATGGCGAAGAAATGATTATGCCTGCCTTCTCTAATCATATACCAATTCATAAAAAATATACACTTGCAAGAAAATGGGCAGTAGCGCAAACTCCTGCGTTATATAAAAATCATGTATGATGGGATGAGGATTCGCCTCATCACAAAATCCAGTTAAAAAATCAGCCCACTGCACAAAGGCAATACCCAGTTAAACAAGAAGCTAAAAAGCAAGTCAAGGAGATTTTAGATGAACTTGAATATCAAGGGGTAATTGAAACATGCACCTCACAAATGAACAATCCTTTATTTCCTGTCTCCAAGCCAGACGATTCATATTGTCTAGTTTTGGACTACAGACACCTTAACTCCTTTTGTAAAACATTTGCAGTACAAAACTCACACAGTGCAGCACTAATGAATAACATTGTGCGCAAAAAATATAAAACAACATTAGACATCTCTAATGGATTCTTTTGTCAATACATTGCACCTGAAAGCAGGTATTTGACTGCTTTCTCAATAATGGGGTCACAAAAACACTTCTGTCGACTCCCACAGGGATTCAAGAATATCCCAGGATTATTCTCAGCAAGGATAACAGAGTTACTACAGATATATGACGATGAGGCCTTATCCTATGTCGATGATATCTATCTAACAGATGATGACCTCGAGACTTACTTAAAAAAGAGTGAACACCATAATACTTGGGTTCGCTTCAGAGAGTTACAAATTCAACTTTAAAAAGTCATGAATTGTCCATCTAACTATCCTGTTTCTAGGATATGAATTATCAAGTGAAGGCAAGAGCCTAGCTGACAATTTCCTAGAGAAATGTGCTGTACTCCAAGCACCAAAAATGCTGAAGAATTTACAATCAATACTAGGTTTCCTGAATTTCAGAAGAACATACATTCTAAATTATGCAGAGAGGGTTAAACCTCTCTATGAATTAATAAGACCTGATGTCAAACCAATAAATTGGACTCTGAAACACACAGAAACTTTAAGATCACTACAAACAGACAAGTTAACCAAAACAAAATTGCAAACATGCGAGAACACACGCAATCTTGTAATCCGAGTCATCCCAGGAAGATGCTGATTCACATACCTGACCTCTAATGAGGGAGAAACTGTACCTATACCTTACAAATCACATGTGTACACTCAAGCTGAAATGAAATTCAGCTCTACAGAAAAAATTCTGACAGCGGTTCAAACTACTGTAGCAAAAGAAAGAGCCCTGGCCCAAGGCAAGAGAATAACTGTTTATACTGCAGAATCAGCCCTTGAGGCATTAACAAGTCCACACAATCTGAATAAAGTGGCATTAGATTCAAAATGGATACGATGGGAAAATTCTCTTGCTACAGAAGACGTTAAATACTATTTTGACCCGAAACTGAAAAAACTAGATGGTCTAGAATACGAACAAGAATATCCTTTGCCAATCGAAATTCTGCCTCTCAAACAGTACACATGTGTAATCTACATGGACAGATTTGCACAACACTACGATGTAGAGGAAAATAATACAATGCAGCGTGCACGATTGTTAAAGGTCGCTGGCGCTCTGGTAAATTCAAACAGATGATTACCAAAACTGAATCACTCTGAAACTGTTCAGCTCAGCGAGCTAAAATAAGATCTTTAAAGATGGTGCTTGAAAATGCTGATCGTGAATTCCTGACACTAATAGTGTGCGATTCGCATTTCTGCGTCAAGTCTTACAACAGTGACATGCAGACATATAGTAAAAACGGTTACAAAGATGACACAGGTGCCACAATAAAGCATAAAACGCTTTGGGAACAAGTAGTTCTTTTAAAGAAAGAACTACAAAAGACTCACGTGATACACGCACTGAGTCATTAACGTGATGGCGTTCACGTTGCAGGGAATTCACTGGCTAACACAGCCAGAGCGGAAGCGGTTCAACCAGCTTCCGTAGCCACTGAAAAGCATTCAGAAAAACACATAGATGGGGAAACCATGCTGGCGGCAAAAGCCTCATTAAAAGGCGATTATGCAGCATTACCTCTCAACTATCCACTCAGTAATACATACATAATTGATGGAAACTCCGTTCTTTTTGCTCAAATCCCTGGAGTGGGGGATAGAGTAATTCCAAACACGAACCGGAGAGTTTTCTTGATTGAAAGCGCACACATGGGACTAGGTCTGAGGCACCAACAGATCTTGAAATCTTTAATAGAATTACAATCTGAGTATTGGTGGCCGGGAATGAGCAAATGGATTGTCCAGACTGCAACAGAGATCGCAGCTGTGAACCGGACCAGACTATTGCCAGGACATCTTTGTTAGAAAGCTTCAGGCTATCTATAATGCAGAAATCTAACCAGAGAAATGCGTCCCCATAATTATTAAGACAAAATTAACTTAAAGATGTAGACCAGCAGCACTCAGCTGACGCCAGAACTGTTATAAAAGATTTGCAAGTCTTTATCGGCATATTCGCAATTGGCATGCTACATTCTGATCAGGGTCCGGCGTTTAGCTCTCGAGCTAACAAAGAGGCCATGAACAGCATGGGAATTGCATTGCGGTACTCTTCTCCCTTCCATCCCGAGGGAAATGTGGTAGTGGAAAGAAAAAACTGGGACATAAAGCAATCTATAACGGCGAGGGTATTAGGTTCGGGTGATGGGCGGGTCAAACATTTAACAAGTGTCCAACGTAGTCTTAATAATCTGCCAAGGAATTCTCTAAAAGGTCTCACTCCATACGAACTATTGTTCGGTACTAGAATGCACATTCAGGATCTTGATTGTCACACTTCAGTGGTAGAAGAAAAATCCTTTGATATCAAAGACCGTTTGGCTGTTTTACAGGATTGAAATGAAACAAGAAAAAGCCTGAGTAATATAAAGTTGAAACAACAGCCGACAGCCACTGAAGAAAAACCACCTGTCCCAGCAAGACCTGTCTGGATTCCAAAGATTGGGGATCTGGTCAGAGAAAATATCGCTGTGAAGAAGGAATTTGGGCCTTCTTACAGAAAAGCAGTCACTGTCTTAGCTTTCAGCGGAATGAGATCAGTTGTACTACCGCCCCTTGCTGGTAAAAAGGAGAACCGAGTTGTATCCATCGACCTGGTAAAACCACAATCATGTGGCCAATAATAAGTAGTAGGCCTAGTGGACTCCAAAGAAATAAAAGAATACCGAAATTTGCTACAATCCAAGAGGCTCATACTGAGAGACTAATCACATTTGATAAACCTGCAGTGAATAAAAAAGGACTATGCAATAATGCCCTGGAACTTGTGCCTCTTGAAACCCAAATTGCAACAGTTCGTCAAGAAACACCAATCTACAATGATGTAGCCTATGAGTATGCTAATGAAACAAAGAAAAATGCAAAATGCAAATGAAAATCCGGAAATAATTCCAACAATTGACAGAACTGCATCTGGCTACTTCATCAATTTCGATGACTTTTCTGAAGATCCGAGCGAGAATGAAGAAACGCCTGCAACAAAAACTTTCAAAGACAAAGTAATTGAACTTTCTCTCCAACTAAAAGAAACATATCTGATTTCACCATGGATTGAATTTTGGATTATGTTAGGTGTACCTACTCTCCTGCTTTGGCTCATCATGGTTCTATGTTTGGGAAAATTCATTGATGGAAAATATAGTACAATGGACACAGCAAGTCAGAACATCAACTTGGTCCTAAAGCCTCACACTTCCTCCCACATCGAGAAAAGAGAACTGTCATCAGTAAACATCTCAACCAATCCAATATCCGGTGGGGTAGCATGGGACAGAACTGATTATGACATTTTTGGCCCGGTTGAGCTCTTGAAATATCCACACCAGTTCAAGGTTTCATTAAGTGACTTTGTGACACCAAGTACTTTCTCTGATGATTGGGACTTTGAAAACATTAATAATATGATGTCAGATTTAATAATGTCAGCCAAATTTACTGAACATGATTACTTACAGGGTTCATCAAATTATGAAGAGTTATACTGTTTTAATCATTTTGGTGATCACTATTTGCATAAAACTGCACAGCCTAGAAATGTTTTATCTTATAACCAATGGGAACACTGTCCAACACCGCCAAAAGGCAGCTCGAAAACATTTTATGAGAAATTCCAGTACCTCTCAGGGTTTAACAACAGTGATCCAGAAATGTTTTATTTTAAAATGGTAACTAGGACAGGAATGAAAACAATGTTGACAAATACTAAATTGATTTATTCTGAAAAATGTTATGACAAAATGTCTACATTTGGTTTCGAATTTTGGAAAAACAACATTGAAACAAAAACGATCTGGGGTACCAAAGATTAGAAAGTACAGGGCCTAAAAGCATTATGTAGGGCCTGCATGATCCCAGAACAAATGATATTCTTGAATGACACAATTCAACAAACTACTTGTCTTGGCCTAGCTAAGATAAAAGACTTAAATACACCGTCTATTCTGAAACCCATAACTTATAGTAATAGCACTACAGATATGGAGATAGACGTATCCCATATTTTACACCAAAACAACACATCCTGATTGGAAAAAGTGGTTGATCTGGCCAACAAGACACAAATAACTGTCAAGATAGATTCCTGAACAAAACACAGGGGTTCAAAATGACCAGGCCAGACCCAAGATACTCCCAGAGACAACATCCAGGGATATTTACAACATACAGTGTTGGGAAACTATGCCTTGAGTGGCTGAAGAAATCCACACTGGCTGAAATTAAGCAACACTTGACTTTACTTAAAGACGGTGCTGACTTGCGTGATTTCATACTGGGACCATGCAAACAGAGTCAAAAATGTTTCATAGCGGCCGGTATATATGTTGCGTACAACGAAGCTTGGAAAGTAATGCAAATTGAAACAGCAGAAAAAATATGAGAATTTGATCTTTTAAATTTGGAAAAATTACTTTCTGTGGTGGACAATGGGTTAACGACTCTCTCCTCCAGAATATATTCATTGGACAGCATTGTATCATCTGCTATTGATATAATAGAGCAGGACTTACTAATGTTACAACATGGTCAGTCTCAATTACGTTCTATTGTACAGCTTGGTTGGACGTTGCAAAATCTGCGTTCAGGCTACGTACCATGGCATTTAATCAACACACCGTCATTATTCGGTATCTTTAACCTTACTGATAAACAAATCAGTCTGGCACAAAAAGGAGCAGACTATACGATTCTGAGCATTGAAAAACTTGAGAGATTACCATTGACAATGTCAAAGACACCTGTCATTGAATTGATAATACATGGAAACAATTTAAATTCCGATAACAACTTTCCAGTTTAAATACTGCCAAGAGTATATACCTGTGGGCCAGTATGAAAGGTTGGGTAAAGCATACATCAAATCAACCGGGGGTTTACCCTATACACACAGATGTTATAGTGAAGGGAAAAAAGGAGGTATTCCTTAGTGGTAACAAATGTAAAAAATCACTAAGCGGTACACTTCTGTGTCAAGGTATTAACTTGCATGGATCCTGCAAAGGGTCTTCAAATAACCTTTCATGTCACCTGCATGGCACGCCTGCAAAACAGATAGAGTCATTTTTTAGACAACTTAGTAACGGGAGTTACATTTTAATAAGTGACCACAGCTGTTGTGGAATGGTGCCAGGGAAAGCTTATCTCGTGACCGTAACTTCCAGGGTTGTTTGCTGTATGCAAGTATTGTATCCACACAGCAATCCAGATATGGGGGCTGCGTTATGGCCTTCTTTGAATATCTATTCTATTCGAATTGATACTTTAAGCAGAATGAAGTCTATTCTTTTACAGACAACTGTGCCTCTAACGTCATCCAAAGAAACGTATGATCTGCAAGTGGCCAGGATATCGGCAGAGATACATTCTCTTTTATCGACAAATTGCCCGTGCATTTTGTAGAAATGTTAAGCCAAATCTTAAACATGTCTGATACCAGTGGCATCGCACATGTATTTAATTTTGTCCATTCTGTTTTTGGCGGCCTACCCTTAATCTTGGGACTCGTATCTTAGTTTTGTTCCTTCTGCTCCGATATGGCAAGCCAATCCACAGACAAGACTCCAGCAATGATGGAAGAAACGATCCTAGCAATACGATACCGAGACCGTTTCACTGAGGTCCTCGGATTGGCCTGTGAGAAGTTGGCCTGGTATATAATGCTCACTAATTCTTAGTGATCACTTTGTACCATGCCAAGCAACCCTTATGATGATGGTTGTAATTCAACCTTGTAGACCAGTTATCCTAGTGGTAACGTGGACAAAGCAGTCTTAGGCTAAACTCTGAAAGGCATGTGAAGCCAGCTGTTATACCATACACAACCCCCTTGAATACCAAATGAAAGGGACACCACACAGATATATATTGAAAATATATATTGATTTATTAACTATTAAAATCCCCTGGACTCTTTATGAGCACAGAAGCACAAGCGTTAAATCACAAGACAGTTTAAAATACACAAAAGTTGCACAATATGGATGAGCCCTAGGGGCCACCTAAACCATATACTAAGAAAGTGGTATAAGAGATACCAAGAGGAAAGTGAAGAGGCCTAGGGCCTTGGGAATCGCTGGAGCTATTCGAGACTAGCAGTGATTAAGTCGGGAAAGGCCCACGGGACTCGGGTGCAGTGTTCAAAGTGCACGCACTTTCCAATGCAAAGTCTATGGTGCGTAAAAAGTACAAAACTAGTTTAAGGGCACTTCCGCTGAACCTAGAGGAACAAAACTTAAGACACAGACCCTAGAGGTGTGTACCAGTGTAGGGACACCGGCTTTGCAATGTTACCTCACCCACAGGAAGTGAGTGCACAGGGTCGAAGTGGCGTTGGGTTTTGACACGCAGGTTCTTGGCGCTTGAAGCTGAAGATGCTGCAGGCGATGTGAAGGAGAAGTGTCCGGTGGATCCAAGGGTGGATCTGAAGTGGTGAAGACCTGAAAGCAGAGGGGACAATGTTCAAAGTCACTGACCAGTGACCACCGTGGAACCAGATTGGAACCAGGCAAAGTCGGGTGCAAACAGGTGATGAGGTGTTGCTTCTCTCTGCAGCCACGTGGACACGAAGAGGTCAAGGACGTCCAGGAGTCGATCACGAGCTGTCCCTCGAAGGCTCTAGCTGATGGCGGTGTCGGCAACTCGATTGAAGCAAACAAGCCTTGGCTAATGCAAGCCACGGGGAAAATGAAAAAGGCTTATTACTCAGACCAGCAAGGTCAGAGCAGGTACTCCTTTCTACAGGAGCGAGGGCAGGTCTGGAGCAACCAGACCCACAGTGGAAATCGTAGGTTTCGTCGCCAAGATGGCCGCTGACCACGTGACAAGCGGCCAGAATGGCGAGTCGAGTGGCACAAAGCAAAAGGGCCCCACGCAGATCGTGGAGATGCTGGAGGGCTGATCTTTGGTGCAAATGCTGCTCGGTTGTAGGGCTTCTCAAACCCCAAAGCACAGAGTCGAGGGTGCCTCGGGTGCTGCGCAGTCAGCGTCTCGGGGGTCTTTCAAGATGGCCGCTCCCACGTCTCTCGGTGCCTCCACGGGTTCCTTCTTTGTAGGGACTGTGGATCGGGCTGTGAGAAGTCTGGGAAGCTGGGTCTTGTCAGGCTCTGGGCTCGGGCTCCGGCGGGAGGCGGCGGCAAAGCAGACGTCGAGGTGCTGGGTGGTGCCTGTGTTCACAGGGTGGCCCTTCCTAAGCCACAAGGGAGATGCTCTTCAGTCTTCTATTCATCAGAAAGTCGAAGTCCAGTCGTCTTCTTCGTTTAAAGTTGATTTCAGGATGATCTGCTGTGCAATGGCACTGCTCCCCCTCTTATTCCAATCTGAGGGGTGGATCTCCTGCTAGGTCCCTCCCCTATGAGTGGGACCAGGAAGGGGGGTGGTTACACCCCCTCTCCTTTGTCCAGCTCCTCGCCAGGACTGGGGCTGGAAAGCCCCAGAACCGGTTTGGGCTGGCTTATGCACAGGGACACCTTGTGTGCCCCAGGCATGTCTCAATCTATTCAGCCCTGTCCTACCCAATACACAAAACCCTGTCTGGGGTGGTGCTCGCACCTCCCCAGGCAGGAAACCCTTTGTCCAGGACCTCCTCGCTGAAAGGACTCCCAGCAGCAGGAGGTCAGACATGTGTCTGTGGTGACAGCATCCATTTTGTGATGCTGAGGCTCTGTTTAACTTTAACCAGGGTTAAGGCTACACACATGTCGTGTCCCTCTAGAAGGGTGGAATGCTATCCCCGTCGCCAGAACTGGCGAGGGGATAGTATTCCAATTCGTATGACACCTTACTCGACATGTTTTGATAAAGCCAAACCAAAGATAGCATTTAACCGCGAGGATTATAATGCACTTAAGAGTATATGGTATGGCAATATCCCGGAACAGCTTAGGGAGTGGTTCCCGACAGCTGCAGACAGGCTCAGCTCATGCTAGAGCACCATCTCACATATTTCCAAGCACTCTGCCTCCAGGATTGATGAGGCCTTCCATAGGAGTGGCTGATAGGAACATATGTGTCCAGTTTAGGGTTAGGCACAGACATACTGTACCTAAGTAAGAGGTGATTACACCAACTTACCCCAGCTGAGTGATCAGCCAGTTGTGTCAAATATGGAGGCCAGGCCAGGGGTGGCACAATACATGCTGTAGCCCCTGGCAGGCCTTGGCTACACCTATGCCCTGGGTACCTATGGTACACTGTTACAGGGGCCTATAAGGTGAACCAATTCCACTTGTGTTATGCACCTAAGGTACATGGAGTCCATTTTAAGGAGAGAGCAATCAGCCTGGGGCCCTGAATAGCAGGATCCCAGGCCAACTAAGTCAAAAACCAGCTAAACACCAGGCAAAAAGTTTGGGGGTAACCATAGTCAGATATCCACCTTCCTACATAACCCCCCCCCCAAACGAAAGGAGATAAGGCTATCCTTGACCAGGTAAGCCTATATTGCCTAAGTGGCCATATAAGGAAGTACCAGCTCTGGCTTGGTAACCCCCTGTCTCATGGTCCACTAAGCAATCCCTCACCCTAAGGGTATCTGAGGGTCTCCACCATAGGGAATCTCTACCTGTGGCGTGTCTTTGCAAAGTCAAAGGCTGGTGTTGAGATGGAGTACTGAAGTGAGTTTCCTCTGTAGGGCTCAGCTTCCTCCAATCACTCTCCACCATGTGTGCCTTTCTTTCTCTGACTGAGTTGCACTGTGCTCTCAGGGTCAACCTCTGGCTACCTAAAGCTGGAGGCTGGGTCCCTCTGTTTGGCTTACTGGAGGGACAGGTCAGGTTTGGGCCCTTAGGGTCCCAGGTTTGGCTGTGCCCAACAATATCCATCTGGGGGAGGTCCCTAACTACTTTTAAGGGGGATCCCTCAGGAGTTTTTAAAGCTTGCACCTCACTAGGGCTACTAGTTTCGGTGCCCCTAATCTGCTGATGGGGGTGCTTTATTTGACAGGGGGCCCTTTGGGTCTCACTGTCCTTCTTGTCCTCTGCAGCCCTGGGCTGAGTAAGGCAAGGTAGAGAGGGGCAGGTTACCTGCTCCAGACTGGGTCCCTCCTGAGAAGGGTCCACTGCCATCAGAGGCTCTGTCAGGCCAGGCCTAACAACCTCTGGGACAGTTCCTTCATCAGGGGTAAGATCAGTTCCCTGAGGAGGCTGATCCTTTCCTAAAGTCTGGTGGGAGGGAGATTTCTCTTCCTCCTCAATGCTCTCTGTTTGGGTGGAGTGATCCATCATTTCAGGCTTCACTACCCAGGTATCGGTTTGAGTTTGGGCTGTGGCCATCACAGCCCCACCAACCTTTTCAGGAGGAGACTCAGTTTGGGTATGGGCTGTTACTAGTACAGCCCTGCTACTCTTTCCAGGAGGGAAATTATCTAAAGATGGGGCTGAGGTTTGCTCAGCCCTCCCAACCTTTTCAGGAAGGACATCTTGAATTGGGGCTGTAGCCATTACAGCCCCACTAACCTTTCCATGGAGATTTACCATTCTAGAATGGGTTTGCTGTTCAACCTCAGCCCAGGCTGAGATTTCCAAATCATTACCCAGTAGGCAATCTACAGGCAAGTTTGCTGACACTGCCACTCTCTTTGGGCCAGTGACACCTCCCCAGCTAAGATTGACTACTGCCATGGGATGATTGGATTCTATGCCATCAATGTTTGTCACCTGATATTTGGCATCAGGTAAAAGTTGCCTTGAGGGGACTAGACATTCAGCCACCATGGTGATGCTAGCCCCTGTGTCTCTGAAGGCCTCAACTTTCAAGCCATTGATGAGGGGCTCCTGTCTATACTTGCTCAAAGTGTTTGGGCAAGCTGTGAAATTGGCAAACCCCATGCCAGTCTCATAGACAAGAGTATCTGAGTTAGGGGACCTGGATAGGCCAGAGTCCACCTGTCCTCCAAAAGTAAACCCACCCAAATTCTTGGGGGTGCTCCCACCACCTGGGGGACAACTGCTAACAGTGACAGGAGGTGTTGGAGCCTTACCTGGAGGTATATTCTCCTTATTGCCATTCTTGGGACAACAGCTATCTGTTTTGTAATGCCCCACCTGTTTACAGGTATGACAATAAGGCTTTTTCTGGGATGTAGAAGTGTCTTGGGACCCACCCCCATTCTTGGAGTTTTGGGGCCCTGGGGAAGTCTTTTCCTTACTTTTATCCCCACCCTTCTCTTGAGGCTTGGTAGTCTCTTTCTTTTGGTCACCACCCTGGTTCTTAGGCCTGATCCTGGTTCTGACCCATTTGTCTGCCCTCCTACCCAATTCTTGTGGGGAGGTCAGATCAGAGTCAACCAGGTGCTGATGTAGAAGCTGATTTTGACAATTACTTAAGATTTGCTCTCTCATAATTAAATTATACAATCCTGTATAGTCAGTAACCTTACTTCCCAGCAACCAGCCCTCCAGAGCCTTAGTGGCACATTCAACAAATTCAGACCAGTCCTGAGTCTGTGTCTTCTGGGTATCTCTGAACATTAACCTGTACTGTTCAGTGGTTAAGCCCAACCCATCAATCAGAGCACTCTTCATGACCAGGTAGTTTCTAGAATCCCCATCACTAACTGTGAGGAGTCTGTCTCGGCCTCTACCTTCAAAGGAGAGCCACAAGATTGCTGCTCACTGCTCCTGAGGGATCTGCTGTACTCTGCAGGCTCTCTCCATTGCAGTAATCCATTTATGGATATCATCCCCAGCTTTGTAGGGGGGCACAATCTTACTCAGGTTTCTTGTATCAAAGGACCTGTCTTTATCCTTCTGGATATTGCTGCCACCAGTGGATCCTAATCCACTCTCTCTAGGCTGTCTTGCTCTAGCAAGTTTCTCTTGGGCCAGGGCAATCTCTAACTCTTGTCTCTGGACTCTCAATTCAGCCTCTCTAATTTGAGATTCTCTCAATTTGGCCTCATGTTCCCTTCTCTGAGGGCTAGTCATCACCCTTCTGGAGTGACCATGAGAGCATGTAGAAGCATGGGAGTTGTCAGAGTCACCTGAGTGAGTCCTTCTCCTCCTAGGCTTCTGGTTAAGTCCACCTGGGGGTCTGAATGGGTTGTTACCTGATTCATTCCCAAGTAAGCTTAAGTTAGCCTGGTTCAGTCTACTGACCAGCACCTGACTATCTCTGTCATCATCTGACTCACTGCTTTCCACCTCCTCCTCTTCCTCCTCTTCCTCTACATCTACCTGAGGAGCTCCAGTGGTGGAGGCTTCCTCATCTACCAGGATGATAGGGGCAGGGGTGTCTACAGTGTCATCCTCTGAAGGATGGCCTCCTTCAGCATCCCCTGTGGGGTTTGCCTTAGAGGGCTTTAGAGTCTCAGACTGGTCTAAGAGCTCTCTTAGGTGGTCTGTAGTAGGGGAAGGCCCTGTCTTCAGACCCCTTAAGACACAAAGCTGTCTTAATTCCTTAAAGGAAAAAATAGCAAATTTGGATGGTGCCCTTGGAGGGTCACTCTCAACAGGAGTAAGTCCACTGGACCCTTCTGTTCCAGACATTGCTCTAGTGTGGTGGATGTGTTGCAATCTACCTACACTGGTGTTTACCTACTAAACCTATCTAGTAGTTGTAGCTAGGGTGTGCTACTCCCTTTGCTCTACAACAACTAAGTTCAGTAGAACTTAAGTATACTAGTCTTGTTTTATATGTACCTAGCAGGTACCTGTATGATCTTTCAAATGATAATCTCAAAGATTGTAATGGTAAAAACAACAGCAAGCTCAGATCCCAATCCGCTGCTCACCAATGTGAGAAGTTGGCCTGGTATATAATGCTCACTAATTCTTAGTGATCACTTTGTACCATGCCAAGCAACCCTTATGATGATGGTTGTAATTCAACCTTGTAGACCAGTTATCCTAGTGGTAACGTGGACAAAGCAGTCTTAGGCTAAACTCTGAAAGGCATGTGAAGCCAGCTGTTATACCATACACAACCCCCTTGAATACCAAATGAAAGGGACACCACACATATATATATTGAAAATATATATTGATTTATTAACTATTAAAATCCCCTGGACTCTTTATGAGCACAGAAGCACAAGCGTTAAATCACAAGACAGTTTAAAATACACAAAAGTTGCACAATATGGATGAGCCCTAGGGGCCACCTAAACCATATACTAAGAAAGTGGTATAAGAGATACCAAGAGGAAAGTGAAGAGGCCTAGGGCCTTGGGAATCGCTGGAGCTATTCGAGACTAGCAGTGATTAAGTCGGGAAAGGCCCACGGGACTCGGGTGCAGTGTTCAAAGTGCACGCACTTTCCAATGCAAAGTCTATGGTGCGTAAAAAGTACAAAACTAGTTTAAGGGCACTTCCGCTGAACCTAGAGGAACAAAACTTAAGACACACACCCTAGAGGTGTGTACCAGTGTAGGGACACCGGCTTTGCAATGTTACCTCACCCACAGGAAGTGGGTGCACAGGGTCGAAGTGGCGTTGGGTTTTGACACGCAGGTTCTTGGCGCTTGAAGCTGAAGATGCTGCAGGCGATGTGAAGTAGAAGTGTCCGGTGGATCCAAGGGTGGATCTGAAGTGGTGAAGACCTGAAAGCAGAGGGGACAATGTTCAAAGTCACTGACCAGTGACCACCGTGGAACCAGATTGGAACCAGGCAAAGTCGGGTGCAAACAGGTGATGAGGTGTTGCTTCTCTCTGCAGCCACGTGGACACGAAGAGGTCAAGGACGTCCAGAAGTCGATCACGAGCTGTCCCTTGAAGGCTCTAGCTGATGGCGGTGTCGGCAACTCGATTGAAGCAAACAAGCCTTGGCTAATGCAAGCCACGGGGAAAATGAAAAAGGCTTATTACTCAGACCAGCAAGGTCAGAGCGGGTACTCCTTTCTACAGGAGCGAGGGCAGGTCTGGAGCAACCAGACCCACAGTGTAAATCGTAGGTTTCCTCGCCAAGATGGCCGCTGACTACGTGACAAGCGGCCAGGATGGCGAGTCGAGTGGCACAAAGCAAAAGGGCCCCACGCAGATCGTGGAGATGCTGGAGGGCTGATCTTTGGTGCAAATGCTGCTCGGTTGTAGGGCTTCTCAAACCCCAAAGCACAGAGTCGAGGGTGCCTCGGGTGCTGCGCAGTCAGCGTCTCGGGGGTCTTTCAAGATGGCCGCTCCCACGTCTCTCGGTGCCTCCACGGGTTCCTTCTTTGTAGGGACTGTGGATCGGGCTGTGAGAAGTCTGGGAAGCTGGGTCTTGTCAGGCTCTGGGCTCGGGCTCCGGCGGGAGGCGGCGGCAAAGCAGACGTCGAGGTGCTGGGTGGTGCCTGTGTTCACAGGGTGGCCCTTCCTAAGCCACAAGGGAGATGCTCTTCAGTCTTCTATTCATCAGAAAGTCGAAGTCCAGTCGTCTTCTTAGTTTAAAGTTGATTTCAGGATGATCTGCTGTGCAATGGCACTGCTCCCCCTCTTATTCCAATCTGAGGGGTGGATCTCCTGCTAGGTCCCTCCCCTATGAGTGGGACCAGGAAGGGGGGTGGTTACACCCCCTCTCCTTTGTCCAGCTCCTCGCCAGGACTGGGGCTGGAAAGCCCCAGAACCGGTTTGGGCTGGCTTATGCACAGGGACACCTTGTGTGCCCCAGGCATGTCTCAATCTATTCAGCCCTTTCCTACCCAATACACAAAACCCTGTCTGGGGTGGTGCTCGCACCTCCCCAGGCAGGAAACCCTTTGTCCAGGACCTCCTCGCTGAAAGGACTCCCAGCAGCAGGAGGTCAGACATGTGTCTGTGGTGACAGCATCCATTTTGTGATGCTGAGGCTCTGTTTAACTTTAACCAGGGTTAAGGCTACACACATGTCGTGTCCCTCTAGAAGGGTGGAATGCTATCCCCGTCGCCAGAACTGGCGAGGGGATAGTATTCCAATTCGTATGACACCTTACTCGACATGTTTTGATAAAGCCAAACCAAAGATAGCATTTAACCGCGAGGATTATAATGCACTTAAGAGTATATGGTATGGCAATATCCCGGAACAGCTTAGGGAGTGGTTCCCGACAGCTGCAGACAGGCTCAGCTCATGCTAGAGCACCATCTCACATATTTCCAAGCACTCTGCCTCCAGGATTGATGAGGCCTTCCATAGGAGTGGCTGATAGGAACATATGTGTCCAGTTTAGGGTTAGGCACAGACATACTGTACCTAAGTAAGAGGTGATTACACCAACTTACCCCAGCTGAGTGATCAGCCAGTTGTGTCAAATATGGAGGCCAGGCCAGGGGTGGCACAATACATGCTGCAGCCCCTGGCAGGCCTTGGCTACACCTATGCCCTGGGTACCTATGGTACACTGTTACAGGGGCCTATAAGGTGAACCAATTCCAATTGTGTTATGCACCTAAGGTACATGGAGTCCATTTTAAGGAGAGAGCAATCAGCCTGGGGCCCTGAATAGCAGGATCCCAGGCCAACTAAGTCAAAAACCAGCTAAACACCAGGCAAAAAGTTTGGGGGTAACCATAGTCAGATATCCACCTTCCTACATGGCCCAGCTAAGAGATCTGAGTACAACCTGGTTTCTTTCATTCAGACCAATCTGGCAGGATTGCATCTTACCTGTGCTTCGATGTCTGCTAAGCGGAGAAGAATGCGTGTTGGATGTCTGTCTTACACTACCATCAGCAGTACCAAAGGATATCGATACTTTGCTAGGTCCTGTATTGACTCATGCATTGTGTTGTCCCCAGCGGCTACCTATTCTGATGACGGCATTCATTGAGACTTCACCACTACGAGTAGGTGGCGGTGAGGTACGAGAGGAAAGCAGCACCAAACAGGAGCATTGCTGATCCAAACATCATGATAGCAATCACGCTCCAAACTGCACAGTTGCAGCATTTTCGAACTTGGTCGAACCTTCACCTGATGTTGTAGACCAATTTTTTGCGAGTCTGTCTGATATGATGTTCTCTCCTAACAACCAGACTAATATTTAAAAACAATGATCACACAGCGTTCCCTGAACTCTGAATTCGGCCTTCAGTTTTGATAAACAAAGCTACTGAAAACATTTGGAACTATTTTTTCCCCTGAAAGCGAAATTATTTTCTCCATTTTCCAAAATATTTACCTTTTTTTGGCACATGGTACTCTGCTTGAAGTAGAATTATTCTTAGAGAACAGAGCTTCTATTTTTAGGATACTAGAGACAATATTTTACCTCAGTCTCTAGCACATACACAGCATGTTTTATAAATATGTGATGGAATGGTCTCGACCTTTTTTTCTGTTTTCAGAGCCATTTCATGTTTACCATATTCCATTTCAAATGCGAAATATGTATTTTGGGGTGGGTTGGAAAACATACATGAATTGTTATATGTTTACTATTGCTTAGTTTTTTAGTAATGATGGACATTAATCCGTGGAGTGGGTGTTTTATTTCTATCTAGGACCCTAATTCGATATTCCCAATTCATGCCCTTATGTGGTTATAATTAATAATATCCTTATAAAGGCATAAGAATCATATCCATATTCAGTAATAGCCCATGCAGTCCAAAGCACAGCACAGCTACTCCCATCGACTCCTAGAAAGCACAACGCATTCCTTAAACAAACCAAGCCTCCAGCAGCCCGGGAAATCCCCCCCTGCTTTTGTTTTGATTTGAACAAGAACTTCTGGAGTCCAGAAAGAACTGTTAGTTCTTAGTGATGTCTTATGTCCAACCTTACGTCAAACTCGGCACCTTTCAGGTATAAATATACCAACAGTTGCCTTAAGCAAACACACAGTGGTTTGGAGCAGAGCGGCTATCTACTTGCCCGAGAGCCCAGCTGATGCGAGAGCCCACGGAAGCTGCCCCTCCCCTTTGACGCACTGGAGAAGCTGCTTTTTCTCACGCCGAGAAAATCCAGCTCCGGTGTTCCCGAGTCACCCTTGCAGGTTGCTGGAAGATCGAGTCCTGAAGAAAGAGATACCAGACCTCCCACATTCTATTACCAAGGTACGGAGCTGACTAAACCCTTAAGAGAATTCTTGATTCAGATTCTTGGCAAAAACAATCTTAACCAACTTAATTTAAACTGCTACTTACTTACTCCTTCCCAAGTATTAGGCTTAGATCAGGTACACCGGGGTAGGCATAGTTAGAAGCACCAGTTGAGTACGTTAGTCAATGTTTTTATGTATGTATATATTTTATCTATTTTAAAGTATCATATGGCTAACAAACCATATTTATGCTTTTACAGTATTATTTCATAATACTACTTTTACTGTACGCACTTTACTTCATGATAAGTATTTCAATTGTGGCAATTCATTTCTCTTGCATGAGAAAGAAGACTGCTGAATAAAATAACACCTTTTATTGAAAACGCCTGTCTTTCTATTTCTCTGCACTCTGGTGAAGCTAAGTATGCACGGTTGACTGAGTGAAATAGCTGCCTATTGTTTTCACACAACTCTAGAGATACACTCTATTCTGAGGGAGCAAAGTTGTCATGTTTGTATCGTTGTCAGAAGCTAATCCCTTCTTGTCTAAATCCAGAGAGTTAACTCTTTCCTGAACATTCGAGAAAGTTTCTAGTGACCTCTGAGCTAGCTGGCAAAACTAATTAAGTCTAATATAGTCAGTAGAGACCTAGTCTACCTCAGTCCTACGTCTACACTGCTGTTTATATTATTCCAATGCACAGAGCCTGTTGGGAATATAGGAACTACACTACAATACCAATACACTTGCATGGACAAATAGCAAGGTGCATAGTGTATAAAATGCTTTGTGAGGCCCCTGTATGGAAAAATAGCAAGATGAGTAGAGTATAAAATGCTTTATGAGGGCCCCTAGTTGGAAAAATACGCACGTGCGATGTGTAAAAAGAAGCTTTCCGAGGACCCTGCATGGCGAAATAGCAAGGTGCATGTTGCAAACATTGATTTGTGTGGCCCTTGTGTCTGGGAACTTACCTCAACATACTGCAAATTGGGTGGACACACCCAGGAAATGACACAATGGGCATGGCACCATACCAGGAATAATCTGAAATGTTATTTCACTTTCTTTTAGTGTTTGGTGTAGCTTGCTCTGTCTGGCGATGTCCAGGGATTTTGGAGAGTGTTGTGGAGTGTGTAGATTGAAAATGGTGTCCCTTTTGTCCCTGTTTTTTTGTATATCCGTGTTGGTAGTATTTTATTTACCTGTCGATACGTGGATAATGTTGGGCTGATTGTAATTGTCTGTTGGTGGGCTTTTGGGGTTTATTCATTGTATGTAGGTTTGGGGTAGTTATTTTGTGGTTGTTAGAATTTTGTATGTTTCGGTCATGTCTGGGAAGGGCAGAGGGTGTAACTTTGAGGAGAGAAAAATAGGAGCCTATCTGGCCTAATATGTACTTTCTCCCTCAAATGATTGAGGCTGAAAGCAGAGTGACCCAGGGATATAGCCTGGAAGAGAGACGTTGGTGGTATGAGACTGTGCACAAAGACTAGGGGTGTAAAGTACATTGTGCCATTGGGGGTATTAGGAATGTGTGTGGCATCTTGCTAAAATGCCGTGCCAAAGGCTATTAGAGAAGGTGGTGCAAACACTTGAGCAAACCCTTACCGGTTATAGCTTAATGATAACATGGGAAACTATATACTCACATCTGATTAAAAACCGAGATACATATTTTTCACTTTTTTACAGTATCGTGTGCCCGTCGCCTTTTCTGTGAAGAATATCATTCAAATTTGAATCAAGTTTTTAAGATGGATGAACACCATTACTTAGATGTACTGTGAGTATCACAACTTGGCTTCATCATCTTTCCCCTTTTTCCGCATGGCTAGCCAGACCAGAATCACTTCTCTTAACTAAATAAAAAATCCAAGTAGGAAAAACAAATGCTTCCTCTGTTTTATTCAAACATCCACTTGCCTTCATAGATTGTGAATTCTTCAGGAGGCATTAACCATAAAAATATAATTTTTTTTACATTCAGCAGTCCCCTAAAAACAGGTATATATCATGAAATTACTGATATACATCTTTTAAATATACAGCTATCTGAATCAAATAATGGATAGACATAATTAATACTTTGCTTTCTTGTCACATATTATTATAGAAATCACAGAGTCTGTGCGCCGCTTACACGCCCAAAGAGTGATAACCTTTGCTGGTCTGAATCGGAGATCGTTGTCCTGGCCCAGGATTATAGATATACACCGTGTTCACGAGGTTACCTTTTAACCAACCACTGGTAACACTGGGTCTAGACAGTCAGTAAGAGACTAAAGATAGACACTATGTAAAAGATTTGCTTCTTTTTCCTTTATAACTAATATAAGATCTTTAAAGCATGACTACTTTTCTTGAGCAATATTTACTTGCACGGGCAATTTCATCAATTCCTTAGCTTTTTCATCAAAGGGACCATAAGGTTATGTCTCCCTTTCTTTTCTTTGAATATTTCTTAGGTGTTAGCTTAATGGTATAAAGAAGGTGTGTTCTCAGAGTTTTAATTTGTTATGTATTCATCTAGTAGAACATGTGTTCTTCTGTTAAAGTCGGCATAGAGATTAAAGTCAAGGAAGCACTTAGTGCTCATATTTGCATCAATATAATAGTCCCAGGCCTAGAGTGCTCCTGTATGTTTCTTATTATGGCTATTCTGCACTTTAATATAGAGAACATTGAGACAGTTTGCCTGATGAAGGCTTATACGCCGAAATGTGTGTTGTGTTCTCATCGACCTCCATCCTTTTAATTATTTGTCAACACACCAACTCCTTCTGCTATTTTTATTTAAAAAAATGATTTTGTTGTACAGCACTTTAATTTATTGTCTGTGAAAAATAGCTTTTGTGCTTTTTTGTACATATGTGCTTGTGTCTATGTAATGTAAACATTGCATATTTGTATGAAATAATAATCATGAAAAATTTCAAAACACAAAAAGGAAAAAGAAAACAGATATAATGAAGAAATAAAAATAAAAATATATATATATTTTGTAACAAAAGGAATTGCTTCCAGTCATATGTACATGTTTATCTTACATGCACTGTTTTTGCATAGATGTAGACCTGATGTTTTGTAGCAATTACATATTATAGATCTTGTGTTTAGCTTTCTTCTTACGCCTTATAGGACCCCTTATGTAGATATCAGGGGCATATTTTTGACAGTTTAACATTGGCCTTGTGCTGTACAAGGGCAGCCAAGGGTGACGCAAAACCTAAGTGAGATTTATCAAGCCACGAAAGGCCACCTTGTGTGGCCCTGAATGGCTTGGCTAATCTGGAGTAAAGCAAGGCTCCACATTTCACTGCCATTCGTGGCAGGAACAGTTATCAAATGCCTCTTGGACCACAGATATTTGGGTCTTTTTTCTTCGCAGGTCTTCTATTAATACCTACGAGTGTGTTCACTTAAATTAACTTAATTTACCTCCATTCTTGTTGTACACGAAAGAAAAGGCAATCATGCGTTTATTTCTTCAAAACTCAGGACATAGTGACACGTTGTTCATCACATCACAAAGTACATTTTTTATTTTGTTTTTTTTTGTTATTTCAAACAATCATACAAGCACAATAATGTTGCTTGGTTCAGTAATTTTTGTACCTAAAATTCTATGTACATTGACAAATCAAAACATTTACAGATAATACACAAAGTTTCTTCAAGGAAATCTAGAAAGGCCTACTCTAATTTGGATGTATCAGGACCTATTAACTTGTGCCTCCTCAATACTTTAATTACTATTGGGTCCGAAAAGTTGAGGCCAGGGAACATCTTTAAAAGTCCATAGCTAAACCACCTAGTTCCAGCTTAGACTTTGTGTCTTTTATGACTTAGTTGTTCAACATGCCTACAATCTACACTGCCGGTATGAGTGGATACAATGGTCAAGCCAAGCATCCCATCCCCCTGCTGCTACTGTGGCTGGCTTTTCCATACTTCGCAATTGAAACACTATGTTACAGATCCTTATAAGAGTGTCTTTTTTTCTCAACCTCATCCTGTTTTTGTTAATAATGTTTCTGAATATGAGGACCAGGAAATCTGTGATTCCCTGATCTTTAGGAACCACTTGCCGTTCCTGACTCATTGGAAAAGTTATAGGTCTTGGGAGGATGCTGACTCAGTGTAAGCTCCTGTTCATGTCCGCAGATTTTTTTGGCTTATCGAAAACAAACCTGGGGCTTCGGGAGGGGGACTTACAGTTCCACCGCAGGCCAAGGCTCAGCCCATGGCACTGCACACTTCTTCATTGCGGGCTGTGGTGCAGTCTGCAACAAACCCTGCGGCGCCTCCTTCCTCTCGGGCGCTTAACGGTGCTGCAAGGCTTCCACTGCTTCAGCATTGCAGTTACACTCCACAACGCTTATGTCTAGTCGAGAAAGCAGTAGCATTATGCTGCAGCCCATTAATGCTCATTAATACACAGTATGAACACCGCAGCTCCAAAATTGGAGCTGCGGCTTCTAGTACTTCTGTTGGGCATATGTTCACTCCCCTTTTGCTTTACACATTTCACTGTGGCTTCTAGTATATTCTCCTGGTGACATCTTGTTACTTCTTCTTCCCATGAGTCCTCAGTCCTGTTTCCCAGAGGACCTTGGGTAAGTTCCTGTTTTTCCCTTTCCAAGATTGCGACCGTTCCTATTCCTTACGTTTCCTTTTACCTATTCAGGATGGAAACTGCTTATTTCCTGTTACATCACTTCCTGTTACATCACTTCCTGCCTATGGGTGTTTAAGGGGCTGAATCCTTCATTGCCTTGCTTTGCAACACTCCTTGCTCCTGCTGGTGTGTCCACACGCCTGTTGGTGGATTTTTGCTTCCTCTTGGTGCACTTTTGTTTCCGGTTTGCGCTTCCTGTTCCAGTTTGGATTCCTTTCAACCTTCCACTCCTATTAGCAATTCTTGTATCCTATTCTCCACTCTTTGCTGGTGTTTGCTCTTATTTGTGGGTTCTTTCCTTCCTTTCTGTACCTGGAGTATCTGCCTTCAACAGAGGTTTTTCCCTACAAGGTTTTTTCCTCTTGAGAAGGCACAGTCTGCTCTCTCTTTTCATTGTTGGCAGCACCGTGGCTACCAGAAATGGTCACACTTACCTCGGACAGACCCGAACCATCAAGAACAGTAGACAAGAACCTCTCCAAGACGCCAGAACTGGTAAGAACATTACAAGCCATGACAGATATTTGCGGAGGATGCTGCAACAGTTGATGCACCTCAGAGGATTGTAAGCACGTTTTAATGGCCGTATGATGTACCCACAATGTTTTACAATGATGTACCTGTTGTGCATTTAATCAATTGGTACAGACATGTAGGTTTAGTCAAGCAAGTCAATAAAACTGTAAAGAATTCCGCTCAGTTAAAGATAGATGTGATCTGCCAATGGTAAATGACGATACAGAAGTATTCATAGCATATAATTTCAAGTGAGAAATAACTCATAGGCAATTTAAATAAATCATGTACATATATATGTGTAGGGGAGAATCAAAGAAAACAAAGATTATGTAAAAAACATTGACTTTTAATTATATAAACATTTTAGTTTAAACATTGTCTTACCAACACAATGCAAAATACATATCAAATTGCAATCATATACAATGAAAAAATAGACATCAAATTACAGTAGTGGCAACATTTTATATTCTTTATCATATAATTTTATTTATAGCATATAATGCCAGAGATGCAGGAAGACCTGCAGGTTGGTAAAAGGGTTTCGACAAATGTGGACATTTTATGAGGAAGAAAGGCTAAGAGCACATGGATCCATACACCTGCACCCACAATGCTGACCACATCTACTGGCATAACCACACCTCAACGCATGAAGAAATCCATTCTTAGAGGAGGCCATGCGGCCTCAAAAAAATGCTCATTGAGACTGCTGAATATTAAGGCACAAAGAATTAAGTTGGCAAAACTTTGGTACATGAGGTTGAATCCTGGTAGTTTGCTTAGAAATATGTGTGAAGCTAGTATATGTCTAGGACATAGTATTTGAAGGTCTTGTGTCTATCCATGTGTTGTAAAGGGGTGGAAGGCTGGTGTTTAACAATGTTGTGTCTGAGATAGTTAAGTTAGATTAGCATAGTTGTAGTTATAAGACAATGTGGAATATAGTAGGTAGTACAGTGTTAGGATTAGATAGTTAGGAAGATTTTATTAGTGCATGAATAAATATTTTTCTATTTATGAGTGGTTGAAATGTTTCTACAATGATATGCAGTTCTTCATTGATGGAAAGCCATTTTTATTCTAATCATCTAGACATAGATCGGTGATGACTGATAATGACTTTACTTTATTGCGTGATTAATAAAAATCTTTGCAATGACTCTTAATAAAAAACGGGAAGAAATATACAATTATGAGTTTTACAAAGAAGCAATAAAAGAAAGTTAAGAATATGGACGAAAGGACCATACAAAGTAGTACAATGCGTTGCATTTGTAACAAAAAGAAACCGTTCAACATTTACTGTGTCTTTGTTGGTCAGAAAAAAGTTTTCTTAAAATGCAAAAGCGGGTCTTTATGAGTCTAGTTCAATCGTTGGCCTCTGGATTTTGGATCGTATTAACTGTTTTCATAAAGCGCACTAGTCGGCAGGCTAGTTGGATATCTTCTCCCTTAAAGCTAATCAACTGGGCTTGTCTGCTAGTTCGCACACCATATTGATTCCAGAGCTGGGTTAGTTGGCCCCTTCGGGCACTGTCTAGAGCTTTACAGCTGCATAGCAAGTGTAAAACGTCCTCCTTTGGATTATCACAAAGCCTGCAGTTAGAATTAGATTCTAGGCGTTTCCATGGGGGAAAATGGACTTTTGACGGGATTACTCCCATCCTCAGCCGCAGGAATTCTTCCTTCACCTTCCTTGAAAAACTGGTACTGAGGTATGGTTGGGGTGAAGCGCTGGTATAGCTTTGGATTACAAACCACCCATGTGATCTCCTGGTTAACGCTGATTTGTCTTCTTCCATGGAAAGAATTTTCACTGACTTGTTGACCAAGCGCTTGAAGCACTTATGTGAGCAGCTCGAATCCCAAAGGTCTTTTAATGCAAGGGATTTTATAGCTACTTGGAGGTAGGCCATTGCAGGGGATCCCTTGTTTGTCTCCAGCTCTTTCCAAAGGTGGGTGTTCAGGGAGTCTGTTACAGCGTTCTTAACTTTATGCCAGCATTTTGCATATGCGCCCTTACGTGCAATTTGCTGCTTCTATAGATCGAACTCCAACCTTAGCTGTGCTTGGGAGATATAAGGAGGGAGTGGAAGAGTATATGGAGTGTTTTGCTGACCGCATTGTCTAAAGTGTCTTCGTCTCTCCCTCTCATGCATTCACTGCCATAGGTTATTAATGGTAGCAGTTTTGCGCGAAATGTGTCCAGCAAGGGGATTAAGTTTGGGCCCGCTATTTTGTTCTTGATATTTTTTAATGCGATGGCCAGTGAAATCCCTCTGTTTTTTATTGTTATTGCATGTCGCTGGAATGAGCCGTTGGAATCAAAGATTATCCCCAGATATTTGTATTCTTTAACTGTTTCCATTTTGAGATCATGCAGAGACCATTGAAACGTTTGCTTTTTTGATTTTTGATTAAAAACCATCACCTTCGATTTTTCCGTATTTATGGTCAGGCCGTTTTTTTCGGAGAATGTACTAGTTGTGTTAATAAGATGTTGCAGGCCTACTGGGGTGTGGCTGATTAGTATCAGGTCGTTTGCATATAATAAGTTCGACAATGTAAGGCCCCCTAGCTTTGGGGCATGATGGTTGCAATCGTCCAGATCTTTAGAGAGGTCAGACATAATTAAGTTGAAACAGGGTTGGTGCGAGGTCGCACCCCTGTTTCAACCCTTTTGTGGTCGAAATTTCTTTTGATAAACAGTTGCCGGCACCCAGTTTTATTTGAACCCAGGTGTCTGAATGCAGTAAGATCAATAAGTTGAGCAGCTTGGAGTCCACCTCCCACTTTGAAAGTTTTGACCACAATTTCCCTCTATCAATGCTATCAAAAGCGGCTGAGAAATCGATATAGCACGCATATAATGATTGTTTATGTTTAATGGCCGCATCTATCAGAAGGGAGAGGGCTAGAATGTTGGTCGAGGTCCCTAGATTTTTTGGGAATCCAGTTTGGTTGATAGGGATTTGTTTTTTATTTGATGCCCAGGAGGTTAGTTCTTCCAAGAGTAGCCCTGAAAAGTATTTTGCATCAATATCTATAAGAGCTATGAGTCTGTAGTTCTTAGCCTCATTCTTATTGCCTTTTTTATAGATTGGAGCTATTATTGAGCCCCTCCAGGAGGACGGAACTTGTTCAGCCCTCCAGGAGTCTACAAAGATCGGGAGCAATTGTTCAGCCCAATAATTTGGATCTTGTTTATAGATGATGGGAGGAATTCCATTTGGACCTGGGGCTCCCTCCTTCCGTTCTTTCGCAATTCGTCCCTTCAACTGCTCAATCGAACCTGGAAAGTTGGTATCCACAACTGGAGGCTTTAGAGCCGTTGCGGGCGGCTTACAGAATTCAGGGTTTCGGTGACCGTTGCTTGGCTCTTCGTCGTTAAAGTGTTCAAACAAATAAGTTACCCAGGTTACCTCTGTGATATGGGAGTTTACTCCGGGTGCACTCGGATTATCTATTTTATTTACAGTGTTCCAGAATATTGCACTGTTGTTGTTTTTTGAATCATAACATAGCTTTGCCCAAGTTTTTTCCGCAGCTTCTAGTTTGATTCGCCACAGAATTTTATTCTTTTTGCATTTTAGTGATCTCAATTTGGACACTAAACCGTTGTCACTCCCATCTTTCCACAGCTCGTGAAGTGTGCTGTTAATGGCTGTTTTTATTGCCCTTAAATTAGGCGTTAGAGGGGATTGAGGGTCTTTTTTTTGGTTGCTTCTCGGGGCGGACAATGTTTTTTTCACGCATGACCATAGGTCAATATCTTTAACGAAATTGTGCTTGATGTTCATTGGGCCAAAGGATTTCAAGAAGGACTCCCAGGCAAGTATTTTGTTATCATTCAACTCGGCAGCACTTTCCCAGCTCATCTTTGCTTCTTAATTGTTCTGGGTCGCTAGTATTGCACTTAATTCTATTGCATTTTGCTGAGGTCAGTAGATTTGGGGCTATTTGCTAGAAATGTTAGCGCTGTCCCTTGTGCCCTTAGTGTCAGTTCTTGCGGAAGGTGGTCGCTACAATCAGATATTCCGATTTTAAAATCTTGTACTAATGCGAACAATGAAAAGGACAAGAAGGTATAGTCAATCGCTGATGATGTAATCGAGTTATGGAAGGTTGCTGCCTGGGGGCAGTCCCCCGGCGTTCGCCCATTTGCCGAAATCAGACCCAAATTAGTTAGGTCTTCTGATAAGCTTTTTGATACATTTGTTTGTTTGCCCCAAGGGCACACTTCCAGAGGTGGAATCCCCCTGACATACAAATAATCTTCCATTGGGTAGTTCTTCCCTGATGATTTTGATAGGAACATATTAAAGTCTCCTGAGACAATAAGGTTCTGATTGTCCACTTCCGTTATTAGTTTGCTCAGTTTTGTCACCAGGGTAGTAGCACCGTTTTTTTTCTTTTGGGTGCAGATAGGTATTACCACGATTAGTTCTTTCCTATTGGAGCCTGGTGTTGATATTTCCAGCTGGACTGCAATGATCCCGTTTTCAGTTCCCGAAGTATTTTTATTTAGCAGTTCTTTTGCGTAGTTTATTGTTTAAATCGAGGTGTATATCGTTAAACCACTTTTCTCATGACCGAATTTTGAGGTTCTCCTTGCTGGGAGGTGGAATGTTGTGAAACCCTGAAGATGGAGCGGTTCTGCTGAGCAGGTTTCTTGTAACAATATTAGATCGTACTGCTGAAAGTATATCTGTAGATCTTTGTTGGTAATTTTTGCTCCTAGTCCGTTTATGTTCCAGGAACACAATTTAAGTGATCGATTTGTGCTTGGGACGATACCGATTACCTCAGCAGCTTGTCATTAGCTGGGCTGTCTAAAGTTAATTGTTTTTGCAATCCAGTCCCATTCTTGATTTTGGGTCAGGAGATCATTGGTTTTTTGCAAAAGGGGTGCACCGGCCTTTCGTTCAATTGAGCTTCCTCGTGCTCCTCTCAGTATAGATTTTATGGGATGACTGATAATTTTACATTGAAATCTGCAGACACAGCAACACAGCATGAAATAAGCTCTGAAGTTCCACAGAACATACCATGGTATATACACACAGATTTAGCTTATTGTTGTTTGAGAAAATGTATTTTCAAAACTAATATGTTACATACATAAGTTGAGTTGTACATTGACAAAGGAATAAGTTGGCAGTAGAGGAGGAGATCAATGCATAATTGTAACTGTGAAATGAACAATTACATAAATGCAAAACTGCAATCTTACTTTCACATGGGGTATACTAAATCTATCAAGTAGAACTTTTTGATATATTGGCTAGTTATACTTCCATCTTCATTACATCTGCCGCTCCTGAACCACAACTCAGCCCTGATCAGCTGCTGCTTATGCAATGATGGTAAAATATATCTACCTCACCTAGTATGCTCTCTTAAGGAGCTAACTTTAGAACAAAGACTATTGCTAAGAGCATTATTTAATCAAAGAATCACATGGCGGCAAGGCTGTGCTGTCCTGTTTTGCTCCATCAGACCTGTAGTTAAATTCCAGCCTCATGATATTCCTTAAAATGGTGGAAGGACAATGGCTGTAGTGGACAGTCTCTATGGGCCGGCTAAAGCCCCTGGCCCTTCCAGCATATATTTTTTCTCTTGAAAGGATTTATGGATGGCCCAGTTTGAGTCAAACTTGCAAACATCTAGTGAAGTCACAATCTGTCCACACTGTAATAAGTAGCAAACACGATGGAGAGGGCTCTCTGTCAGTTGACTTATAGGCATAGTAACAGCAAGAGCAGTACTAGAAATTCTCTTTCTAGATGTCACTGTGCTGATTTAACTTTATACGTATCTTATGAACAGAAAGCAAGCTTGACAGAGGGCACAGCAAAATCTTATAAACGGCTGACTTTTTCTGATTGATAAACATGTGGGACTGTTTTATAGGCATTTTATGAATTGGTTTGCCTTTTGCACACATTAGCTTTTTAATTTTATAATAATTGTTGATGGAAAACATGCAAAACACCTACAATGTGCTATTGTTATAGAATATCTCGCTTGTCATACATGTAAAGTTCAAATCTGAAAAGGTTTGCCATTTTACACTTTAAAATCTAAAACACACCTTACACTTATGCTGGCATCCTAAGCAATGTTTATCTATACTGTTGATCTCAATCTAGCAACTGATGCATGGTTAAATTTGATCAAACTGCATTATATGATTTTATAATGTTTCAGTGTTGCAATGGTTTTAGGTAACCGAGCAATACTAATAAACTTGAAAACTTGTAATTGTGAAATGAAGGTACACATCTCACACAAATCAAAAACAAGGTGTCTAAATTGTGAGTCCTCTTTATCACATTAAAATTAGCAAAGAAGAATGCCGAATGACAATTACAGCGGACCAAGAACAACAGCATGGCACCAACTGTAGTGGCTTGATAATAGAGTGGTATGATGATTTAAACATACCAATCTAAAGTCCTGGCCAGAGCACACGTACCAATTTTCACAGGGAAGATCATCATCATACAATAGGAATCTGCTCCTGTTCCGCTGATTACTGCTCACCCTCATTTGTGGTGGTGGTGGTGGAGGAACCTGAGGATGTTGTTTCCACACCACAGACACTAGATGATGAAGAGGTATAGTTTATTTTCCAAACGACATTAGTAAATTGCCTGTAAGGCTGAATGATAATCGTTTGCAATGGCTTGCTGGATTTGCAGTGCAACAAGGACGTTGCTGTTGAGGACACTGGTTATTGAAATGTGGGAGTCCATCTTGGTTTCAAATACTTTCCCGAAGGACTGGATTGAGGAACTGATGTCTCATAGGTGCTATAGTACATAACTGGTGTGAGAGGTATGAGGTTTGTGGTCTTTGTCCCCATCATCAACACACCAGTGATGTCTGCTATGGCGACATGAATTCCTTGTAGCCAAGAATGTCCTCTTCCTTCAAGTGTGGCCACAATACGGTTGTGGGAACCCTATAAATATCATTGAAGCAGAAACTTGGGGGTCATCAGAGTCCATGTTGTCAGTATGGTGAACATGCAGATGGTACACAGTCTGGTTCAGTTAATTTGGAGACACAACAACATCTTCTTCCCTTAGCAAGACCTCGGGAGGAGTGTATATAGCGTCCAGTGGTTGTCTGTAGGTGTCTTCGTTTATAGAGAGCAGGGTGGACTCAAGGTCAGGCTGATCATCATCAGCAGGAGAGGATGGAATTCGCTCTGTGAGATGAGGGGAGAAATGTTACCATTCTTAATGACTGATTATCATTTTCAAGACCATACATAATTTATGACAGGCTAACATTACTGTTTGTCCTAGAGAGTTACTTTATCGGCATTATGTAAAACCACATAAAAAATTCAACTTGTGGTGTATGCTATATGTTACCCAAGTGAATTTTAATCACTCTATCAACTTCAAGGTTTGGTATAACAATTGTAGGACCTGACATCCTTGTTGTTTCCACACAGTTCACATAATGCTACGCAACAAGCCACCTTGCTGTGTGCATGAAAGGGAGAGTGCATGAATTGGTCATAGTTACCAGTATGTGGCAAAATCCTACTGTTTGTCACCACAAGCACCCAAACTACTGGCTAGTGTCAACACAATTCAGAAAAGGGGGTGGTGATAAACAGAGTGTCTGAATTAAGCAGACCACTCTTACCCAGTCCAAAGATCAGGGCTTGATCTATCACCGCTATTTAGCTCACTGTACCATCCCAGCTCAGAACCTGGCTATATGCAAATTAGTCTGTCCCTGGCCCAGTGCATCATGGGAACAGGGCAGACCAAACTACCAAGCCAATTCTTCACCAGAAAGGAGACAGGCTTCCGGGGACCGGTTTCTGGCATTTCAGCCGTTGTCGGCCCAACTTGCTTGAATCCTGATGGTGCAGTGAGCAAGGGACTCATGTCTGAGTATACCCTGCCACACCTATAGTGGCCAAAAACGATTCAGAAAAGGGGGTGGTGATGAACAGAGTGTCTGATTTAAGCATGTAGCCAGGTTCTGAGCTGGGATGGTGCAGTGAGCTAAAAAACGGTGTTGGATCAAGCCCTGATCTTTGGACTGGGTAAGAGTGGTCTGCTTAATTCAGACACTCTGTTCATCACCACCCCCTTTTCTGAATCATTTTGTCCACCATAAGCGTGGAAGGGTATACTCAGATGTGAGTCCCTTGCTCATTGCACCATCAGGATTCAAGCAAGCCGGGCCGACGACGGCTGAAATGCCAGAAACCGGTCCCCCGAAGCTTGTTTCCTTCCCAGTATAAGAATTGGCTTGGTAGTTTGGTTGGCCCTGTTCCCATAATGCACTGGGACAGGAACAGACTAATTTGCATGTAGCCAGGTTCTGAGCTGGGATGGTGCAGTGAGCTAAAAAACGGTGATGGATCAAGCCCTGATCTTTGGACTGGGTAAGAGTGGTCTGCTTAATTCAGACACTCTGTTCATCACCACCCCCTTTTCTGAATCATTTTGTCCACCATAAGCGTGGAAGGGTATACTCAGATGTGAGTCCCTTGCTCATTGCACCATCAGGATTCAAGCAAGCCGGGCCGACGACGGCTGAAATGCCAGAAACCGGTTCCCGGAAGCTTGTTTCCTTCCCAGTATAAGAATTGGCTTGGTAGTCTGGTTTGCCCTGTTCCCATCATGCACTGGGACAGGAACAGACTAATTTGCATGTAGCCAGGTTCTGAGCTGGGATGGTGCAGTGAGCTAAAAAACGGTGATGGATCAAGCCCTGATCTTTGGACTGGGTAAGAGTGGTCTGCTTAATTCAGACACTCTGTTCATCACCACCCCCTTTTCTGAATCATTTTGTCCACCATAAGCGTGGAAGGGTATACTCAGATGTGAGTCCCTTGCTCATTGCACCATCAGGATTCAAGCAAGCCTGGCCGACGACGGCTGAAATGCCAGAAACCGGTCCCCAGAAGCTTGTTTCTTTCCCAGTATAAGAATTGGCTTGGTAGTTTGGTTTGCCCTGTTCCCTTCATGCACTGGGACAGGAACAGACTAATTTGCATGTAGCCAGGTTCTGAGCTGGGATGGTGCAGTGAGCTAAAAAACGGTGATGGATCAAGCCCTGATCTTTGGACTGGGTAAGAGTGGTCTGCTTAATTCAGACACTCTGTTCATCACCACCCCCTTTTCTGAATCATAGTGTCAACACAGGCACTCCTGGATCATGGTGCAAAGGTTCCTGAGAAGGAAGGGGCACCTTCCTGCACACAATAAATCCTCAGCGGCACTTCCCACTTTCCACTTGAGCTTCACAATGCAGCTCACTTAGTAAAGGTAACAACAAGGAGAAATGTAGATACTGCTCCTCATTGTGCCTCTGGTGGGGAGGAGTACAATGGTAACACATTCCCAGGTCTACCAGTGTTTGTAAATCTGGCAATGTGTCACACTGCATTGGTGGATGTGTGTGAACACCCACGCTTCACTCATTGCATGCCTCCCTGCTTCAGAGTAACACAAGGCAAGCGTTTGCCCTTTCTTGCATCACTATGGATTTATCAAGCCATGCAGGCCCATGAAAGGTGGCTTGGCAAATCTTAGTTTGGTTTTGTCTCACACATATGTCTTCATGTGTGCTGCTAGTATACCACAAAAGCTTGATAATTAAGGTTTATACTTTTTATGCCCTTATGACAAAGCTAACATTACCAATGCTCAGGAATGCTTTTGTGTTTGTGCTATCTACTTTCAACTTAGTTTCATAGGCTTCCAGCAAAATTATACTTTATTTGTTGCATCTAAATCCCTAGTAATTTAGTACTGCATGTACTAATGGCATTTGATTTACTTGCAATTAGTGTCCATCCACAACTCATTGTGGCACCTACTTATGTAGGCCTTTACAAGTCACTCAGGCATTCGAACACACCATGTTATGCCTTTTTCCAGGTCAAGACTGCACTTTGTCCTGCATATACTTCTCTTGTGAGGTAGGGACAAAAAAGCCTTGAAGGCCGGGTGCAGTGTATTTAATTCATTCCACATGAATTTTGATATTATATATGTCTTGGGTGTGATTAAGTTTTTGAACATTGTGACATCTACATCTCCCAAAGGATGGGATTTCCTTCCCTTATGATATGTCATGAGTAGTAAGTGTGTACTGGGCTCAAGCGGGAAAGTTGATTTGACTGTGTAAGACTTTGTAAGATTGAACACTGCAATGGCAAAGTTAGTTTAGGAGTGGAAAATCTGCACATATTGCCTTTTTTTGAATTGAATATGTTCTTCGTCATTAGCCACTGGTGACTGACACATGTTTCTTAGGTCACTTAACCATGTGTATTTGTATGTTTCTCTTTGGGTATTGTTCACAGAAAGTCAGACTTAGGTACATAGATGCTGGTATGATGAATCAGCTCAAACTTCAGAAGGGGGATGAGGCAGTGGCGGCTCACACAGGTCGCGCTGTGGGCGGTGAGGCGGGGTGGGCAGCACTGGTTGGGGGTAGTGTAGTATGACATACGACAGGAAAGTCGAGAGTAAGTAAATAAATAAAAGCAAGCCCTTACTTTGAGCTTGAACCATCACCGAATTGGCGATGCTGCAAGCGCAAAGTAAGTTCTTTTATTTATTTATTTCCTTACTCTCAACTTTCCCGTTGTATGTCACACCCACTACCAACCCACGCAGCCCCGCCTCACAGCACTACCTGTGCGAGCCGCTACTGGGATGAGGTGTCACCTAACACACTTGCACATCTAATACACTGTCTGAGCTGAATCATAAAGGATTGGAGAACAGATTGTTGTCACCCCGGACAAGCTGAGCCTGAGACAGGCTGGCACGATGACCACAGCACCTAGGGGGACATAGACAAGCACCTTATCCCATTATTTAATAAGCACCAGGGAGTTCATATAGGTATCTCATGCCTAACTATTCTTTCTATCTCTGAAGCTGTTAAGTCTCAGAAACAATCATGTGGGCTTCTGCAAAAAGGACTGCTCCTTTATTGCCCTGCCGACCTGCTGCCAGATTGGAAGTAGTGGGCATGTTTCTTCAACCCTGAATCTACATTTTATCCTCATAGGCTTGTTGGCTTGCCTCTTGATCAGGGCCTCAGAGACATGGATGCCTACAAGCACATTTCTCTGAGCGCCTGACCTGTGTCTGCTGTGAGTAATAGCCCTCAAGTGCTCAGCCACCTATGATCCTGTGCAGCAGATCCAACTCAGCTCAACACATCTCTTCACATCCACATCTGGAACACTGCAGCTCAACACATATCAAATACAGGGACTCGCTACACTCAGGAAAATAAGATTTACCTTCCCACATACGGTTGTGCAGGCCAATTTCTTTCCTGTATTGGGCCCGGAGTCCACTACAGTTATCCTAGATTTTTGATTTGGTCACATTCCAGGAGCTACTAAATGGCCACATTTGTGATTGGATATTTTACAACATTGGTTCTCTAGTAATTGTTACACTTTTCTCTCTTAACACATTTGTTGTTTGGTTGTTATTGTATTGTGGTTTGATTTATCTACTGATTGAATTACTGCATAAATAGTTTACAAATTACCTCAAATTCAGGCCTGATTCGTTACTGGAACAATACCAGAGTGTTTGGCTCAGGTCTGTAATTCTTTTAATAAGGTGTACTTGTGTTGCAAAATCATTGTACACATGTGCCGTTTTTTTGTCATATGCTCTAATATCAAATGTTGACACCATTTGACACACAATTGGTTCAGACTCACCCTGCACATCTTCTTGGTTCTCTGTGACAGCACTATCCTGGACCGCCACTCCAGCAAGCAACTCCATTGGAATCAAGGATGCCTCCTTTTCCTCCAATGGATTTAACTCCTTCTGGACACACATTCCTCCTTCAGTCCTCATTACAGCCTTAAGGTGCATGGTCAGTTTTTCTTTGGTCCTATGTTTGTGGTAATGCAAACAATGTTTACATTCCACAGCATTCCTTGTTGATGCTGCGCAGTTGACCTTGTCAACTATTGTTTGTTATACAACATTTTTTTCTGCTAATGGTAATTTTGAGGTTACAGATAAGAGAACGCTATGTTACTTTAAAAAAATTGTAGGGGTGCATTATATTCGCTTGTAGTCAGCACCTGCATATTTAGAGGACATACTAATGTGCATTTTTCAAAATGTAACAGTAGGCCGGGGATCAGTGCACTATGTAAAGGTGTATTCATAAAGTTTGCAGACTAATGTAGAGCCTTAATAAGAGTGTGATGCTTTGTATAACATAGAAATGCTATTAAACGTGTCTATTGCTAGATTAGTAAACGTGCCTTATTGAGAGTTGCACGTGTAGGAGACAGAATGTGATGCTTTAACTGGGAAAATAACTTGTGTTCACAGTTGATATGTAATGTTGTTTTTGTAATGAAATAGAGTGCTTTTCTCATAATGTAGAATCATTTAGAAATGCATTTAAATGTGTAAAGGCCAGGGACATAGAGAAGCCAGTAGAGGCCTAACCTTGATTTTTTACTTAGCTTTGGTTATTCTTGTGAAATAATTTCTTGCTGGGAAGGGTGCTGTTTTCAGAGAGTATTGAATTGTAACTTTGGATTTGCACAAGTTTGCTTCTCACGTATTTCAGTTGCAGATGCAAGGCCACGGACCTCGTTAGGTAGAAAGATCCATTGTTAAGAAGTTAGGCCGGTAGGAGCGAGGATGATTAACTGCCAGAGGAATGTCCATCTGCAACATTTGGTGGAGAAGGAGCCTGGGATCCAAGGACACCTCAACGGATGCTGGATGGAAGGATGCCATGCTGGAAAAATCCCAAAACCGACACCTGCCCAGAGGGGTATTCCTTGGGGCGTACCTATGATTTCGGGAGATTTGTATTAGGGACAGTACCCGAGGGTGGAAAGCAGATTTTGTTATGAGGTTGCCAGAGCAGGATGTAGGCAATTTCAGACAGCGTTGAGGGAACTTTGGGCGGAGTGGGGTGTAGGAAGGAGCATCTTAGAATGAGCTCAATAGTTTAGGCTACTTACCCAAGAAACATGAATGTACTTCTTTGGGAGTCTTCACGGCTGACACCTTTACTCTTGTCTGAAGATAACTGTTAAGTAGGAATGTCATTTTAGAGTAGTGTAGGGACAGATTAACTTTTCCTTTCCTTTTGTAAATGCAGTCCAGACTTCAAGTGGGGACGGTAATTGGATGCCTGATGTTTCTTGAATTAACGTTCCTTTTTATTCAAAGTCGATTGAGACTCCTTCGTAGGATTATGTATGTATTAGTGCCGGTTTACCTTTTGAACCTCTTGCTGAGGTGTCTGTATGTCCAATTATTTTTGGCTTTGTAACTTCAGTTCGTAGTCAGTGGTTCTTTAAATTGGATTTGATTGCTGATTTACAAAGCTGTTTAATTATGAATTTAGAAACCTCCCCTCTACACTTCTTAGCAGACAAAAAGGTTCAGTCGACCGGTCCGGGGATTCTGGAGAATTGATAAGGTAAAAATCTAGATAATAGTCCCAGCTCCTTCACCGATATTAAATGGCCTTTTTGGTGACCTCACTTATGAGTATTTCACTCTCTTCTTCATTGAAGTTGGACTTCCTCTTCCATTTCCCAGATAGTTCTTGTACATCTTGTTGATTGGTGGTCTCCTGTCCTGTTGCTCCTTTCATGGTGCAAAATGTAGATAAACAAGAAGCAGTTCTACAGAGATTTGCGTCACGCACTATGACATAACCTAGCTTTTCAAGACACACACTCCTGCGTGATACAATGTGGACTTGCAGTATTTAGAGGTTTCCTACAACATGAAATTAAACTTTAAGTCGCATAGGATGTGTTGGGCCACATTGTGAGAAAACCACCAGTTTGTGTCACACTACGTGACACATTTCTTGCCCAGCATCATGGTGCACCGTATAGTAAATATGGCGCATCCATGACTCAGGATTTTGTAGTAGCTAGTGCAAGATATTCTCACACAACACTGCACAGGTCAGCGTTGCATGAGGAATAATACATCTGCCCCTTGTTTTTTTATCTGTGATGCTAATGAGCAGCAGCACATATTGGGGAAATCAACATGCTGACATCTGGTTGACATTCTTAACGAAAAAAAGCAACTTAAGTATACTTTCTCATGAATCATTAGTGATAACATCTCTTTTCTAATTTTGCTTCAATTGTCTAGGGGCTGCAAGTGGGCAACGAAAAACTATTTGGAGAATTGGCTTGCTTTAAATATGTAAATACGTTATACTTATTTTAGTGCTGCAGCTGTCTTTGCCTGAACATTCACTGTCTCACAGGGATGTAGTGCATTTTCAAGTTGGTCACACGTGCTTCTAAAACATCTGTCAGATATCATGTTCACTCAGGATTTGTGTCACTTGCGACAGTGCATATTGCATCGTTTGTAGAAGAGGGCTCTGTGCCCAAATGTGAGGAAAAAACCTATTCTTTCAACATTCAAGAAACATCCGAAAACAAGAATTTCCAAATAAATGCCTCCATCCATGTTTTAATCTTCAAGAACAGACAGGGCCTCTATGCATGCAGGTTGACCTTGCCAAAGACTGAGGCTGAGTAATTTACTTTCGAGAACCCCTAAAGATCTCTGATGGAGGACACAGACTTTATCGGGACAAGTACTCGTGAATAACTAATACCTGTACTGCTAAATAGGTTCGATATGGCAATACAAAGCAAACTAGTGCTTCACAAAACAATTAATTAAATAAAACAGGAATTTTGAAATTGTACATGTGAGTACCTGAATTCACATTCCTTCACAGGGTCACACACATGATCTCTATGTCAGCATTATTGGAACATCTACATGTTGTTTGTGCACTTAATGTAGGCATGCCGTAGATGAGTGTATCTATATTAATTGTTTGCTTTTCTCTTTTTTCGGGATATATCCTGATATTACTTCTGGTGCACTTATCAATATGATAGTTGCTTTCAGTTTTGCCAATACAGTCCTGACCTTGTCTTCGCAAATTGCAGTGCTGAGCTAAGGAAAGCCTATGTGAGAAAGTAATGATAAAAGTCAAACGAACAAGCTGATTGGGATACTTCAATTATTTCTAATGCAGATGTCCAGCTTCACATAATCTTCTACATGTCCATAAAGATCATACCAAAAAGTTTAAAAAATTAAAGCGCATTAGACCCGAGTCATTTAAAAGCACTGATGTTTACCACTCACATTTCACCCTCCTTCACAGTCTTATTCAAACTCAGATGACCCAATATTCTCATGACTGAGCTTTTTCTATCCTACATAGTCTTCCACCTGTAACTTCCGCTCCTTTACAGACCTCCACCTGGGAATGCTAAGGGCCCGATGCATCAAAGGGTGTTGCCCATTTCGTGTCTATGGGGAAATGTGTTGATACAATTCCCAGATACACTTCTAGACACGGTTTCAAACTTGATAACACTACACTCCAACCTATGCATTCTGGGGTACCTCAACATTTGGTTTGACAAACCCAATATGCCCCATTCTAAAATGATCACCGCTGGCTAAACGCACTGAACTTGCATTACATCATCCAGAAATGCACACACATCGCTAGATACACCCAAGATGTCATGTTTGCTAATACAGAACTAGTTACCTTTCAAACGATGACTCCAGTCACATGGCCATACCACCATTTGCTTGCCTTCCAACATAAAACAACACTAAGCGACGCTCCTAAAACTACCTTATGTGCATCCATCTATCGGCTGTGCAACAAACTCAATTTGGAATGCTAAGAAACAAAACTAACATCCAGAACAGATCTAGAAACAATAAACTCTGTTCAAAAACTATATGAGTGGCTACAGGTAGCGTTTGATATCCTGATACCATTAAAAACCAGGCAACCGAACAACATAAAACAGGCACATTGGAGAAATACAGAGATTAAAGAGATAAAACAACAAATTAGAAAGCTGCATTGTGCCTGGCTCAAAACAAACACCAATCAAAACAAACTTCACTTAGAGAAAATTACAGATTATACAAGTCAGCTATCTAAAATGAAGACAAAGCAGCAGTACTAACCCTTTAACAAAATAACAATCAAAGAATACTCTAAACCAGCCTCTCCATTTCTTCCAGTTCATTTCACACATTGAATTTATAAACCTGGTCAACGCAAGCAGGCCTGCCGTCAGCCCTTCTGACCCATGTCCACCTCAAAGCTTCAAGTCAATTCTTCTAACAAACTCTGCTGCCACTCCAGTAAGAAGTATCATCATCAACTCCTTAACAACAGGCATATGTTCAGAAGAACTCAAAAAATCATACATGCGCCCATTATTGAAGCAAGCAAACTTGGACCGACTGAACTCTCACAACTACAGACCAATTACAAATGGACTTTCCTGTGCAAACTGATAGAAAGAAAGCATTTATTAACCCAGATATCACAACTCATTTAAGAGAATGCCATAATTTCTAACTTCCAAAAGGGAAAACGTCCAGGAAGAGACACAGAATCTGCTCTCCGGGAAATCTGGGATGACTTGAAGAACACAGTTTACTGCAACAGGGTTGTGCGCTATTTCTCTTGGACCTCTCGTCTGCCTTTGACACGGATGACCATAACACTCTCAATGAAGCCGGCATAGAGGTGACTACTCTAGACTGGAACACATCCTACCTTTGCAGCAGAAATAAAGTCATACCTTTCTCGTCCAAACCCCACTTCATGAAAGCAGGGGTCTATTATCTTGCCCATGCATTTCAACATCTACATGACATCATTACTGGCACTGATCAATCAATTTTACCTCACATGCTATAACTACGCAGATGGCACGCAAATACTCTTTCAACTGGAAAGCCTCAAAAACAATGGAAACTTGCCAATTTTCAGTTGTCTCAGAGCGGTGCATCAATAGACCTTTGCTGAATCTTTTTGCACCCTTTGAGCACTTTACTTTTATTTCTTAAAGGCGCTTTATTTTAATTATTCTGTCAATCAGGAGCAAGAGATCTCCGCATCGTCGCGCTGCTTGGGGAGAGAGAGATGGAATCTCCAGATTTGGCATTCCCCCGTAATGTCCTGAGAGCGGGTACCCACCTCGTTGATGTGCTCGCTAGCGGGTGCCCACCCCACTTATTTCCTTTGTTTGAATGATGGGAGCCTACCCCGCCAATTGATCTTTTATGGAGCGGGTACTCACCCAGCATTGCCGCCAGAAGAACTGATCACCACAGTGGCCCGGGCCGCGGCCATCCAGGAAGTCAGGCAGGCCTGCCTGGGAAGTGGGCGGGGCCTGCCGCCGAGCTGGAAGAGGCCTGCATGACGCGATGACGTGGGGTTGCCATGCTTGAGGGAGAGCGGCCGAAGTACACCGGATTCCCGGGTACCAGTTAGGGGGCCCTGGTGAAGAGAAAGTGCGGCCGAAGCCGCCGTTTCCCTGGGCTCCCAGGAGGGATGGAAAGCCCTGCATCATGAGAGAAGTCCCCGAGTAGTGATCTCCGGTCGAGAGAGGAGACCAGGAGACCTGCTCTTGGTCCCGCCCACCGAGAGAAGAGCTCAGAGGAGACCCCGGGCAGCTCATGAGCCAGTGAGTGGGGCTCAAGTTACATAGTGCCTGGGAGAGGCACTGAGTCAGAGCAACATTTTTGCACCATTAGGGTCATTTTCTTCAGGATCAAAATGCTGCTGTGAAAGGGGACTTGGATGAAGGGATCCACATGGGAGAGTTAAAGGAAGAAAAGGAAATGGGTGAGTATGCACCCCAACTTCTTCGATTCTGCTTACTCGAAGCAGGTGGTCTCCCTGCCACAGTCAGCCCTATGAAATGCCAAATCCTAATTCTAGCACAAGTGAACTTGTCTGTACCACTCTCTGAGAGCTGCTTTCCCTCCACTGCTGTCGCGCTGTTTGCCGAACTGCTGGCGTTGCTGCAGCAGTCTTTTGTTCTGCAAACTGCCAACTATGTGACGGGGTTTCCAACGCTGTTTTGATTGTAATCCCCTTACCTCCAAACTCGTAATCAAGCCCTTAGTCCAGTAAAGTCTGATTGCAAATGTATGACTAGTGCCACTGGAGGTGTTGGTTGTAACTATGAGTTTGTATTTCTATGAAGATTAAGGGAGCTTTCATGAAGGGAGGGAGTGTAGTATTCTCAAGTAACAGAGAGAACATTATTGTGTTGGAGAGCCTGGAGTGAGAATGTGTTGATATGAGTAATTGCACAAGGAGGTGTTGGTGTGGACAAGAGGTTTTCAGTGTAACATCTGTTTGAACAAGGCTGACTGTGGAATCTAATATTGGGGCATATTATCAAGAAAGTTAAAATGATTGCCAGTTTAGAGGCATAAAACTGCCGCTAAAGTGGTGATAATGGGCTTGATAATATGACCTCGAGAATTCAAATGGAAGTCCATGTTCTGGTGTGAACATGGGTTTCTATTGAATTTCTCCAGGGCATATTATCAAGCCCATTATCACCGCTTTGGCAGCAGTTTACAGCCGCTAAACCGGCGATAATTTTAACAAAGCTCTTGATAATATGCCCCTAATATTGTTTGAAAGCAATGCTTAATCTCTAGAAAGAAAATAATTAAATAAGTGAAGCAGCTCAATTGATTTTGCGAGCCTGTAGATAGCGCTACTGAATGCCTAGGACATCAAAAACCAAGGCTGTCAAATTGTGATTTAATCTCCTTCAGCTTTCTTTCACTACTCTAAACTTCATGGCTCTTTATCTCCTGCTCTTTGCTGCCTTTCACTCATGCTGTGGGTCAATGTCTGATGATGAAAATTAACCCCTGGTCCTGAAAATCTTGTGACTATGCTCACCACCTATAACCACTTGTAAAGTAAGTCAGGTACAGAGTTGTATTAAAAATAGGTTTATTTGATGAGGAAAGGCACAGCGCATCCAAATAACAGGAGATCAGGATCCAACTGACAAGCAGGGAATCTGGAACATAGAACCAGGGGAGCTCACGCAGGAGCAAGGTTTTAGTTCCAGTACAAGAAATAAATAATTAATAAAGAACAGCAATAAAAGAGAAACAGCAAAATGTAACACATCTCCTTCCTTTAAAACCAACTAAGTAACAGAGGAAGGGCAAATTAAGACAGAAACCTAGAAGGAAGGACTACGAGTCTGGCATTGGTTTTGACCCTATGAGCAATGGACTGAGAAGGAAGATCACAGTCGCTCTTATCATGAGTAAAAGACTGAACAGAACCAGGAGGCACAAACATACACTTTGCGACCTTTCTTATGTTCCAAGTTCTACTATCTTGGGTGAAAACAGAGTTCCTGAAAACTTTAACAATCTTAATGGGATTACTGAACTTAGAAAGACCCTTGAGAGTTAACCCAGGTCTCTTGATCCTTACCCATTCACCAACTGCAAAATCAGGAATTTTCACATTCATTTAACGGTCAAACAAAGACTTCATAGTGTTCTGTTTGGTTTCAACACGTTTGGCCACCTGCGAAATGTCAAAGTGGTCAACCTTCACATCAAACTTCTTAACCCACCAAGGACACATATCAGAACTTGGAGTTCTTCCTCTCAGAAGCTGGAAGGGACTTACCTCCGTGACCGCATGCGGGGTGATGCGATACATCCATAGTCTTTCCCTTACCACATCCCTCCAAGGCTCGCCCGAAGAACAAGCAAGCTCCACAGCATTTTCAAGAACACGCTTGAACCTTTCAACCTGGCCATTCTCCCTAGGCTCATACAATGAAGTAGTGTGATGCTTGATACCACAAGAGACAAGGAAATCCTCCATCTCCCGTGAAATAAGTTGAACGCCGTTATCAGTAACCAGGATCTCAGGAGACCCCTCTCTAGCGAAAACTTCCCTAAGGAAGGAAATAATGACCAAAGTAATGGCACTGGAGACAAATTTCACTTCCCGCCATTTGGTGTGATAGTCAATTAAGACCAAAGCAAAACAAGCATTCTCAGGAAGATGATGGAAGGGACCTGAGATGTCAAAAGCAAGTTTTTGCCAGGGATGATCAGGCCAAGGAACAGGACAAAGGGGAGCAGAGGACACCTTAAGCATCCTGTCACTATTGACACAATCCAAACAGTCACGAACAGTTCTATCTACCATCTTGTCAAGACCAGGCCACCAAAAGTTGGTCCTAATAAGGCGTTTCATGGAAGACATTCCAATATGAGCTTGATGGGCCAAGGAAAGGATTTTCTTATACAATGAGGCAGGAGGAATCATTTTCCCGGCCTTAAACAAAATCTTACCAACAGCCTCAATCTCAGAAGAAACTTGACAAAAAGGAGCAAACTCAGGCATAACAGACCTATCTTTGGGCCAACCTTTCTCCAAACACTCAAAAATAAATGAGAAAACAGGATCTTTCTCAACTTCAGACATCCACTCGACCTCAGAGATCCCCTTGAAATCACTGGAAACATAATCATTGACAACAGAAACAATTTCAACCTCATGATCATCAGAGTTAGCACCAATGTCAGGGCAAGGCAACTTAGAGAGAAAATCAGCCGTGACATTACTTCTACCAGGAACATACAAAACCTCAAAATCATACTCCTGCAATTTAGAAGATAAGCGCGCAATGCAAGCAGTTGAGTTCCAACCACCCCCGGGAGACAAAATTCCAACCAGAGGCTTGTGATCAGTTTTGAGGATGAACCTGTTGCCCCAGATATAATTGCGGAAGTGCTCAACAGCCCATGTGCAGGCTAATAACTCCCTTTCAGTGACCGCATATCTTCTCTCAGTGACAGATAAGGTCCTGGATGCAAAAGCAACACACCATTCTTCCTTACCTGAAATTTGACTTAACACAGCCCCAAGACCGTAACAACTAGCATCCACAGTGATTACGCACTTCTTGTTAAGGGAAAAGGATCTCAAGGTGGGAGCATTCACAATATCTTGCTTTATAGAACAGAAAGCAGACTCTTGCCTATCAGACCACACAAACTCTGAGGACTTTCTAGTTAGCTCCCTGAGAGGTTCCATCTTAGTGGCAAAATTCTGAATAAACTTACTATAGTACTCGCATAAGCCAGCAAAAGAAAGTAGTTTCTCTTTATTGTCAGGGGAAGGGGCATTCACAATAGCGTCAACCAGGGAACGCTTGGGAACAACTCCATCAGCGGACAATGTGTGACCCAAATACTCCAAACTCTTACAAAAAAACTTACACTTGTTAAATTTAAGAGTAAGACCAGCATCGCCTAACTTGTTGCAAACATCCTTGAGATGGACATAGTGATCATCCACATTCTTGGAGAAAATGAGGATATCGTCTTGGAAGCACTTCACGAAAGCACAAACATCCTTAAAAATGTGATGCATAGCCCTTTGAAAAACTGAAGCGGCGGAGGCTAGGCCAAAAGGCATCCTTTTAAATTGAAAAAGGCCAAAAGGAATAATAAAAGAAGTAAAATGTTTTGCATCATCAGTCAATTCAATTTGGTGATAAGCCGAACGAAAATCAAGGGTTGAAAAGATACAAGCTCCATCCAGTAAGCACACCATCTCATTAATGTTGGGTAAAGGGTGGCAATCAGTGATTAAATTGGCATTAAGTGCCCTTAAGTCTACACACAACCTGATGCTTTTATCGGGTTTCTGTGCTAAAACAATGGGCGGAACCCACTCAGAGGACTCTACCTCCTCAATAACACCTCCAAGAATCATGTCATCCAATAAGGTCTTGAGTTCAGCTCTGATACTAATGGGTACACCCCTCAACTTCTGTTTAACTGGGATAGCACCCTTTTTGGTTTTAATTCTATGGGAAAATCCTTTAAGTTTGCCCAGCTTTTCAGAAAAGACCTGAGGAAATAACAAAGGGAGATCCTTCTCATGAGTGCTTACATACTTGGAAGTCTCAACAACCTTCTCACCACATTCAGACAGAAGTGCATTATCACTACAGGAATCACTGTTGTCTGAATGTGTAACATCACAAGGAATGGCAACAACAGAAATAGGATCTTTGTTCCTGGGATTTAAAGTAATACCAAGTTTGGCTTCATCCCTCCAGCCCAAAACATTCACACCTTTGACAGCAATGTACATTTTGATCCATGCATTATTTCCTCTAAACTCAATAAGGACTTCCTTATAGCCAACAACATTTATGTAGGACTCATCAAAGTTTTGTGCTACGATATCAGGTTCACATAAATTCGCTTGATCTACCAGACTCCCAAAAACTTCATGGCAATACATTTTAGTAATGATGGTCCACGGAGATCCTGAATCGGCCATTAGTTTGAGCTGTTTACCTAGAATACTTACAACACAATCAGGAGAATTCAAGCTGTCAGCAGACTTGATATCAAAAGAATTGCGAATAGACACAACAATTCCACATTCGAGTTTAGACTGAGCATCATCATGAGATGACATACCTTGCGACACAGTAGAAATTTTACCCTTAGAAGTAAGATTAAAGGATGAATCCTTTCTCACATTAGAACCTCTGCACATTTTGGCAAAGTGACCCACACGTCCACATTTAGTACATTCTTTTCCACTGACAGGACAACGAGGATACGAAGCAATGTGGCTGGGATGACCACATCTGAAGCAATAATAATTTTTAGAGTTGGGCTGAGACTTCGTATTCATACTAGGCTTGCCATTGGATGAAGAACTAGAAGAGGTGACAATATTCACATTACTTTGCTCAACAGTGTTGGAAGTTAATTTACTAACAGTACCAGAGGAGGTTTTATTTTCAAGAGTTTTCATCCAACGTTCAGATTGTTCAAGTGCTTTGGAAGTACTAATAGTCACTTCTAAACTGGGATCACCCAAAATCCAAAGTTGTTCTTGAACCTTCTTACTTCTCACATGAACGATGATTTGGTCCCTGAGCATCTCATCAGTCATCAAACCAAAATTGCAATGTAGGGACAAAGCTCGAAGAGCAGTAAGGAAATCATCGAAACTTTCATTTTCCTCTTGAGCTCTAGTGTAAAATTTGTATCTATTCAATGCAACACTAGTATTGGGTTTAAACCTATTCTCAATGCGCAACAATGCTTCATCATAAACATTGTGATCACCCCCAGAAGCATAGGTGGAAGTGTTCTAAAAACATTTTGACCCTCCGAACCTAAACAATGGAGAAAAATATTTTTCTTTCTTTCAGCAGACATACGCTCACCATCAATGGCCTTTAAATAAGTAATGAATTCTTCTTTCCATCGTGACCAAGGAATAGTTGGTTCACCCTTACTTTGTAGAAATTTGCTGGGAGGATCAAACTGCATAGTTAAATAATATACTCACAACAACTATATGATGTACATATATATGCCACTAAAAGCCAAATTATTGTTTGAAATAGTAAAAATTATATCAAGACGTGTACAAAACAAAGAAAAGTGAAAAGAATATTCCTGAAAAATGTCAAAGAGTTCCTTGAAATGACAAAGCGTAGCTTGAATGGATACCCAAAAAGAACTTGAGCCACAGCTATAGACTATGAAGCGCTAGCAAGACTCTCATATTAAAGTTGAAGATTTGTTGAAATTCAGACGCTGGAAAGTGTTCACGAGTCTTTCCGTAAGTTGTAACAGGTAAACAAAAATTTCCGATAAAAAGTACAAACCAGTATGTGCTCCTCAGTCTTGTAGTGCACAGCCCAGCGCGTTCAGTATTAATTGTGTCAGAGCCGTTGGTGCGCGTCAGATGTCAAGCACACAGCGTATACAGCCTTCAGATCGTCTGGGTAGAAGTGCACAGTACGTCAGTAGAGCGCGTTGGACTTCAGGAAACGATTAACGTCATCCAGAGTGGACGCTTTGTGACGTCGAATAAAACGTGAAAACAAGGCACATCCACTGTAAAAAATGTGCATGATGACGTTGTTGTAAGAGAAGATTGGTGGCTATGGCAACAATAGAAACGTCACGTTGCCGCTGGGAGATCCGGTGGCTTTTCCAACCGTTTTAACAACGTTTCGAAACGAAGAAAACTTATTAATTCAATAACTCCCGAAATGTACATACCAGGAAGTTGCCAGTTAGATCTTCAAGTAGAGTTTTTCTTTAACAGCGAGCCGAAAATGCTCAAACACGAAGTAGATGACGGGTTCGTTTTTCTTGAAAGAAGAATTTTCGCACCTGTGCCTTTAATGCCGCAGAAAAATTCTTCAAGTTCTCCAATCGTCGCCAATTTTGTAAAGTAAGTCAGGTACAGAGTTGTATTAAAAATAGGTTTATTTGATGAGGAAAGGCACAGCGCATCCAAATAACAGGAGATCAGGATCCAACTGACAAGCAGGGAATCTGGAACATAGAACCAGGGGAGCTCACGCAGGAGCAAGGTTCTAGTTCCAGTACAAGAAATAAATAATTAATAAAGAACAGCAATAAAAGAGAAACAGCAAAATGTAACACCACTGGAGCAAACAAAACACTGCACGTCAATAAGATTGCACAAGTCCATTCAATAGTGAGAAATCTGATTAGGAATCTATTTTGGGTGGAGTGACAGTCCACCTTTTGATGTGAATGGCCAAAAGCTATACATTTTAGTGGTGAAGGTAGCATTCATCAGACTGAGGATCTCACTCGGCGTGCAGTGGGAGTTAATACATACTGAAAGAGACACAGGAGACATTTTTTGTATACCCTAGCTTACTTGAAATCAGTGAGTTCAGTTTATAGTTTTTGAGGTTTAATTGGAAGGGGAAATGTTGCAGAATTCTTCCTGTTAAAGGCGACACATAATGAGGGACCTCCTGTCCCCAAAAGAGAGAGAGAAAAACAGCTCACCAATGAAATATTTAATACTGATGTGAAATAGTGCCTGATGAAAGCCGGGGTCAAGCACAGCACTGTCCACCAACATAAGGTTTGGAAATGGTGTTTCAGAATTGTGAGCTGTTTATTTTAGTACAAGAGTTAAACTACCCCTCCTCTTCCCTCTGCCTATTTCATACCTAATTCAGCACTGAGTATTTGAAATAGATTAGATCATATTGCACTGGAAGGCAATAAGTGCATAAAGGTAATAAGTTAATTCTGCAAATGAATGGTATGTGCACAACATGAAGACCGTACTTCGCCACCATATGACCACTTCTTAAAAATATTTTTTTAATAATATTGCTTTATGTACACATAAACCTTTTAAACTAATCTTACAAAATAGCCATTTTATTCTGTGGGAAATCAAACTTTATAATGTTCCCAAAAAAGAGACACATTTGGCCTAGAATATGGCAATTTACAGGCAAGTATGCCACACGTCCATGCTAGCCATGTTTCAAAACAATTGAAATAACCGAGCCCATATATATAAAATCATTTCCTTTCAATCTGTGAAAGAGGCCATTGCATTGTTCCCCGACTTGCTATTCTAATAAGCGAATCTGAGGCAAGGTTACAAAATATATTTCGGTCGGACAGTTTAGATTTATTACGCTTATTTGCAGCATCTGCTGGCACATGTATAATTAATTTTGTGCTTGCAGTAAAGTAGCTGGAGGGAGCCAATCTGCTAAAGCTCTTTACAGGCCTTCAAACACACTTCTAAACGCAACTGAGAATACTTTCATTAAACCAAAGCATTGAATGCCTGTCTCCTGTAATCATAAGCGGAATTTTAAAACACAACATTTTGCAAGATAACAGGTTCAGCCTGTGTTCGGCTTGCCAGAAGCTATTCATACGCACTGGAACTGCTGATATCAGATTGCCACAATCAGCATCAAAGCACCTTTTATTTCTCCCTGAAACTTCTGTATTATCATTATCAAGAAATGCTAACCTGAGCGAAAAGTGGATGAAAAGAACAAAAGTAATCTGAGAGGAAGAAGAAAGTAAAGCGTATACGGTTTCTGAAATGAGAAAAAGATCTTAGGATATTTCTACAATGCTTTTCTACATTCCCCTGCGGTATTCCCTGAAAGTAGTAATTAATTTGTAAAGCTCTTCTTTTATAGTGCCGAAAGCCCTGTTTCGCATGTCCATTACATAAATGTAACTGTTTCAGAAGCAAAGCAAATATTCCTATTCTTAGCACAGGGCCTACAAAGGTCATTAAGAGGTTCTAACAAGGCTTGTACCTCTAAGGAAGGGGCATGGTCGCTGTTATTTCATTGCAATTCCTATACGGATATATTCATTTATGCACATAACACTTCTGAGTGATTTTGCGAGATTTCCATCAAGTGTAATGAGTTACAAGAGGCCAATCTCCTTCATCAGGACACTAACAGGCTCTGCTCTGAGAAATACCCCCCACAATTGTTTACCTCATATGCCAAGGTCCAGGGGATATTAATCTCTAAAAGTGGTCTAGATGACCAAGCCAACCAGACTCTGTGGAAAGAACTGGACCCATCTTGAGGTAGTGTTCAGTAAAAATGATTGTTTTATTGATTCTATCATTGCAAATGACTTTGCACAATGTACAGCACAACAAGGGAAAATTCACAATGAGCATAGATCTGTTCACACACAATAGCACATAGCATATGGTACAGTTGTATTACCCAGTACATATCTCCACAGTTTTCCATTTTCTGGTACCATGGCGATACAATGTCTCATTAGTCAGGGCTGAGGCCATCAGTTAGAACAGTGGAGTTGTTTAGGATGCTGTGTCCTCAGAGCCATCCAGGTTCTAGCGTTATGCTGTATCCTGCTGTGTCACCAGATAGACAACCAATGGGGCCCAAATGTTTATTTATCTTGATCATAGAGGCATCACATACCAATAAGTCTCAAGTTCTTCCAGGCAATAGGCAGGGTCACAAAACCAATGGTTAAGCCAAAGACGTTGGGCGCTGTCCCCAGTGAATGGTGACCCTGCACTTGTCCAGGAGAAGAAAGATGACAGTCAATTTGCATACCTCCTAGAGGATATCCTTCACATAGCCTAGCAACGCTACCAATGGTGATCGCTGGGGGCAGTGGTCAGAAATAAACGCAATCCTGTTGCATACCTCTTACCAGAAGTGTGCAAATGCAGGGCACTCCCAGGTCAAGTGGGGGCAGGTGCAACACATCACATACAGTGCACATCATCAGCTATTCCATTCCATACTGAGGACTGGTGTACAATATATCCTCTGTAAATATTTTGAATGGTTAATTCCATGTCTCTAGATTGGGAAAGGGCTCCGGATCGAGCGCAGCAACAGCGGCACTGGCTCTCACTAAGGAGAGAATTTATGTCAGCAGGCCATGCAGCTCTAGTAGAGGGGACTCTAATCAGGGCCTTTTAACTGCATCATAGATTATAATTAAGTGATGAGTTTGCATGGGGATGGGTTATCGAATATTGACTTTAAGACATGGAATGGCAGGGGAGCTGTTGGAAAAGTATTGTGCATGGCTCGGATAGCTGAGCAGAGCTGATGGTAGATGAGAACATCTAGCAGCGTATGGGCCGAATCGCCAAGTATAATTTTTGGGGTTAGGAAACAGCTTTTTGGGTATATATCACCAACGATTTGGAGTTGTAGACACCTCAAGAATCTATGGACACCAGTGTTAGCAAGAGCAGGGATAAGAGGGTGTCACACAAGAGGTATATGCGCAGAGTACATGCAATCTAGTCTTGCATGTGCTTGCAGTAGATCACACGCCTATATTGTGCATACCACAGTATCAATTTCAGCATAAGGGCACTTAGGAGGCAGGAATAGGGCCGTGCTCAGGGGGAGGGAGCTGTTTGATTACGTTCGGGGGCTGTGCGCGGCTGAAACATGGTAGGCCAACTGCGGATTTGCTCAGTAAACTTAGGAGTCCATATTTGGAGAACATTGTCCATCCTGCCGGGAAGGGAGAGTGAGCAGCTCCCAGGTTCTATGGGGCTGTTTACCAACCCACATCAGGGAAAAAAAGCTGGATCACAGGCATTTTCGGAAGTGGGCCATGAGCGGGAGAGAAGATTGACGAATAAGTACAAGAATTTTGGAAGCACCACAATTTTGGCAATGGCAACTCTGCCTGCGATGGAGAGAGACAGCCTTGTCCACAAGGGCACACAGTCTTCCAACCATGTCATGAGTTGGCCATACTTTGTCCCCCAGAGTTTGTCTATGTCCCTACTGAGACAAACTCCAAGGTATCAAACTGGTGCCATAACCCACTGAAGGGGGTATTCAGGCTCAAAGGATTGCATGCCTGAGGTGAGCCGGAATATGATACATTTGGACCAGTTGATGGTTACTCCAGCATGTCCACCAGAAGAATATAATGTCTCAGATGATTGTAGCAATGTTTGTTTTACGATCATGGCTCTACAGGGTAACATTGTCTGCAAACATGGAGGCCAGGATTCCTCTGGCGGTAAATGCAAGCCCTTGATGTGAATGGTGTTTCCATAATCTGGGGGCCAGGTGCTTATCTTCAATCATCAGGGTCACGCCACTCCCCAACAAGCATCTATCAGGGGGTATGAGGAAACCCAATTTCAGATGCAAGGCAGTGGCGGTCCACTGTAAGGATTCTCATTTGAAATGCCCACTGTACTGTGTTCCTAGAAATGGCTGAGGGGCATTGTCAACGAATAATATGGGCAACAGGGGAACCCCTACCGCCTGTCACTTTAGACTGAAAAATTAGGAGTAATCCGTCCATTGCTACAAAGATGGGCCATGGGCTTTGTGTAAAGCAACTTAATCAGCTGCAGGAAAATCCACTTAGTCCTGTAAGGAACAGAAGGAGGAAAGGAGATGGTCATTCCAGCAAGTCAATAGCCTTGGTGACATTGAGCAGAACTGCTGCAGCACGAGATCAACTGAGAAAAGAAGTGCAAGTACATGAAACATGCGCTGTTGAGCAACTGGAAAGAAAAAACGACTGGTCCAGGCAGACAATGTTCGGTGGTCAGTGGAGAAGGTGAAGGCTATCAATTTGGCCAAAATGTTGTTATCCACATTAATCATGGACAGTGGTGTTTAAGACATACAGTGACGTGGGGACTTGTCAGGTTTCAATATTGTGACAATTAACGCCTCTGAAGGGAAGGCAGCAATGTACTGCACAGCAAAAACTCATCATACATTGCCAGCAGGTGAGGAGTGGGAATTTCAGCATATTCTTAATAAAAGGCAACAGTTAAACCCTCCAGGTCCAGTGTTTTGTCTGCAGGCATACTTTGAGTGACCCGCAAGATATCCTCAGTCATGAAAGGTACATCTAGGGCCTCGCAGGCCGCATCTTCAAGGCAAAGTATTTGTATTGTATCAAAATAGGAGGTCAGGGTGACAGGTGGCAATGAGGAGGCATACAGGTCAGTATAAAAGGTGGCCACGGCCCTTCAGATAGCATTTGGGCCTGTGTTAACTCTCTGCTGGTCATCCACGAGCTCCATGATGTAGCCACGGGGCAGGGGTTACAGAGTAGTCTGAGGAGTGTCATATATACCCTGTCCGTCTCCCCATATCATTGAGCAATGACTTCCTGGCCAAGGTAGTGCAATTCTCTGAGTACCGACTCCTACTTCTCAAGTAGTTTACCTTTTAGGGACATTGGTTTGTTCATGTTCTATGTAGCAGAAAATTGTAGTTCTAAAATACGGATGTCTGTATCCTGTTGAGTAAGGTCCCTGCACAATCCTAGTAGTACTCCGGACAGTTTGGCAAAGCATGACCCACTGATCACTATGTTAAATGCCTCCCACAGTGTGGTGAGAGAGTCAGCTGAATGTCAATTGTGTTCAAAGTAGCCAAACATGGTTGTTATAATCTCAGCTTTAAACACCTGATCTTTAAAAACAGTTTGAGGGAAGTCTCCTGGAGAAGGCCCTTGTGCCAAGTTTTGCATGAGAAATCTCTAACAAAACAGGTACATGGTCAGAAATTGTCCTTTGGAGGTCAGCAAATGTTGAGTTACAGGTGAATACCTCTCTGATGACCAACCAGTGGTCTCTTCTGGACCAGGTGTTGTGGGTGGAAGTGATACATATGCCGCCTGTGCTGTTGCCATGCTGAAGCCACCAAATATCAGTAAGAAAATGTTCTGTCTTGAGTGTCATGTCATGAGTGTTTACAATTGTGTAGCAGCTCCTGGAGTAGACGTTGGTGTCACTAGAACTTTTTTGCATGTTTATCGAGCATCACGTTGAAGTCTGGAGTTTAAAAAGCTTCATGTGTTACCATGAATGAAAGGACATGTCTTACATTTGCCAAATCTGTTTTTTTCCCCTCAATTTTCAAAGATCCACCAGTCCCCAACAAGCAGTCACCAGGGGGTACGAATGGAACCCAATTGCAGTGTGTCCTGCGCATTGACCTCTGGCTCCAGGTCAGCAGCACAAGTGGCGCTGAGTTTCAGAACTTAATTTAGATTACTCATGCCAATTTTAGATTCTAGAGAGCCTTATGATTTACCAGGAATTGTAGGAAATGCGTAAAAATTACCAAAATGGGGCTTCCTTATCTTCAATCATCAGGATCACGCCACTCCCCAACAAGCATCTATCAGAGGGTATGAGGAACCCCAATTTCAGATGCAAGGCAGTGGCGGCCCACTGTATGGATTCTCATTTGAAATGCCCACTGTACTGTGTTCCTAGAAATGGCTGAGGGGCATTGTCAACGAATAATATGGGCAACAGGGGAACCCCTACCGCCTGTCACTTTAGACTGAAAAATAAGGAGTAATCCGTCCATTGCCACAAAGATGGGCCATGGGCTGTGTGTAAAGTAACGTAATCAGCTGCAGGAAAATCCACTTACTCCTGTAAGGAACAGGAGGAGGAAAGGAGACAGTCATTCCAGCAAGTCAATAGCCTTGGTGACATTGAGCAGAACTGCTGCAGCACGAGATCAACTGAGAAAAGAAGTGCAAGTACATGAAACATGCGCTGTTGAGCAACTGGGAAGAAAAAAAGACTGGTCCAGGCAGACAATGTACGGTGGTCAGTGGAGAAGGCGAAGGCTATCAATTTGGACAAAATGTTGTTATCCACATTAATCGTGGACAGTGGTGTTTAAGACATACAGTGACGTGGGGACTTGTCAGGTTTCAGTATTGTGACAAATAATGCCCCTGAAGGGAAGGCAGCAATGTACTGCACTGCAAACACTCCTCACACATTGCCAGCAGGTGGGGAGTGAGAATTTCAGCATATTCTTAATAAAAGGCTACAGTTAAACTCTCCAGGTCCAGTGTTTTGTCTGCAGGCATACTTTGAGTGTCCCACAAGATATCCTCAGTCATGAAAGGTACATCTAGGGCCTCGCAGGCCGCATCTTCAAGGCAAAGTATTTGTATTGTATCAAAATAGGAGGTCAGGGTGACAGGTGGCAGTGGGGAGGCATACAGGTCAGTATAAAAGGTGGCCACGGCCCTTCAGATAGCATTTGGGCCTGTCTTAACTCTCTGCTGGTCATCCACGAGCTCCATGATGTGGCCACTGGGCAGGGGATTACAGAGTAGTCTGAGGAGTGTCCTATATACCCTATCCATCTCCCCATATCATTGAGCAATGGCTTCCTGGCCAAGGTAGTGCAAATCTCTGAGCACCGAATCCTCCTTCTCAAGTAGTTTACTTTTTAGGGACATTGGTTTATTTATGTTCTATATAGCAGAAAATTGTAGTTCTAAAATACGGATGTCTGTATCCTGTTGAGTAAGGTCCCTGCACAATCCTAGTAGTACTCCGGACAGTTTGGCAAAGCATGACCCACTGATCACTATGTTAAATGCCTCCCACAGTGTGGTGAGAGAGTCAGCTGAATGTCCATTGTGTTCAAAGTAGCCAAACATGGTTGTTATAATCTCAGCTTTAAACACCTGATCTTTAAAAACAGTTTGAGGGAAGTCTCCTCGAGAAGGCCCTTGTGCCAAGTTTTGCATGAGAAATCTCTAACAAAACAGGTATATGGTCAGAAATTGTCCTTTGGAGGTCAGCAAATGTTGAGTTACAGGTGAATACCTCTCTGATGACCAACCAGTGGTCTCTTCTTGTTGTGGGTGGAAGTGATACATATGCCCCCTGTGCTGTTGTCATGCTGAAGCCACCAAATATAAGTAAGAAAATGTTCTGTCTTGAGTGTCATGTCATGAGTGTTTACAATTGTGTAGCAGCTCCTGGAGTAGACGTTGGTGTCACTAGAACTTTTTTGTATTTTTTTCGAGCATCACGTTGAAGTCTGGACCCCAAATTACCATGCCTGGGTCCATGGGGGTCGTCATGTGCCAGGCCTCAAGTGCCTGCTAGAATAACAAACCTGACCTGTGTATCCCATAACACCTAACACATGTGCCATGATGACCCTTTTCTGAGGAGTACAGCTACACCTTGCATGTAGTTAGAGTAGGTTGATAAATGTGTCTCTGCGATCCATTCCACGCGTAGGTCGAGGTGGCTCACATAGGTCAGCTGGAGTTCCTCTAGCAGGTATATGTCTTGCACACCCTAGCACCAGATCTGCAGTGCTTGTGAAGCACTGTGTTTCAAAGCCCCATTTAGCTTGCTTGTTGTCACTTTTGCTCTTGTTAAAGTTTAAAAAGCTTCATGTGTTACCATGAATGAAAGGACATGTGTTACATTTGCCAAATCTGTTTTTTTTCCCCTCAATGTTCAAAGACCCACCACTCCCCAACAAGCAGTCACCAGGGGGTACGAGTGGAACCCAATCGCAGTGTGTCCTGCGCATTGACCTCTGGCTCCAGATCAGCAGCACAAGGGGCGGTGACCTTCAGAATTTAATTTAGATTACTCATGCCAATTTTAGAGTCTAGAGAGCCTTATGATTTACCAGGAATTGTAGGAAATGCGTAAAAATTACCAAAATGGGGCTTCCTTATCTTCAATCATCAGGATCACGCCACTCCCCAACAAGCATCTATCAGGGGGTATGAGGAACCCCAATTTCAGATGCAAGGCAATGGCGACCCACTGTATGGATTCTCATTTGCAATGCCCACTGTACTGTGTTCCGAGAAATGGCTGAGGGGCATTGTCAAGGTGTGGTACCCAGGTCGGCACAGATGTATCACTCAATGCCTAGAGGGGGGGGCGCATCTTTGAACATCAGAAGCCTGTTGCAGTATTCTAATCCATATCTTCTCACAATAAGGATTGGGGTCAAAGAAGATGAGGCCCACAATCAGCTCCCTCCAGTGCACACCCCCATCTGATGTCTATTGGTTTAAGACTGCCAAATTGGCTGTCCACTAGCTCTTCAAGCAGCTCCCAACATTTGGCTTTTCTCTATCACAACCGGCTGCTATTTTCTCATGTACTGGGGGCTGTGAGCCCCTAGCCACTAGCTCTGGCATCCAACAACTTAGCCAGAAAATGTATGGTCAAAGCTCACTACTCAAGAAAACCAGCCTTCGGTTCTCATGTCACACTCCTCTGTACCCAGCCAGGCACTGGTGGGCTGATGCAGGATAGCTCCACAGCCACAGCCCTGCCCTTGAAATGGGAGGTCAAATCACAATGGAAAGACACCAGGAGCAGCAGTGGTGAATTAAAAATGATTACTTTCCTCTGTATGTGTGGAATAAATGGTGGATTAATCTCTCCAGTCAGCAGAGCCTCGATATGAGGTGGCGATGTTGGTGCTGGGCTCTGTGATAGCCTCAGACAACCTTTGTATTTCTAGCCCTCTTAGCAGCTTTATGTCCCAGAGATTCAACATGGGGCTGTTGATCAATGATCTTGAAATGCCTCAGTTGGGTAGGTAAGAATCATTTGAGCAGTGGGCCGGAAAGTATTTTTTCTCTTTTAGTTTCAAACATAAATCAATGCTACGAGTCGGTCAAGTAGGGCAATTGAAAAGTTAACCACTTTGGTTCTCTTGATGGACCCACTTTGTCAAGAGCACTGTTTAGCAGGTGCTGTTGATGTGGAGGTAATATTAAAGAACCCAAAGCAGGGAATCACTCTGGTGCTGGCACCTGTGTGATTACCCTATTTCATTTCAGGTTGTACATCTGGGGAAGAGCTTCTCCAGCAGTATGAGATTGTTTAATTTGAATAATGACATCATTACCTTGAACGTGAAAGTAAAATGAGTTGATCTGTTAGTTTTACTTTCACTTGCATCAGTGTTTGGGGGCATATCTCGGCTCTCTCAGCACCAATTTTAAATGGAGAGGCATTGTTGTAAAGCAGGAAATCTACCCTTTCAAATGGTAGCCACCTCCCTCAGCACAAAAGTATTTTTGTACCACTGGCAGTAGATAGATATTCTTAACCCCCAATTCTCACCCTGGGTGGAGGTCAGAAAGCCCACTAGGCCCCATGGAAATAATAGGCACATTACAGAAAGGGATAGAGATAGTGAAGGCCCACCCAAACCTTGGGCTGAGCACCCACCCCAAAATAGGCCTTTCAGTCTTTCTGCTCAACATAGTAGTTGATTTAAGGGTTTTGCACTATTTGGGCCCCCGGGAGAGGCAAATAACCAACAAGACACTAGGGAATTATTTTCTGGAGCTGTCCCCTTCAGTATGGGCTTGTGCTCCCCCACCTCTGGTCACAAGTCTTCCCCCCAGGGATGATTGGGGAGATTTACCCCTAATCTACCTCTTGGTTGGGGAAAAACAGCCACATGATGACAGAGAAAGATATATGAATAAAAACAGCCAATCTACCTCCCAATAGAGGCAAAAGCCCCAATCGATACCCCCACTCAAAACCAGGGAATTTCTTGTCTTACGCGCCACAGTCTTTCTGACCCCCCCCCCCCTCCCGGGACAAATGGAGATGTTTGCCCTATTCGACCTCACCTGGGGGGCCAATAACCAATTAGATTCCAGAGAAAAAATAAGTTCCAAATAAGAAGGTGTGTGGGCCCAGGAATGAGCACAGCAGTGTTTCCTCTCTCTCCCTGGGGTAGATGGAGAATTAACCCCAATATCCTCCTTGAAGAGGGCAGAAAGCCCACTAGACACCAAGAAAAAATCCCAGAAGGTGTTTGGATTCATAAAATTCCTCCTTTCAGCATTCCCACACTTCACCCATTGAAAAACACTACCCCACTTATGTGGTTGGGCCTAGCACACCAACAGGAATTATTGAATCAGGGAATATGCCAAGGTGTCATGGTCTTCGCATAGTCCCAGGGTTGATCTGTTTTTGCTGTAGGTGTTAAGCCCACAGGATAGTATGACCTTTGCTATTATCAATTGAATTTATCCCCATTATTGCCTTCCAAATGTAATCCAGTGTACAAAATGTTTTTTTCTTCAAATTGCCCTCTAAATCACATGATAGCATGGTAATCCCCAAATTCAGAAATATATCAATGTCCACTATTCCTAAACACAGTATCTCATGCACATTTCAGAAATACATATGTTTCCTTCATACTTCATTTTTGTTCATTAAATGTTCCCATAAGACTTTCTCCACAGTTGGTGCACAATGAAAAGTCCTCACGAGCAGCAGCTCAGTTCTAGGCTCTGGGTATTGAGCTTTTTTGGGCAACCAACAAACACTACGGCCCATATATATCAAGGTTTTGCACTGCCCTTGCACTGCGAAATGGTTCTCAGGGGCAACACAAAATCTAAGTGGAACTTTTGAAGTCACGCAAGGCCACCTTCCGTGGCCCTACATGGCTTGATAAATCTAGAGTAATGCAAGTTAGCACAAATCGCTGCCTTGAGTTACTTTGTAGCAGGCAGGGGAGGCCTTCTCTGGGAGAAGCGTCAGTGTTCCAGCACATCCACCCATGGATTTTGGTGCATTCCCATATTTACCATTACTGGTAGACTTGGGAATGCATCCAAATGCTATGCCTTGCCAGATGAGGGGTAAGAAGAAGAAGTATCTTTATTTCTCCCCATTTTTTTTCTCTTTCTTTGTGCACTGCATTCTACAGCACACATAGAAAAAGGAAAAGGCCTCTCAGTGGTGTTTTTGTGCTGAAGTATCCCTTCCTGCACAAAAATAGTCCGGCCTTCAATGCAGGCACCCATCCAACATGACACAAGGGTGTCTGTCTTGGTGCTAAGGATCCATAAGAAGCCAGTGCTAGGAAAGGACAGGAATGCCCCTTATAATGATAAATATGGTATATTCCTGCCTTTCCCTTACACGGAGTACAGCAAGATGGCTTGCTGCATTTCCCTGCATGAAAGATTGATAAATCTGCCCCTATATATCCCAGCTGTCAGGAGAACATAATGGATGTAATGGCAAGGTACTTTTGTAAATTTGCCATTATGTTTCTATTTCTTTCCTACTTGTTTTCATTATTTTCTTTGTCATCTATTAGTTTCTTTTGTAAAACCATGAGCAATCTACTCTTGCTCAACTCTGAAATTTGTCTGGTGTTCTGAATGTACAGAATTTTTGGTTTACCCATGTGTTTCATGTGTTTCACACCTTGTTCTACCACCAACTGCAAGACAGATGAAACTGCAAAAAAAAGTAAAAAAGTGCAACCTGTTGGTGAAATGCAAACACTGTGGTAAACATGGTTTTTCTTTTACAAGTCTGCTTCTTTCTTGAAATACGAGAAGATGGTGATCTTAGCACTGCAAACGTTTTATTGATGCGTTTTTTAGAAAAAAATAGCATTCGCTTTCTTGCACACTTTTTTTCACCTTTCCTTTTAACAACAAAACACAAACCTTTGCTATGTTTGCATTTTTTCTCAATTGCCTCCAATGTAATCCAAAAGTCATGGGTACCTTTAGAGTCCCCGAAATGTGGTGAAAAAAAGGATCCAAATTTTGCTTGGATACCTTTTCTCGAATAAAATTTATGAAGGCTTTGTAACGCACCACCCCAAACACTCAAAAAGGGCTCTGTACAGCAAATGAAAGTCCTAGCAGTTAAGTGATTAAACCCAATCTATGATGCTTTTTCCATTTAGTTATTACAGTAATAGCTGTTCCCAAGTTCCTTTCATCATAGAAAAGTAAGATGTTAATAGCTTTGTTCATGATCCTCTCTCCCAAAACCTCTTACGAGGTCAGCCAAGTTGCTATGACCAAAGATCAAACAAAATCACCACCTCCAAGCTTGCAGCAATATTCACTCTCATGCTGGTGTTGGCAGAACTTGTGTAAGCAAGATGCCTTTTCTTACAAATACATGGGCCATATTTAGCAAACTTTCATAAGTCACAGTGAACAAGCCACCTTGGTGCACTGCGCTGTCTGAAAGAGAAAGGGCAGGAATGTGGCATATTCAAAATAATATGGTGCATTCCTCTACTTTTCTTGCACTGACACACACACTGCCTATTACCAATGCACGCACCCTTGCCCCATAGTGCAGGGATGCCGGCGTTGCAGACAGGAGTGTTTTTGTGCAAGTAGGGGCACCTTCCTGCACAAAACCAATCCTCAGAGGCATTTTCCATCTTCTTTGCGTGCTACAGAATGAAGAGAGGAAAATCAGAGGCGAAATAAAGATATTTACCCCCTTTATACCTCACCTGGGGAGGCATAGCATGTTGACACATTCCCAGGTCTACCAGAATGGTAAATCTGAGAATGCACTAACATCATAAACTTGTATCTTGATTTTAAAAAGTACCTGTTGTTTGTTTGGGGACCGGTGTCCACCGTGAATTCTTGCCGCCGCCATCAGCGGCGAGGCCGCTAGCCACGCCCACTTTGGAGGCCACGCCCCCACCCACTTGCACTTAACAGCGCTGACTGCGAGCGCTTGCAAAAAAAACACTTCTCCTGAGGCGGAAAGCCGGGAGGAAGCACTACAGCGATCTGCTCATTTTTAAACTTGTATCTTGATTTTAAAAAGTATATGTTGTTTGTTTGGGGACCCGTGTCCACCGTGAATTCTTGCCGCCGCCATCAGCGGCGAGGCCGCTAGCCACGCCCACTTTGGAGGCCACGCCCCCCCTTATCCATCTTCAAGCACACATATATAAATGTGCAACCCTAGGAAGCGCAGCGGGCGCGCCTAAGGCAAGCCCGTCTGCGCCCGTCCGCGACAGGCCGGGACTAGGGGCGATGGTCCCTGGCCCTTGTCTGTCAGGGCCATCCTACACTTACTCCAGGGAAGACCTCCTTAGACTCATGCTACCCCAACATGCCCACTGCACTACCCTGAATCCTCATTGTGCCCCTTGTACCTGCCCGATTTGCCTGCTCCCTCTTACCTCCTTCCCTTCTATAACCAACATAACCGCCTCGAACTTCCCTCCCTTACGCCCTAAATCTACAGTCGCTGACCGGACCCAAACTAGGATGCTGATTAGCCCTAACTGTAGATCACTAGGCAAACATAGGAGAGAGATTTTCGATCTTCTTGTCTCAGAGAAACCCGCAGCTCTCTTTCTTACAGAGACATGGCTAAAAGACCATTCTGGCCCAGATATTGCTGCCGCTCTCCCCGACAACTACACTTATGTTGGAAAAATAGACCAAAGAAAGAAGGTGGAGATATAGCCATAATCTACAACAGATTATACTCCTGCAAATGGGAAGACTTTGTATTACCTAACTGTGAGAAAGGCCTGTTCAAGCTTTCGCTTTCTCCCAATTTTACTCTCTCTGGCCTGCTCATCTACCGCCCCCCCGGGCCCAGCGAATTTTTGGGCAGCCTCCCTTCCTGAGTATATGGCACCGCTAATTCAGAGCTCAACAAATGTTTCCATTATCGGTGACCTCAATCTGCACCTGAATGACCCCTCATGTACTACCAGTAGCACTCTCTTACAAGACTTGTCTGCTTTAACACCTTAGCTGCTTTGGAACGTCCAGCTCCAGTGCTGAACATTCCATTGCGCAGGTGCAGTTGGAACGTTGAACAGCCGACGGCAGCACTCCCGAGGTAGTGGTGCCGTCGGCTGCTGGACGGGCGCAGCGCTTAAGGGGTTAAACATTTCTTTACACAATTCTGGCCCTACGCATAAAGCAGGGAACCTTCTGGACCCCATCCTTTCTAATCTTGAGGCCATTAACTGTAAGGCTCCATCACCTATTGTATGGTCTGACCATTACATAGTGACCTTCATTATTAAATTAGGTCAACAATTAAACACCCCCTCTACCCCCACAGAACCTAGATTATCCAGAAATTGGAATAATTTGGACCTTAATAAATTCAACTCCTGTCTCGAGAACACTAGACCACTCATGGAAAATACTAGCACTGCAACTTCTGCCGCTATAAACATCTGGCTTACACAGGCTTCCGATGCATGCCTACCTTTGCGCATGCAATCACACAATTTTCATCATCCACCTGCACCCTGGTTTACCGAAGCCTTAAAGAAAGAAAAAACCATTTGCAAAAACCTGGAGCGCAAATGGCGTATAAAATATGACTCATGTTCTAAGCAAAGCTATAAAGCCGCCTTAACAAAATATCATTCCCTATGTAAAACTGCCAAAGCTGAACATGTTAACCACACCATCCTTGAAGCAAAAAATCGTCCTAAGACACTCTTCAAGGTAGTACAAAAACTCTCGGGCGCACTGTTTCAGCCCAAAGCTCCCTGTCTTAACATGGCACAATGCAACTCACTGGCTGAATTCTTCATCGCCAAAATTGATACCATCTACTCCAATTTTGGGAATTTATCTCCCCTCTCCTCTCTGTCCAACTTACCCGCCCCAACTTCATCTTTCGATCAAGGGACACCAGAGGACAATAGCCCCACCCACTATCTGCCGACTCCTTCCTCTCCACCCACGTTCTCCTGTGACTTTGGGCTCATATCTGATACCTGTCCTCTGTCCGCTCAGTGGATCGACACATGGGATCCGCTCAATATCGAGACTCTCTCGAACATCATCAGTAAAATCAAATCCGGCTCCCCACTGGACCCTATTCCCCCTCAAATTCTAAAAAAGCTAGACAATTCCTCCCTAGAACTCATCATGGATCTTCTAAATTCCTCCCTAAGAGAAGCTACTGTACCCTCCGCATGGAAACACGCGATGATAATGCCTTTACTAAAAAAGGCCAATGCTGATCCCAGCATTTTAGCTAATTTCCGTCCCATCTCGCTTATTCTGGTAGTCTCTAAAATTTTAGAAAAGCACATCAACTCTCAACTTTCCACCCATGTTGAGTTAAGGGGAATTTTACATCCGTCACAATCCGGCTTTAGATCCGTTTTTTCGACGGAATCTACTTTGCTAGGAGTCTCAGAAAACATCTGTTTCCGAGTTGACAGGGGGGAAACCGTGGCACTCATTTTGCTTGATCTGAGTGCCGCATTTGACACGGTTTCCCACCCCATTCTTGTCAATGCCCTCCGATCATCTGGCATCACCGGCTCAGCTCTCAACTGGCTTGTTAGCTTCCTATCCAACCGCACCTTCCAAGTCTTCTCTTCCTCATCCGCTTCCCAAGCTTTTACATCTGCGTATGGAGTCCCACAGGGTTCCATCTTGAGCCCCTTGCTCTTCAACTTATATGTCAGACCTCTGGTGTCTATTGCGGAGCAAGCTCGGCTCACCATTTACTCCTACGCAGATGATACCCAGATCATCTATTCTATTTCCTCAGACTCCCATACCTCCTCATCCGCCCTCTGTTCAGGATTAAGCAACATCTCAGCTTGGATGCTGGACAACAAACTGCAACTGAATGGGGGAAAAACAGAACTTCTTCTGTTTGGCCACAACACCACTCTATGGGGACCCCAACATTGGCCCGCTCAAATGGGCAATCCACCCACTCCTTCTAAATCAGCACGCAACCTAGGCGTGATTTTCGACGACCAGTTATCAATGAAAAGCCATGTGATCAAAACTCCTCCACCTGCATCACAATCATCAAGTTGTTGCGCAAAATCATCTGGATGCTGCCTGTGGATACCCAGAAAACTGTAGTCCAGGCTCTAATCACTTCTAGACTAGACTACAGTAACATCCTTCTCCTGGGCGCCAGCAAAGAGGTGATCCGTAAACTGCAAACAATCCAGAATATGGCAGCACGACTGCTCTGCAAATTACCTAATACTTCCCCTACCTCCAACTCCCTCCGCACGCTACACTGGCTCCGCATTGAAAATCGCACGAAATTCAAGGCTCTCTGCATCATGCACAAAATAAAAACTGGTAAGGCCCCACCATATCTCAAATCCTTGGTTCACCATCACTGCCCCCCCCGCACCCTCCGTTCACCTAACCAACACCTTTTTTCAGTGCCTAGAATCAGAAAAGCCAGAATGGGAGGCCGTTCCTTTGCCTGGCTAGCCCCTTCACTTTGGAATTCTCTTCCCCTTCAGCTACGAAAAGAGCCCAATTATCTCAGATTTCGCAAACAGGTAAAAAATTGGCTATTCAACATGTAGCTTCCTCCCTTCTGACTTCTGACTTCCCCTCTCCTTTGTTGGTTTTAGCGCCGGGAAACCTATGGGTAGCTGAGCGCTTTATAAACTTAAATATAATAATAATTGGAGGTTGTGTGGGAACACCCCTGCTCCACCCATGGAACGTCTCTCTCGGGTAGGATAATGTAATGGAGCAATTTGCCCCCCATTACGTTACTCTAGTTTTATCATGCCATATAGGGCCATGCAAGATGGCTGTGCGTGGCTTGATAGATCTTACTTAGTAGTTGTGTTACCCTTGTGCCCCATTGCATGACACAAGATTGGCACAACTGCTTGATACATCTGTCGCATGGTTTTCCCTTTCTATTCCTGAGTCCTTTATGTTGGCTGCAGTTTGAAATACAAGTGCTGTCCTCCTCCAAGTTAGGGGAGAACAGGTGTGAAAAATAAATATTAGGTGTTCACATTAGGCTTAGCAAGCAATGTGACTAGCATCTTCTAAATACTACAGCTACAGCTTCAGCAGGAAGGTTTTAAACAGTTAAAACAAGGACACCTAAAATAGCCAATCATTTGATGTTCTAATGGATTTCTTATAGTCAATTAACTAACGTTTCAAACTTATCCAAATTAATTTGGTGAATTCGAACTTATTTATCCATGTTGCACAATTAAAAGCAGGATGTGGTGCCTTATGCATATTACAGGTACGTGCAAGCAGAAGTGACATTTTTAGATGGAAATGTAAAAAATATTTAAGTCACTCCTTTCCCATAACTGAATGTTTTGCATCTGAACAAAAAGTGTCTGCACAATTACAGTAATCCTATCAAAGCATTTTTTTGCAAATTTACGGTGAAATGTTTTTTACCAGGCACAACACATGAAAGTTTGGTAGTTTGACTGTTCAAGAGCTCAAAACACTCTGTACCCAGAGCAAAGGAAATTGGGAAACAGGAAAAAATTAATGGTTTTGTTCACTAACCCTTTATGTGGAAAAACATAAAAACAAACACAGTCCTTCAAAAAATGAACGGCTAGTGCAAAATGCAATCTAGGTCCTTCTGAAATGCTTTCCTAATTCCTTGTGCTATTTTGTGGTGCAGGTGTTTTGCAACGTAATGCATTCTCCCCATTGTTCCAAGTCCCTGCTGCTCAGCCATTGTGTGAGGTCATGTATCAGTTGAAGATATGGACTGAGCAGAAAGGATGCTGCTCCTCGTAGAGCTTAGCTATCTACTTACCTAATTTTAACTAAGGTCTAATAAAACGTCTTATAACTTACACTACGGCCACTGGTTTGAGAGTGTGTAGTGAAGCCACAAGTGGAGGAGGTTAGGGACCGAGAGAGCCGTCATTCATTGTGTCAGGCTGTGGATGCGCATGCTGGGGCATTCACTGGTGAAATTTGGCTCTTCACTGTTTTGGCTATTTGTGATATTTTCCTGCCACGTTCACACATCGTCGAGGGAGTAGCTAGAATGCACTCATAGGAATCTACAGTGCTAACTGCATTTGGTAACTGGCATTATCTAGCAACAGGCCTGAGTTTCCTGCAATCCTTGTTGCTAAGCACAGCACTGTCTACAGTCTTTGGGATGCATCCTTTGTGACTGCCATGTCGACCTGGCAAGTGCACCCACATGCCAGTCCCCAAACCTTCCCTTTTCGAACATGTATGGCCCAACTGTGTTACTAAACTTTGATGAGGACTGGCTGCTTGGAGTTAAAATCAACTCATGGAGACAAAAGTGCTCCCTGCTGCTTTACATCAACCCAAGTGCACGAACAAAAAAGGCTCACTCAAACCGATTGCTCAAAATTAAGCATGGGTGAAATTTGCGTATTCGCGTTCCGCGAAATCGCGGATTTCCCCGCGAAATCGTAAAAAAATCTGCGAATTCGTGAATTTTCCCGCAAAATCGCAGATTTTTTTGCGATTTGCCCTGGAGTACTTTCTACTGGCTAATCCAGTAAGTGCTCCCTCATTGGGTAAATGTATAGTGCTTTTACTACACTGCAGCTGCGTAAAGGGCCAGAAGATGTGTCTTCAGTGACCATGTGTGCCTGTAACACAGGTACAGGCACACATGGTCACTGGAGACACATCTTCTGGCCCTTTAAGCAGCTACAGTGTAGTAAAAGCACTATGGGGCAGATTTACAAGCCGTTTGCGCCTCTTTTGCGCTGCAGTTGCGTCACTTTTGTGACGCAGCGGCAGCAAAAAAGATGCACCATGTTGCTGGGTATTAACAATGTGATGCATCTGAGAGATGTGTCAAGTTGTAAAGCCCTGCGCCATCAGGAGGCGTTACGGCGCAGGGGAGGGCGTTCCTGCACACGAACGCCTCCAAAAGTAGCTGAGTGAAATCTACCAGATTTCACTCAGTCACTTTTAGGTCAATGCTGCGTCAAAACCTTGCGCCTGCTTGAAGCAGGCGCAAGGCTTGACGCAGCATTGGGGAGATAGGGCCCCCCACAGCATTGCTGGAGCTGCTTTGCGCTTGCGACGCAGCTCCAGTAATGCGCTGCTTTTATGGCACAGATGCGTGATGCATCTGTGCCGTTTTTGCCACATGGTGCGCCGCATTGTAAATGCAGCGCACCATGGGTGGCGCAGCTGCGGCGCACAATAACTGGTGCATCCCTGGGGATGTGCCAGTTATTGTAAATCTGCCCATTTACATTTAGCCAACGAGGGAGCACTTACTGATTAGACAGTAAAAAGTACTCCAGTTAAGTAGAGGTATTCCACAAAAAGGTGGCATCTTCGTGGACAAACACGCAGGGCGGGATTCATTCTGCCCCCTGTTAGACTCGTTTTTTGTGCCCTTCTGCCCTCTGTTGGACTCGTTTTTCCCTTGTTTTTCAGCCCTTCTGCCCCCTGTTAGACTCGTTTTTTGTGCCCTTCTGCCCTCTGTTAGACTCATTTTTCCCTTGTTTTTCTGCCTCTCTGCCCTCTGTTAGACTCGTTTTTGTGCCCTTCCGCCCTCTGTTATTCCCTTGTTTTTCTGCCCTTCTGCCCTCTGTTAGACTCGTTTTTTAGCCCTTCTGCCCTCTGTTAGACTCGTTTTTCCCTTGTTTTTCCTGCCCTTCTGTCCTCTGTTAGACTGTTTTTTTGTGCCCTTCTGCCCTCTGTTAGACTCGTTTTTCCCTTGTTTTTGCCCTTTGTTAGACTGCTTTTTGTGCCCTTCTGCCCTCTGCATCACCACATCATCCCTCAGCGCTACCCCAGCATCACTCAGCACCACCACATTATCACTCAGCACCACCACAGCACCACTCAGCACCACCACAGCATCACTCAGCACCACCACAGCATCACTCAGCACCACCACAGCACCACTCAGCACCACCACAGCATCACTCAGTACCACCACAGCATCACTCAGCACCACCACATTATCACTCAGCACCACCACAGCACCACTCAGCACCACCACAGCATCACTCAGCACCACCACACCATCACTCAGCACCACCACAGTACCACTCAGCATCACCACAGCATCACTCAGCACCACCACAGCACCACTCAGCACCACCACAGCACCACTCAGCGCCACCACAGCATCACTCAGCGCCACCACATTATCACTCAGCACCACCACAACACCACTCAGCACCACCACAGCATCACTCAGCACCACCACATTATCACTCAGCACCACCACAGCACCACTCAGCACCACCACAGCATCACTCAGCACCACCACAGCATCACTCAGCACCACCACAGCACCACTCAGCACCACCCCAGCATCACTCAGCACCATCCCAGTATCACTCAGCACCACCACAGCACCACTCAGCACCATCCCAGCATCAATCTGCGCAACCATTCAACAACAACTGGTTCAAATATGTTCTCTCAATGTTTCAAGCTTTCTTACAAATGTAACAAAAAGATGTTAACATTTTACTTCTGTGCTTGGATTTTCGTCACAATAAAATGCACTAAACATAATCTTCACAAAAGTTATTTACAAAAGTTAAAACTATTGCCATTATAAATTAAAATCACTTTTATTTAAGTATTAATTATTTAAAAATATTAAAAGCCATTGTAATTTGTAATATCAATACATCTAAGTCATGTAAATACAAAACATGTTGCATTACAAATGCTATAGGTGTCACATTTGCGAAAGTTATAACTATTGGCATTGTAAATAACAAAGCTATTAATTTAGCTATTTTCAAAACCAACACATAAATAAAAAAAATTGTCATTTACAACACCAATAGCTCAAACTTTCCTTATGCGAGACCTATTGCATTTCAAATGCTTGTTTTTATATCTGTCAGTGCTTCCTGTTGAGGTTTAATTTTCGTGACAGGCGCCTCATTGCCTACTTGTAACTATTCTCTGACCCTGCTTCAAGGGCCAGAGCAGGGTCAGAGAATAGTTGCAAGTAGGAATGAGGCGCCAGGAAGCACTTACAGGCTTACAGCAGCAGGTGCCCAAGTTGAAGTTAATTTCTTTGTAACCCTTTTGTAAAAGGTTACAAAAAATTAGCTTCAACTTTTGCACCTGCTGCTGTAACCCTGTAAGTGCTTGGCTGAAAATTCGTCCCCGCTGATTCGCGGATTTTACCGCGACTACGCAAGATTCGCGGATCGCAAAATCGCAGAAAATCCGCAAATTCCGCAAGCGGAACGAATTTTCAGCCCATGCTTACTCAAAATTCTATTTGACCTCGCTGGGGGCTTCCCTTGTGCAGACTGTTTGCTTACCGGGGACTTTAACACCAACCTTTTCCAGGGAAACCCGTCAGATTTGGGAGGTCTCCTACCATTTTCTCCGCCGGGATTGAAGGATCAGATTAAACCCCCATCTCAACTATATTGTAGTTTAGGGGGACACTGTGTGTTGCAACTTTACAGTGCCAGTTTCACTGTAATGAATGGTAGGTTCACACAGGACATTCCACCAAATTGGACATGGACAAATGGTCGAAAGTCCTCTTACTTAGACTATACCATTAGTAATTCAGCCCTGTTCTCACACTTAGAAAATTTTAGCATCATAGCGCGATCTGAGGGCGACCACTGCTCACAAATTGTCACCATCACCCTAAACTCAGTCCATCATGAACTTGCTCCAATTACTTACAAGGGAGTTCACACTGAAAATGTAAAACGTTTAAATGGAACGATGACATCAGCATTTATAGTAGGCAGTTTCCTATTGACAGCCTATCTCATTGCTGATTGGTCAAACTTCTGTTCTCATTTGTTAAGCCTTTTCCCATCTTCTCCGCTCTCCCATACCGATTTTGCAGCACCCATTCCCCCATTTCAAATCAAATCATGGCGCTAAAGAAGCTCAGAAACACCGCCATACGGGCAGCCAGGAAGCACTCTAAATCTAAAGACCTACTGAATGCGTATACAAATGCACAAAAAAATTATGGATGGGCATAGCAAAAGGATACACAACTCCACCTTGAACAACTCTGGTGCAAGATTCTCTGGGAAAGCAAAAACCAGAACTCAAGGAAATTCTGGGCGCTAGTGAATAGGCAAACCAACGGATCCACCAGCTAGAGAGTGCAAACATTGCAGAGGTAGAATGGGCAACTTTTTTGACTGGCCAATTTTAGGGCCAATGGAGGACTAGATTCCACAGCAATCAATAACTCCATACTGATTAAAGATGCCCCTGTAAAGTGCCAGGACTGTTCGCAAGAGTCAAGGCAAAATCAACACGAGAAAATCTCTCCCACCCAAACAAGGCTAGCTAAAATACTCTCAAAAGCAAGACCAGATGGAGCGCCAGGTCCGAACAGCCTGCCACAGGTCCTGTTTAAATCGAATATCCCTCTCTGGTCAAAACAACTAGCTACCCTCTTCAATTTTTCACTAAGGAGTTCAACTATACCTGACTCCTGGCGACATGCAATAGTCCACCCAATACATAAGTTTGGCTCCCATTTCTCCCCAAATAATTACAGGTTGATAGCCTGACTGGACAATGAGGCAAAGTACTTTGCGAGCATTTTACTCGAAGAACTGAGCTCTTGGGCTGACTTGAAAGGACTGATCCCAAAAAAACAAACTGGCTTCACTGCAAACTCTGGCACCATGTCTAATTTACTGGCACTATCAATACTCATCGATAAAGCACTAGTTTCATCTCAGGTTGTTTACTGTTGTTTTGTTGACTTTAATGCTGCCTTTGACCGGGTCCCAAGGGCAGCACTTTGGGTTAAGTTAACAAAGTGGGGAATCCCGGTCAAACTGTTGGAGGCAATAGTCCAAGAATACCAACACCTGGATACAAGTCAAGCTTGACACCGGCTCACACCTGTCTCAAAAATTCAAGACGACAAGGGGAGTCAAACAGGGATGTGTGCTAGATTCACTGCTTTTTAATTTGTTCATTGCCGATCTCTCAGGGGAACTAGATGCGATAAACAGCCATCCCCCTAAGATTGATGGTGTTCAGTTAAGCAATCTTCTGAATGCCGATGACCTCACCCTCTTCAGTCTCACACGAGTAGGGCTGCAACGACTGTTAAACAAATTACATAGTTACACCACCACAAACAACCTAGAGGTTACCCTAAAGAAAACTCAAGTGGTCATATTTGGCAGAGAGCACTATGGAGGCGGTGCCTGATCGTATAACAACTCTGGACTCGCAATAGGAAAGTCCTATAAATTCCTGGGAATTAACTTCAACTCTAGGGCCTCTTTTGCCAAACATCGCAGCAGCATCACAATGAAAGCTGTGGCCATTCAAGTGAATCTCTCAAAACTTTCCAAAAAATTGACAGGCCTGAGTTTAACCCCAATATTGGACGTCATGAGAGCCTAAATAGGCCCCACGTTGTCGTATGGCTTCGAAATTTCCCTGGGCAAACTCAGTACAACATTAAACCAACATGTGACTAAGATTTATAAAAGGGTCTTCCAACTGCCAAAATCAGCATCTGATGCACAGATCCGATTAGAACTAGGCAGTCTACATTATGAAATGCTAAGCACAGGTGCTTTTTTAAAACTGTGCCACAAGCTAAGGCAGGCCAGAGCTGGTTCCATCAAATCACTGTTATAGTCGGACATCAGCTCTAGTAATCCTGGTGGGTCATACAGTTGGTTCTTTCACGAATGTGTACAGCAATTATCAGCAAGTGACCTCTGGAACCTTAACCCAAGAAATACAGTTTTTAAAACAAATATTAAGAAGCGCATCCGCATGTGGTCCCATTCTACTGATAAAGTGATACTCACCAAACGCAAGCATGCATGGGCAGTAATCAAATCCTATGAGCTGGCCTCTCTTCCTCCATCCTCTCAATAGGGAGCATAGAGGGGAAAAACAAAGGACCCAGGTTACCCTCCACTCACAATATTATCAACAACAAAACCTGGTCCTGATTGTCAGAGGAACTTATTTTTACCATCACCTGTCTATTTCTATGTGAAGATAAAGGAATTAGCATCACATTTGAGTTCTTTCAATCACTTACACTTTTTCACAACATTTTCAGTTTATAGGTTGGAAGGAACCAATGATGATAAGTGGAACAAACTGACGAGTACCAGTCAGCAGTTCCCCGGTGATTGCTCCCATGAGGTTCCTTCCTTCCTCGCACACATTTTTCTACAACTTCAAGCACAATGTTGGGTAGGAAATTATATACGCAGACATAGGCACACAGGATTTTTTAAGCAATTAGTGAGGCACACTCTGTTTACTTATGAAATCTATGTTGCAGATTAAAATGTATCTCGCTTCCTCCATACCTGCCCTGTACATACCCCCTGTACTTAAAACTGTGGGGAAGAGGAGTTGGCCTAATGGCTAGGGCGGTCGAATCTGGGGTACCAGGCTCCAGTCTTGACAATGACGGTGAACATCCTGTGATTCTGGGCAAATCACTTAATTTCCCCGTGCCTAACAAAAATGAATGTGTCCTCATGTAACGAAACTGGTGCTATGTAAATCGCTCTGATACCCGGTACTGGGTCAAGTTTGCACTATATAAAACTCAGTGAAAAAAATAATAATAAAAACTGTGGTTGTTGGCACTCAGATTGGGGGAATGGCACTTCATGAAACATTTACCGCTTTAGCGTCACCCATCAGATGAGCTTCTGTGCAGGGGTTGCAGGGAATTGGTGGAGTCCTTGGAAGTCATTGTAGGCCTCTGCCAGGCATTGCTGGCTTTGTGCAGACTAAAACTGAGGCCAGAGTGAAATAGATTGGGAGTCCAGTCTTACAGGCAGGCTATCATTGTCACATTGAAACCGGAGAACACCGCTTTAAACATAAGCTTCACAATCTTTAGCCACCTTGCACATCGCAAGCTTGACCAGCAAACTCCAGGCCCTTTACTAAAACCAAGGAACGTGCGCAGATGGCTAAAATAACGGAATATCTATGAATCAGCATCCTAGCAAAATCTGTGTACTCTGCCCCTGCCACAATATGGAACGCGAACTCAATGACCTGTCATCGACTATTGATTATTGACTGTTGTCACTCTGAACTGTACATTAAGTTTGGGACACTTTTTTACAACTTGGTGGTTTATCTGTAATTTTTAGAAGTAACCTTAATTTTCCTTTATTATTATTAATTGTTTTTAACGATACTATGATGCCACGTGGTTTTACGTGAGCGATGGTTACCTTGTATTAGAATAAAATTTATATGAACAACTTTGTACCTTTATTTCTATTGAGAATGATGGGTGGACCCTAGTGAAAACATTACTTTAATGTTTTTCTATGTTTCAACTTTTTATATGTGGATTGCAATGATTTAATTAATCAAACAATAAAATACCTGTTCATGTAAGGTACCCCACAGGTAGGCCCAAGGTACCCCCATGGGAAGAATGCTGTGAATGGGAAAGGTAGGACATGTCCTGGTGTGTGGCATGTCCTGATAGTGAAATACATTGTATTTCATTTGTCACTATTGAAAGGCTATCTGTCTCATAGGATAGAATCGGAGACAATTTGTAACACATTACAAGAATAGCTTTCAATTTGGACAAGATGGGAGAGTGGAGTTTAGTATGTCTGAACTCAGAATTCATAAATACATCATTTAGTAAAGATGGTTTTTAAATTGTGTGTTTGAAAATGGCACTTTCAGAAAGTAAATAGGCATTTTCTTTCTGAACCATCCTGTGTGCCTCTGCTGAGTTGTGGATTGACTGTCTGGCTTTGGTGCGACAGGGGGCTGGGGTGTGCATTTACTGCAGGCAGCCACTGGGGGGGTTGAGGTTTGTCCTGCCTTACCTGTATGAGTCAAGACTTGGCTGAATAGACTGGGGATGCATTTGGAGTAGTGAAAGGATATTTCATTGAACCTGAATAGGCATGGTGTGCCTTAAACAGTGCTGTCTCCACCTCCTACCAGAAAAGTGGACCAGAGAGTACAGATCTCGTTTGGACTAAGCACAGAGACTCTCTGCCACAAGAGAACAAAGGGACATGTGGTATAAATATCGGGGCCCTGAACATTTGAACTAGTTTGGACTCAGAAACCTGATAAGAAGAAGAGCTTGAGAATCTGTGAGGAGGAACTACCACTTTGCTGTGTGCGTTGCTGTGTTGGCTGCTTCTGTCTTGGGCAGAGAAAGGACCGGACTGAACTTTCTACAACTTCTAAGTTTGAGTTTCTCCAAGGGATGGAGGTACAGCCTGTTCAAGAAGTCTCAGGAACAGCAAAGACTTCAAGTTCATCTGCTACCAGAGCTGGGAACTGTGTGTTTTGTGCTTCAACAGACGAAAAGGCATCCCGAAGCTGTCACCAACACGGCTGCCGGCTTCATGTCCTGAAGACACCACAGAGGGAAGCCCTGCACTTCGCATCACAACCCTGGCCTCACCGAAGATGCTGTTCGATGCCGTCATCTAACTGCTGATAGCACTGTGGCCTGTGAGCACCGCACTTCCCACCACCTCGATTCATGCCACTTATCCCCAACAATGACACTCCACACCGATATCAATACCGCTGTTTGCACCATGGTTCGATGGCACTGCTCATAAGTTACACAATGCACCGCACTCATCTCACAACGCAGCCTTGGTCTAAAGACCCCATTGACTCCAGTTTGTCCTCCGACGAAAGCGCTTCAGCAACAACAACAACTGCTTGCGCCGTGACCTGCCAGCACTGCATCAATTTGCACCGCAGCCCTGATCTCACCGCCGCCACTGGATGACTATCATTAAGAAGCCGCCTGTACCACAACCTAAGGGTCCCTGCACGTTGCACCACTGCACTTCACATTGAAGCCCAATGCCCGTTGAATTTGGCACTTCTGACTTCAACCAAGAGGAGTTCGATCTGCAAAGCGTGTGACTTGAAGGCCTGACGACTCCTGCACTGACTTCCAGAACAGTTGCATGCCAACACTGGCTCTTCGAAGCTCAATGAGAGGTCGCCAAAGCTCTACATTTCTAAACATACTGTATTGCGGGTTGTCCCAATGTCCGCAGCCAGCCTGCAACTCTGCAGCCAGCCAGACTGTTTGGATTTGTTGTTCACAATGCTGTGATAGCCCCGGACACAGCTATCAATTTGAAGGACCTGTATTTTAAGGCTACTTTTGATTATTGATATTTCTGAGAAATGTACAGTGGATTTTTATTGTTTTTGATCTTGTTTGCACGGATAAAGTATACAATATTTTTGTGAAACTGGTGTGGTGTCCTTTTGTAATGTTTTCACTGCATCACTGTTGCTTAGGTGTTAATGCTTTACACACTGCCTCTGGGTTAAGCCTGACGACCCATGCCAAGCTACCGAGGTGGTGAGCAGGGTTTATTTTAAGAGTGTATCCCCCTTATACTGACAAAGAAGAAGTGTCCCTACTTGGACAGGGTAACAACCTGCCAACCAGAGACCCCCCTTTCTAACATGCAGTCATTGGACCAGATAGAGCTATGTGTGATACAAGAGTTTCCTAGGCAAGGCTTAGTATCTCAAGCTACCTTGTCTTACTATGGAGTTTATTTGTCATGACAGCTACAAAGACCACTTGAGCAGCAATGCCTCTGTCTTCTATGAGTAAAGTTGTCCAAAAAAAAGAATAAATGAATACAACTATTTGGTAGGAGGTGTTCAACCTACCCTTGTGCACAAAGCTCTAATGCTGATGTGCACAGCTTTGACACCAATATTTTAAGGGACCTGGTATTTATCCTTATTTTGTTTGCTACTTGCTTTTGATGCACCTACTTCAGAATCACAACAAATTCAACATGTGACCGTGAATATGCTGTGCAGGATCCCCGAGTATCTTACACTTCAAAACAATTGTGGGTGAGAGTATGCTCATCAGGAACATTTACTGTTATTGCTAAATATAGCTCCCTGCCATCTGGAGATCTTGTTAATGTTGTGTTGGTGATCTGCCTTTTTCTCTATACCGTGCTTAACTTTCTGATCTATACTGGCCTGCTGTGTACTGAATTTACTTGGTGTGTGGTTTATAATTTGATTAGTAAATCCCTGTGTGCTGTTTGGATGTTTTGCAGTAAACAGTGTGAGATTTTAACCTTATGCAAATGTTACTTGTTGTTGCTTGTTGTGGGGGTTATGTTACTTATCCATATTTTTTACTTTTACTTGAGCTGCTGCCTGTGTATTGCATCCCAATCAATTCTAACAGTACCTGGTCATTGGCAAGGATTCTACATCCCAAACCGTACTCACTTACCATTGCTGGTGTTGTGCTTTTGCATTGCAGTCCAAACTGTTCTTGCAATTACATATTATGGGGTATATTTCTTGCACATAAATGTTGCTTTGTGTGGGGTCTGTTGCTACCCAAGCAAATCCTTAATTTACAACCACTTACAGTTGTTGATGATGGGGCATTTGTTTTGCACTCAAACCTTTTCTTTTGGGCATTAGCGTTGCACCCTCAGGGGCATATGTTTTGCTGTGGCAGGTGTATGGCATCCATTTGGACACACACATTGCACCCTCATGCTATGCTGCAGAGTTGACGACTCTAAAGTGAGATGTCACTTTTGTATGTGCTGCTCTATCTTTTAACGTCTGCTGAGGAGAGAGAGTGTGGGTGTTTCTCCCGAGTGATTTATTCATGTGTTACTCTTAACCTTGTATTATTATTTTCTTTTCTGCTGCTCCATGTGGGGCCTGTCTACTTGCTGATTACCATCTTTACCTATAACCTGAGACTCCTATCTTAAGAATAAACCTTATCTTGTTTCACCTATGCTACTGAGTGCGCAAACGCATTTTCACCAATACCTAGTCGAAGATATCAGTATTTGTTTATGGAATGTATACCTGTAAATCGAGTCCTGAAAGCAGAGCTGAATATCACAGTTGTCCTCGACATAAATTAAAAGATGGTAGAAAGGCAAAGCTGTCAGCCAATACGGTGCAGATCATGTCTGCAGTTACGGGTCCCAAACATATAATGCCCGTATGATAAAATGAGGTGGCACATCTTCAAGCATATGGTTTAAGACTAGGATTATACATGCATACTAGGAATCAGTCTCTCAAAGTACAATGTGAGGGTCAATTGAATTAGATTACTAGGTAGCCAGGAATAACTTGGAAATGAAATGAAATGGGGTTTTATAAAGTGCACTTCTACCTGGAGGCCTCGTAGCGCTAATGTCGTGATCGCTCTCGCAGCCACGGCGAGAGGAAAAAGATGTAGAATAGCGCGATCTCTCAAAACGAACTACATGTCCCAGAAGGCAAAACGGCTATGGAAGGCAGGAAAAAAGGCTGAGCCTATATAAGCTCCTCCCCTGCAGCAGGTAGTTGCTTGACAATTGTTATTGTGGTTTTGGTATTGGTGGAAGGTGTTGTCCCAGCCGGATGTATACCCTAGAAACCCAGCGCAGACGAAGAGCCTGCGAGGTCAGCGAATTCAAGCGAACGCCGACGAAAAGCCAGCGAGGTCAGCGGATCCAAGACAACGCAGACGAAGAGCCTGCGAGGTCAGAGAACTCAAGCCAACGCCGATGAAAAGCCTGCGAGGTCAGAGGATTCGAGAAGTTTTCCTGCTGCAGTCGCAAGTATCCAAAAGAAGAACGGGCTCGTTCTTCTTTCCAATTCTGTTTTACTTTCTTGATATTTTCCCGCGTGTTACGCGTTCTGTGTTCCTTTATCACACCAGAAGTTCCCGATTTAGTAAGAAAGAGTTCTTACTTAGTATACTTTTCTTTGACCCATTAGACATCTTGTTTGTTCCCAAGAATTATTGAGAGCACAACGCCCGCAAATAAACAGCACTTTTCCGTATCGGAGGGTAGAAGAGCCTCACTGGAATATACGCTATTGAAGAAAGTGACGATAACTTTCTCATTACATATCCGGTCATCTCGGATTTAGGAACTGCTTGAGTACGCTTTACGACGATATTGCGTTACCTCTGGTAATTGTAGTAACTCGGGGCCAGGGAGGGGATGGACATTAATCAGACAAGGTACTCATTCCTACCCTTTGTCTTTCCACGCTGCAGTACGTCCCTCAACCGCGATCTCGTGGATAACTCAGACCAGACCCAGAAGGCAGTACCGCTCACCCCGACTCTTCTACACCTTATCACCTCACGGCTTCTCGCAATACACGCTCAGAAGGTGATTAATATATCACCACTGGGTGTCGTGTTTAGATAAGTCATGGGGACTTTCATACCATCGTTCCTGCTGGCCAGATCCATAAGGTTAGTGGCGCGCGGCTGTTCTTGCGCTGCTTACAATCCCGACAGCTAAGGACAGGTGGGCAAAGGATGCCATCAGCCTGAGGGGTTACTGAAAGAGGAATGTTTTCAGACGTTTGCGAGACTTGAGGAGATCTGGTTCACTATGCAGGGTGAGGGGCAAGGAGTTACAGTCAGAGGCAGCGTTCCAGGAGAACGAACGGCTTCCCCATCTAGCTTGTTTGATTTTCCTAGTTGATGCTAGAAAGGTAGTACTGGAGCGTAGAGATTTCGGGGGATGGTATGGGGTGACCAGGGAACAGAACATTGCAGGGCCTTTCTGCCACATAGCTTTATGGGCTATGCACATCACCTTAAATTTAATCCTGGCCTGTATGGGCAGCCAGTGTAGTTTTCTCATAGCGGCTGCCCCTGAGTATCTCCGGGAAAGTCCAAGGAGGAGTCATGCAGCCGCGTTCTGGGTGACCTGAAGTTTTTTGATGGAGCTCACCTGAGCGCCCAGGTAGAGGGCGTTCCCATAGTCGAGGCAGGACAGGAGATTGCCTGCACCATAATCCTCCGAGCCTGAAAAGGGAGGAGAGGCAGAATTTTCCTCAGCATCCTCATCAGGCCAAAGCAGGTGGCAGAGAGTTTGGTGGCTTGCTGGTTGAAGCCTAAGGTGTTGTCGAGCCGTATTCCAAGACTTTTAATCTGATCTTTGGGTTCTGGTGGGGTGCCCATGCAGGTCGGCCAATCAATGGTGGCTCTGGGCGTTGGGGACTTTCCCAGGAACATCAGCTCTGTTTTGTCCCCGTTTAGTTTCAAATGAGAGAGTGCCATCCAGTTGGTTATTGCTTCCAGACAGCTACCCAGATTGCTGGACGTACCCTAGGAATGGTTAAGCTCTACCACTAATTGGGTGTCGTCTGCGTAGGTAACAATTTCAAAGCTGAAAGGGCGCACTATCTCTGCCAAAGGCTCCATATAAATATTAAAAAGTGTTGGGCTTAGGGCGGAACCCTGGGGGACCCCGCAATTGAGGGGCCAAGGTTTGGATTGAGTGGCACCCTCAGAAACTTGAAACATCCGGCCTTCTAGGAAGGATTGCAGCCAGGTAAGGGCCTGCCTGTGACTCAGAGGTGTCTTATATGAGAAAGCAAGATGTTGTGGTCCACGGTGTCAAAGGCGGCACTAAAGTCCAGCAGCATAATTGCACCAACCCAACACCATAGCATGGTTAAAACATTTTAAAAAGTGATGCTCGTAGCATATAATCTACCTACTAGTTGGTTGAGTCCTCTTTTTTTTCGGGAATTAGACTGATGATGACAATTAGACAAAGGTTGATGGCAACATTATGCTCCCTATCAGTGGTCTATGGCTCCTGGCCGAGTTTATAAACTAAACGGAAAGGCTTTGAGACAGATGATACAGAGAGATTTTGGGGGAATAGCGGAGTGTACAGGTGGCAGGCATGGGGAGAACCAAAGGGTTCAGATAGAGGCAGAGAATAAGTGTTGCCTGCTTGTAACAAACGTATCTAATTGACATTTGTTTGGCTCTGTGACTGACATGAGTGGAAATTGTCCATGGTGGAGTCAAGAGATGTGTTCTAATCAAACTTCTGAAGTGTGATGAGGTTGTGTGATCTTGTATCCTTGCCACCCATCTCTAGCAACCATAATTTAGTGCATTTACTCAGAGGTTTTAAGAGATAGCCACATAAAACGAGGAAGGCTAATGTGAAATTCTAGATTAACATATTTCCCCTTTGTGTTATCAGATTGTCCAAAAGGCTTTAGAAGAATGTTTTAGTGTGTATTTATTTTCCTATAAATTTCTAGTCATTTATAAAAATGTTTGTTATTAGGCACCATTCTAGCTGCGTAGCTATCACATCATGACACATTGATCACATACAGAAGATGAAAACAAGGTGCAACACAAATTCGACTGGTAAAAATGTTTGAGACATGTGCCCTTGGTTGACATTTTTAGTGACAGTGCTTTTATTTATACTAAGTGATGCTTATTGGAATAATGATGCAGCTGTGCCATGAAATGATAGGGTATAGGTGCCTTAGGACTGGGTCGAGTTTCTTTGTCCGTATGAGCGAAGAAGGTTTGTATTTATTTGTGTTCCTGTTGCATGTCTCCGAGTGTGATGATTTGGAATAATGTAAGGCAGTGTAGCAGGAAGGAATACCACAGCACTCCACTTAGAGAATTTCTAATGTACGATGTGCAACCGCAGTACACAATCTCTGGTCTTTTTTTTCTTACACTTTTCACAGCTGCTTTCTGTGTAACGCTTACTTTTCTAGTAACTAAATAATTGTCACTCACCATTAGAGGCTTATCTCCTATTTTCTACGGTATATATGTATGATAAGATTAATGTTCCTCAACATTTGTTGATCATTGTTATAGAGCCTTGACAAATTCACTCTGTTACGAAACACGTGTCGGCTGCCATCAATTGAAAAGTGAATAAATATGACCCGTGGAACAAGATTTTTCTTGGAAAAACGCAAATGGCATGTTTCTATATTAGAGAAAACTTCTTGCTTCAAGACAAACCCTTAATGTTAGGATCGTATTTGTTTTTTATATAATTTAAGTGGAGTGCTGTAATATTCCTTTCTGCTATATTGGCACATTGAGCCTTTGGTCCAACGTGTACTAAAACCTTTGGTAGCAAGGCGTGGGACATTTTAAACACTATCTAATTGAATAATATATCATATATACTTAGAGATTACTTACATGCCCACTAAATAGCATATATTTAGTATGAGGGGCAATTTCTTACCACTACTACCTGCTTTTTTTGTTTCAAAAGTAAGACAGTGCCTCGCATAAATATTTTATACATCTTTAAAAATGATCTGAGGATGTATCAAATTGAATTGCTACAATAAAGGAGTTGCCCATAATATCTGTGCCTAATTTGATGTGGTTGTTATAGGTAGGAGGCATTTGCAGGGACTGGTAGGTACTTTTCATCAACAAAACCAGAAAGAGAAAGGCAGAAAGGCAGGAAAATAGTGGCAGAGGAAGAAAGCAGATATGAAAAGCAACCTGCCCGAAATAGAGCTAAAGAGAAGGAAGTATGAGTGGTGGAAGAAAAAGGTGTGAGGTGGAAACAAGTTACGAAGCTTTGTTAATCATAACCCTGGCATTCAGCAGGCTCAGTGGTGTGCTTCTATGAAAAACTCTGGTCCATTACGCTCAGGTTTTTTTTTTTACAAATTAAGCACTGTTTAAAACCCATGCACTCTCTATCATTTATTATGTATATTATACACATGAACAAAACATAGAGGGGCATATTCACAAGGTGCTATCACCGAATTAACAAAAGAAACACATTTAATGGCACTTTATCACAGCCAAAGTCATGATATATTTACCACCCCATTCACAAGCTGGTGCTAACAGCCCACAGCACCAGTTTACCCACAATAGCAGCCGCCAAAAACATCGCCACAGAGGACCTCAGCAACTATCGCTAATGAGATGCGGAGTAGGCGTTACCGTCCAAAAAGCCCCGAAAACACAACACCTCAACATTCATAACGACCAGCCAGATCTGCAATAAGAACACAAAACACGCAATAAGGCGCGTTAGCAGCAGGAAATTAACACTTGCTCTGACCTGGTGTAAAGTCGGACGGCAGCCTGCACCACAAAAGGGAGCCCAGGCCAGGGTGTCATCGGAAGGCCAACAGATACCATGGAGCCACTCATCATGCTGCCTGTACACCCAAGAGGGCCACAACACCCACGTGGCACCCCCCGGACCACCACAGAGGCAGCGGAGACAAAGACAGCAGCCCCCCTGGAAATGCACCTGCCTCACAGGCCCAACATCTGACAATGTCACTGTCCACTACAGGCTAAAAGGGACAACCATCCTACGCATCCTGGCCATCATCGCCTAACAGGCCTACGGCACCAACACAGTGGACAACCAAAATTCCACCCCACACCGAGCTGCTGGCTGTGCTGCACCTGTAGGTCCCTGGCATACCCCAACCAACACCCCCCTGATTTGGTGGAGTCTCACAGCAAGCCACATCAAAGTCTCCCACACCTGTCCTGGACATCACCATCACCCTGGCACCCAAGTCCACATACGTCCCACACAATGCAAGGTACCGCTGGAGACCAAGCAAGCACCATACGTTATAGCCAGATGCATGCATGTGTTGTGGACAATCCACTGCCCACATATTGCACCTGTGCCCCCTGGTGACGCAGCACACAATCAGTGCAACAGGAAGCATACGTCACGCATAAATGTGCAGGCCACATAACAACACCGGTGGACCTTCACCAATGTAGCCTCCAAATACACAGCCAGTCTGCATGAACCCTTCACCCTCCGACAGTCTATCAGCAACCAGCGTTCCCAGGATGGCACCAAGGGAAATGCACAGTCCCTTGGCAAGTTCCAAATCAGCAACCCACTCACATTAACTTCACAACCATGCAATCCACAACTCTGGCAATGCACATGTCACAAAATCACAACCAACATGCCCACCCACCAGACACGTTAGAACTTACAATGGTAACCTGAGCAAGCTGTGAATATGACCAATGAACAGCGTGGCACCTCAGACACACAATAGCCGAATATGAGGAGAGGTCGCAACTAGGCATGTGTGAATGAGAGGCAGAAGAACCATGATTGTGAATGTACACAATGCCAAGACTGGCGGTGATTTTGCCTGTTGTGCCCCCCATACGCGTGAGCAGAGTGGGATAGACCAGCGTACAACAGGCATGCATAGGGGTGTGAATAAAAAGCACATAACCCCAGGCATGGTTTTCTTCTGGAAAGCCGTACGTCTCTGCCAGGGCATGCCTCCCAACCCACCACGAGGCCGATGCCAACCTAGTTAGTGGAGTTGCCTGCGATCCTGTGCGCCTGCCGTAACCTGGCCTGCTGGACCACGAACCCGTCAGGCCCGACCCTGTGCAGCCAGGCTACACTGATCAGCAGCCAACACCAGCATGTGTCATGGAGGGCCAACCACAGGCCTGTGTAAGCTCCAAGCCAGAGGCTAGCCGGCGACACCTGGTGCCACAAACCCTGTTCAATGCCAGCTGGCGACACGTGCTGCCACAAACCCTGTTCAATGCCAGCAAGTGACACGTGCTGCCACAAACCCTGTTCAACGCCAGCCGGCGACACGTGGATGAGGGACCAGGACTACCCTGTGGACCAGTAGGTCTCACATCCAGCACCTAGTCCCAAATCACAAATGGCAGAGCCCACACCAGTGGTCGCACGGAGAGGAGTAAGAGGAAGATCCAGCTCAGTCCAGACGAAAGCCTGTTCACAGTCACGGAGTTGACCGAACACTTGTTGCCACTGAACCTAAACTACGCAGGTCGGTGGGGCTACCAACCTATGCCAGCGACACTAGCTGAATGGCCTGTGTTGACCACTGCCTCCAGCCTTCACTGCTCTTGACCTAGGCTGCGCTTAAGTAGGTCACAGATTTGGAACTGAACATCTAGTATGCAAAGGTAGATTACATATCATTGCACTCAAGGATCGGCGTAAGAGGATGATGCATCTTGGTGGAGAGAAAAAGATCATACTTACGGAGGTGTTCGTACACTACCGACAACTGTCCTGGTGTCACTAGCACTGTGCATCGCGAGCCAACGACACCTGACTGTGAGCCACTGCTGACTGCTGCCTCCAGCCTATGCTGCGGTCCAATAGGTCACAGAGTCATGACTTAGCAATGGGAGGGTACATATCAGTGTACCAGCATCATCGTAGACTGCATCCCCTCTCAGCCCCGGTGCCTCTAACTCTATTCCCCGACATTCATGGACACTCTCTGGTCAAACTTTGGTGGCGTCTGATTCTATGGAGTAGGGGGCAGTTTTCATACTCATGTAGCTGATACCGAATTGGTGATGGCCACGAGGCTGTCCCATTCCACTCCTCCATTTACTGCTTCCGGAGAAAATCAAACCTTTCAGTGTCATGTCCTGGAGGACACCTTCCACTCTTCTCCGTAACACTCCCCAACATACACCTCAGACATTGATGATGACCCGCTCAGGTCGCATGGCCCATCTGACTGCACTGCAAGTCACCGTCCTGTGGCTGGGTGCCTGTTCCGGCCGCAGTGCATCCAGGGCCACTGACTCTGTGCTGGTCATGTCTGGGAGCCCTTCTCTGGAGACATTGGCTGGCCCCTGAAGCATAGGCCTTGGGGTCATCAATGCCATTTCTCTGTGGCCTTGCACTGTACGCAGCCTCCAGGCCCAAATGTGTCCCACCAGGGCTTAGACACCAATGTAAATCCAGACCAGCCTGGACGTCCTCCATTTACTGCTTCGGGATAAAATCAAACCTTTCAGTGTCATGGCCTGAAGAACACCTTCCACTGCTGCCCGCAACACTCCCCAACACACCTCAGACATTGATGATGACCCACTCAGGTCGCATGGCCCATCTGACTGCACCGCAAGTCACCATCCTGTGGCTGGGTACTTGTGCCGGTAGCAGTGCATCCAGGGCCACTGACTCTGTGCTGGTCATGTCTGGGAGCCCTTCCCCGGAGACATTGGCTGGCCCCTGAAGCATAGGCCTTGGGGTCATGAATGCCATTTCTCTGTGGCCTTGCACTGTATGCAGCCTCTGAGCCTAAATGCGTCCCACTAGGGCTCAGACAACAAAGTGAATCCAGACCGGCCCAGACCTTGCATCACCGCAGGAGTCACAAGCCACCACCGCAAGGACCAACTCCAACCGTCATCTTTTGAAACAGCGGCCATGACAGAATTACGGAGTCGCTTAGACCTGTCATGGATGCCATCACCGCAGGACATTGTCCGTTGCTGATTGTGTTTTGTACTGTGGAGCGGTTGCACGGCTATGTCACCTCAAACAGTGTGGGGGCCCTGAGATGTTGATGGGGAAGATGATGCACACCCCACTGCATCTGCATCAGGAAGATATCGAAGGGACATAATCCGAGACTTTTTCTTCACATGAGCACGCTCATCTCTAGTGTCCCAACCCCAGTGCACTGCAACTCACCAACACTTCTGTTTGCATGTTGGCTGTCCTCTGGACTTTCTCCGGCTCACTCCATGTTGCTCAGCAGTTGACTCTGTTATGCATGTGTTTGCTGTTTCCGTTGCACTGGTGTCCAATTTTCAAGTGTTTGCCAGCAACAGACATGCCATGCGGAATGGTTTACACTCACCCCACACACATCCAGCACAAGTGTCACTGTACATGTGGCCCTGCCAATAAAGGGGCCGGGCACATGAGCCCGTAGCCAGTTCACCATGATATCTGTGTGTGTCCCTGTAGTCTTGTTGTATGCATGAGGGCCCTGGGCCCTACGACATTACATTGTGTTCTGTACATTGAATGCAGATATTTCACCACAGGCAGCGGGTTGGAGCTTGGACATGTAGCTTTGTCATCACCCACTCAATTCATAAGGGGAGTGGCCAGGGCTGTCATACGCATAGCCAACATCAGTGTGTTACTGCTATTTGAGCATCCCTGGGCGTGGCTCTGTACTGTGAATGTGCATCTACATGTGTCTCTATGGCAGTGTGGGTGGGACCTAAAGGGTGATAGGCACCTACATAAGTGTCCTTGTTCACATTCCATGGGTTCAGCCCCCACCCACACCTGTTGGGCCACCTCCTTTTGGCGTGCTGACACATGACATTGGGGTGCCATGTGTGGGTGGGTGAAGTGTTGTGAGCCAGCTGTACTTGCCGGTGCTTCCTGCTGTGTGGTCTGTTGCAGACTAGGTGTTCCTCTCTGAGTAGCTTGGCTGGTCGGGTCGTGGTGGGGGGTTGCGTAAGATATCCATAGGCTGTTGTAGAGCATCGGTGTCGATGGTGTGGTGGTCCTCTCCGGCATCACTGATGTGATGTATTCTGTGCTCTGCTGAAGGTGTTGGTTGCCTCACAGCGATGTGAAGGGGAGGTGCATGTTGGCTTTGTGTCGACATGTAGGTTGGCGCATTGTGCTGGCTTGCATGCAGACTGTATGGCAATGTACATTGTGACTGTTTGGGGGTGCTGGATTCTTCTGCGGGACAGTGTACATTTGGACTACAAGATAGATGTGAGGTCGTACATGTACATTTCCATTTCACAGTTTCCGGCTCTGTCAGATGTAGTAGGCATGTTTCTGTGCATGTGCGGAGCCAGTTGTGTCTTCTGTTCTGCAGTGTCAGCTATGCGCATTGTTCCACATTGTCATCAAATGGGGTATGCTGTTCATGCTATGTGTGTGTGCTGCAGTGTGCCAAGGTGATCTGAGACATGATCCTGGGTGATTGTGGGTGTGCAGTGTGCTACACCTCGTTGTGCATTTATGCCATTGTGAGCATCTCCCCCGTCACCCCAGTCCCTGTTTGTTGCACTCCTTGTTGAGGTTGTGTCAGGTCCTCTCAAGCTGTGTCTGTATTCCCTACTCCTTGCACTGTCTCCACACTGATGACTGTAGCCTGGGTTTCCTCTAGCTCCTCCGGTGGCGCTGGACTGCCACCTCCTGTCATTGTTGCTGCCTTCCTATTGGCAGCGGGTTGATGCCTGGTTTAGGTAGTCACATCATGCTGGTGCCTACTGGCCTCCTGGATTGGCCTCCTTGGCACTCCAACTGCAATCCAGGTGGTCTGCTAATGGGTCAGTTGCTGGTAGTGTTCTGTCACCTCTGTGACGCCGGTCTTTCTTTCCTGCGGTCTGCACCCTATCTTCCTCTCTCTCCTCTTCTTGGCCTTCCCAGACCCCATTGTTCCTTGCTGGTAGTATGTGGGGGTTGTGGGGTTCGAGTTGGCCTCTGCGCTGGGTCGGGGTGCATCCATGTTGCTATGTGCTTGGGCTTGTTGCTGGTGTATTTCGTCTGTGGGTTTTATGGTGCATTGTCCTGCCAGACGCATGGAATTTGCAGGCCTGTGGCTTTTTTTTGCTACTTTCTGAACCACGGTTGGCCTCATCGCATGTTTTTTTGCATTTGCATATTGCATTTTTGCGGTGTGGCATTGATTTTCACAAGGAACTTTGCCGCTTTATCTGGTTTCTATTGCATGCTACTGCTGTGTTGTGAATTCCACGTTGACACAGGGTTATTTTCCTGCGATATGTTGAGAGTTGTGGTGCGCTACCCTTGCAGTAGTTATCACATGTTCCTGTGCATATACCCCATATTGTTTTTATATAAGGTTTTGAAAGTTTTATTCTGTGGGAAACTATTTCCTGCCCCCTTTCCCCAATATTACGTCCATGGAGGGTGAGTTTTTGTTTTCCAAACGATAAAAAGATTGGAACAGTTTTATGAGTGCCTTGTCTGAGCTTTCTATAAAATCAGTGACATTTTGCATATTTCATTAAAAACATTAATTTAAAATGAACTATTAGGTCCAATTTTTTTCATTTTGTTTTAGTTGAAAGACACCTTGCCCCCCCCCCCACACACACACCCTCTTAATGTCGATTATGCTCATTCACTCCATGCAAATATGGTCACCTATTCACACCCCACCAGTTTCAGGAATCATCAGCGGCTACTATAAACATTCAAGTTGAAGAGGCTGCATGATCTGAGAAGCATTCCAGCATTTTACACCTAGTGGTTTAGGAGTTGGGGAGTGTGTTCTCATGACGTATCCATCATTGTTCAGGAAAATTTGTCTCAGCTTCATAAAATATGTAATCGAAGTTAGTGATATTGCAGATTACTTTATGATTGATCAGCGCTGCCCCATCCTATTAGAGCAAATACTTCTATATTCTCTACTCCCTGATTCCCTACCTCCCTAAAACAATTCAAAATATGTCTCCATTTGTTTTTTAGCTTCGTGCATGCAGTCAGAGAGTGTGTTTCCAGGATTCTTTAGTCATATGGCATATTGAGCAAATACTACTATATTTCGGCTAGATTTGCTTTAGGTATTCGGGGGCGCAAGATAACCTGTAGTGTGAAACATATTGAATTCTTCTTAAATCTTAAATCTGCACTCATGTGACGCACATGCTTCTCTATGTTTTGATTTCTCCACCTGTGCTTCATCAGCTCTAGTTGGCTATCCTCTTCCCATATTGTTCTAATTTTCGAGTGACCCAAAAGTTTGCCTCCTTTTCTTCGCAATAGCTTCTCAACCGCAAGTGCATCAACAATGTCCTTTATTTTCTATTCCAAATGTGTCTACTAGCTCTGAAAAGGGCAGGAAATCCTTTTTTAAGGAGCAGTTGATGTAATTCCGCCATCCCGGCCTTCTTCATTCTCGTATAACTTCCTCCAGCATTGAGACGTCTCAAAGTAGGGTGCATCCCTCCTTCCTTATAATTTTGAAATCTCTTACCCAATAGGACTATGCTTGACACATAGCTCCATGGGCCCGATGTAGGTGGCCCATTACTGGTTAGTAAACCTGAAATTCGGTAAATTTCAGGCTTACCGACCGGTATTAAGCCATTTCAGATGTAGGGGATGATTCGGTAAATACCGAATCGGTATATACCGATTCTGTATTTACCGAATCATTATTTACTGATTCGGTATTTACAGAATCGGTAAATGGCATGTAGGAAGCACTTTTAAGAGTGATTATGTGCTCTAAGGATTCGTTATTTACCACCAACTGTGTGTAGGTGGCAAATACCGAATACCTTTGAAAATGCAAATCTGTGCATTTTCAGTGCCATATGGCAGACATGCATGTCCTTAGGGCATGTATGTGTGCCACATGTGCACCCAAGCACTATTCAGGGGTGCAACAGGGTGTCAATGTGCCACCCTGCCACCCTTGAATGTTTCCCTATTTTACTGAATCAGTATTTACCGATTCGGTAAATCACATTATTCCTGTGGGCCTCCAGGCCCGTAGGAATGAATGGGAATTACTGAATCCGTAAATACCGATTCGGTAAATACCGAATCATACTGATTCGGTAATACTTACCAAATTTTTTTCTACATAGCATTTACCGATTCTAAAATACCGAATCGGTAAACTTCGGTATTTTAGAATCGGTAAATACGGATTACCTACATCTGGCCCATAGTATCTTAAATGTAATCTTTTTTTAACCACTTCTGATCCTCATGTTTTTGAGAAAATGCAGGGATGTCCTTCTCTTCAATAATTTTCCTCATTACTTTTGAAATAGGCATTTGCAATGCAATAGGTCTTACATTTATAAACACAACATTGGGGAGGGCCTAAGGGATATTTAGAGACCTCGCATAGGTTGTATCCCCTGTATACCAGATAGGTCTTACATTCACAAGAGTTTGAGCTTTTGGCATTGTAAACAACAATAGCTTAAACTCTCGCAAATGCGAGACCTTTACATTGCAAGTACTTTTTTGCCATGCTGGGCTTTCATATTAATAGAGCCAATGCCCCTTGCTTTGGACGAGCCACGTCTAAAGAAAGGTCTGAAGCCTCCATTAAATTAAAAGCACAGTATGGGGCGCTTGTCAAATTGACAAACAAATGCTTTTTTAGTTAAAGCACCCCAACTTTAATAGCTGCCCTGAGCTTTCTTTAGATGCAGCTTTTCTGAAGGAAGGGGCGGAGCCTCTATTTAGGAGAAAGCGTGGCATGGGGCGCTTCTAAATAAAACCAAAAAAAAGGAAAAAAATATGCAGGTGCGTTCGGCGCCGCAGATAAAACAAAGGCGCGGCCATCAGAGTGGTGTGCTGTGCTATTAAAAAAAAGACAGTCAAGCTTAAGAGAGAGCGGGTCTTTAACTATGAAAGAAATATTGCTTGGAGGCTGTAATTAAAGCCTACCAAGTAACAACACAAGTAAGAGGACCAGTCAGTATGTGAGGTTACAAGAGGAATCAAGGCAGTATTAAGAAAGGACTACTAAGCCTATAGATCAATGAAAAGCCACAGTTTATAAAGGGCAATGACACAAGCCAATGAAAATTATGGGCGGTGAGTGGGCAGAGCTTCAAGTCGATACCTGAATACAGCATGCCTCGCAGATCTGTGCAAGCACTCACTGCCCAGGCTCGACTTAAAAGGACCTGGATGATAAATCTCTTTATAAACAGAATTGCGATAACCAAGTACTGGCGTTCAGACTCCAGCAGGGCTCAGTCCTCTAGCAATAAAGATGCACAAATTCTGTCTTGAAATTCTATGTGGTTTAGAAGCCTAAATAAATCTTGAAATAATAGTATTTCGTTTTTAATAAAACCCCTTTTTTAAGTATCAGAGGAGGTATTATAGCAGAAACATTAGATGAGGCAATACCACCATTTGTACAATATAATTTTTACACAAACGATAAAGAAAATGTCACCAATTCTTAAAATCAGATTCGGTCTTTCAGGATTCTTGTCTTAAGTTCATCCAGCTAATCTGAATGCTTAAATATCTGAACCATGAGAAAGAAAAGCATCATCTTCTGAAACACAGACTGTAATTAGGTTTTTCTGAAGTTTACCATTCCCTGTTTCCTAATACCCATTCAGTACCTACACAGAAATTGCAGGTTCAGGGTCTATGTAATGATTACCGTTTAGATCCTTCTTTGCCTTTGACATTTGGCTCTTCAACTCTTTGGGATATAACAATCCCCACATCCTTTACTCTCAGTCACCTCAATGAACCTTGGATGTGTATAGATTCCCTTGCCCGGGAGCGCATCGCCTTAGCCAGGGCCCAGGGGATCCTGTTGGTGGGAAGGCTGCTGAACTGAAATATATATGTATTTGCAGGTGGGACTTTGTGGACCTTATTTGAAATTACATTTTAGTCCGATAAAAATACAATTCAAACGGAGCATTTTGTCAGTTGAGCTATTTAAGCTTTGCAGGTTGGACTTTCTGGACTGCATTTGAAAGTACATTTTAGTCCGGTGTATTAACCCAATTTAAACGGAACATACTGAGCCATTATTCCATTTGGACCACATTGTGAGACATTGTGGAATTAGTAGGTTTCTTCAGTGCCATTGATATGTTGATAAGGGATACAGGAGAAGTTAAATATTTAAAAATGTCCGTTGTTGGTAAAGACCAAATATGCAACTGTATCTGAAACGAGACGCTAGGAACTTTTATGAGCTTACAACGCATTTATTAATTGCAAACTGACGGTCTGAACGTTAGGTGGCACATCAAACATAAATCAGCCATTATTGAAAGTTTACTCTTGGAACAAGCTTTTAATTTGATAATTCCCTCAGAGCAGTTTGGATAAATTTAGCATTCAACAAGGAGTGTGTTACAATGCTTATGTTTATGAACTATTTTAATGTTATTATGGCACACGATATGCAATTTACTGCAGGAGGAATTTCTTCTATGTTTACGGTTTTAATTATAATATAAAAGTTGAACAAAAAGGCGCATGTCAGATTGTTGAAAGGCATCATACGCTCTATTTATTTTATCTCAAAAGTGCAGCTAAAAAAAGAACAGCTTTGCCTGTACGGCCGGCAGGCCAAGAGCTTTATCAAGGTGTCATGGTCTTTGTCCAAAAGGTAGTCTCTGCGGTCACAAAACACAGTCCTATGCAGATCAGTGATAGAGAAAGAAAGTTTTATAGTTGTTGGGCCAGGCCTAGTAGTCAGGGAAGTAGAGCTTGTCCTCAAACTCAGGTGATTTGCCCAGAAGTAGGTCATCTAACACACTACTTCCATAACCTGAGTCTCCCTTATCTTCCACTATTGTACTTCAGGTATGGAGTAATGCAGTGGTATAAAGTGATGATTCATTTTAATTATGGTTAATCATATTTTGGGGCAAGAGATTGGTGCTTCTCACTGCAACAACAGCACCAGCAGCACTGAAAATATGTTCCTCTTTCTGCTCATTTCTCATCCTTATTTTGTCTCTTTCTGCTCATTGCTGACCTTTATTTTGCCTTTTTGTGCTAGTTTCTGACTTTTAGTCTGCTTCTTTCTGCTAATTTCTGATCATTATTCAGTCCCTTTATACTCCCTTCTGTATTTTATTCTGCCTCTTTCTACTCATTTCCCACCTTTATTTTGCCTCTTTCCACTCGTTTCTGACCTTTATTTTGTCTCTTTCTGCTTGTTTCTGTTTTTGCCCACTATTTTACCTCTTCCTGCTCATTTCTCACCTTTATTTTGCCTCTTTCTGCTCATTTCTCCCCTTTATTTTGCTTCTTTCTTCGAGTGTCTGACCTTTATTCTGCTTCTAGCTGCTCGATTCCCACCTTTATGTTGCCTCTGTGATCATTGCTGAACCATAATCTGCCTCTTCCTCCTTGTTTATCACCTTTATTTTGCTTCTTTCTGCTTGTTTCGCTACTTTATTTTGCCTCTTGCTGGTGGTCTCTGCCCACTATTTTTCATCTTTCTGCTCATTTCTGAACTTTATTCTGCCCATTTCTGGTTCCATCTTACCTTTATTCTGCCTCTTGATGCTGGTTTCAAACTTCCATTTTGCCTCATCCTTCTTGTTTCTGACCTTTATTCTGCCTTTCTTCTCATTTTTTACCTTTATTTTGCCTCTCTCTCTTAGTTGCTGACTTTCATTTTGCCTCTTTCTACTTGTTTTTCTCATCTAATTTGCCGCTTTCTGCTCCCTTCTGACCTTTAATCTGGTTCTTTTTGCTTCCTTCTCACCTTTATTTGAAATCTTTCTGCTCATTTCTCACCTTTTATTGTGCCTCTGTCAGCTATTTCCTGACCTTCATTTTGTTTCTTTCTACACGCTTATCACATTTATTTTGCATCTCACTGCTGGTTTTTGACCTCTTTTTTGTCTCTTTCTACCCGTTTTTCTCCTTTGTTTTACCTCTTTCTGCCGACTTCTACCCTTTATTTTTCCTCTTCTTTCTCATTTCTGACCGTTTTTTCACTTCTTTCTGCTTGTTGCAGACCTTTATTTTGCCTCTTTATGCTAGTTTTGATCGTTATTTTGCCTCTTGTTGATGGTTTCTGACCTCAAATTTGCCTCTTGCTGCCTGTTTCTCACCTTTATTTTTCTTATTTATCACATTTCTGACATTTATTTTTATCTCTTAATTGCTTGTTTCTCATCTGTATTTCGCTTCTTTCTGCTTGTTGCAGGCTTTTATTTTGCCTCTTTATGCTAGTTCTGACCTTTCTTTTGCCTCTGGTTTCTGACCTCGATTTTGTGTCTTACTGCCTGTTTCTCCCCTTTATTTTGCCTCTGTCGTGTTTCTCACCTTTGTTTTGCCTCTTACTGCTTGTTTACCTCCTTTACTTTGACTCTTGCTGCTCATTTCTGACTTTTATCCTGCCTCTTTCTGCTTGTTGCTCACCTTTATTTTGCCAATATCTACCCAATTCTGGCCTTTATTTTGCCCCTTTCTGCTCATTTGTTATTTCTATTTTGCCTCTTTCTGCTCACTCTTGCCAGTTAATTTGCCTAATTCTGATTTATTTTGCCTCTTTATGCTAATTTCCCACCTCTAAATTTGCCTCTTTCATCTCATTTGTGACCTTTATTCTGACTCTTTCTGCTTGTTTATCACCTTTGTTTTGCCTATTTCTGCTTGTTTCCCTGCTATATTATGACTCTTGCAGTTCGTTTCTGACTTTTATACTTTTATCCTACCTCTTTCTGCTTGTTCATCACATTTGTGTGCCTCTTTCTACTCATTGTTGACCTTTATTTGCCTCTTTCAGCTCCTTGTTAACCTTTATTCTTCCTCTTTCTGCTCCGTTCTGACCTTAAGTTTGTCTCTTTCAGCTAATTTCTCACCTTTATTTTGCCTCTTGCTGCTGGTCTGAAATGTATTCTTCTTCTTTCTGCTTCAATCTCACCTTTATTTTGCCTCTTTCTTCTAGTAGCTGACCTTTATTTGAACTCTTTCTGCATGTTTATCACCTTTATTTTACCTGTGTCTGCTTGTTGCTGACCTTTATTTTGCTTCTCTGGTCCTTCATCACGAGTTTTTTTGCCTCTTGCTGCTGGTGTCTGACCTCTACGTTACCTCATTCCACTGGTTTCTTGCCTTAATTTTACCTCTTTCTGCTCTTTTCTCACTTTTATTTTGCCGCTTACTACCCAATTATGGCCTTTATTTTTCCCCTTTCTGCTCATTTTGTACTTCTGTTTTGCCTCTTTCTTCTCACTCTTGACAGTTAATTTAGCTCATTATGATTTATTTTGCATCTTTATGCTAATTTCTCACCTCTATTTTGCCTCATTCTTCTCATTTGTGACCTTTATTCTGACTCTTTTTGCTTGTTTTTCAACTTTATTTTGCTTCTTTCTTCTCATTGCTTGCCTTTATTTTGCTTCTTTCTGCTCATTGCTTACCTTTATTTTGCTACTTTTTGCTAGTTATTTCTTCTTTCTGCTAGTTTCTGACCTTTATCTTGCTTCTTTTTGCACCCATGCTCCCAATAGCCAAACACAATGCTGCAATGCAGTGTTGTGATAGGTCTGAGTGCTTTTTCCCTACCAGTCTGTGTAAAGCAACCTGGTGGGAAACATGCAAAGTGTGCATGACTGTTTGTCCAGGCCAAGATGGTTGGCTAAGCAGTCATGTACACTTGGAGAGTGCAAACCACTCCTTCCTCCGTGCCTCCACCCGTGCCCACTCTACCCCATCCCCAAAACTGCAAAAAATAAAAGCATAATAACGAAGTTATTATCCTTTTATTTTTCCTGCTCAAAGAGCAGTGAAGTGATGCTCCTCTAATTTAGCCGAGGAACAGCCCCTGTCTGCTTGTTTCTCATATTTGTTTTGCCCCTTTCTTCTTTCTTTGGACCTTTATCCTGCCAATTTTCACTCGTTTCTCACCTTTATTGTGCCTCTTTCTCCTCATTGCTGACCTTTGTTTTACTCTTTGTTTGTTTCTTAAATTTATTTTGCCACTTTATTCTTCTTCTGAGCCTTATTCTGCCGCTTTCCACTAATTTCTCACCTTTATTTTGCCTCTTTCTGTTCATTGCCTTTTGCTACTGGTTTCTGACCTCTACTTTACTTCATTCTGCTGGTTGCTCACCTTTATTTTGCCACTTTCTTCCCAATTATGGTCTTTATTTTGCCCACTTCTGCTCATTTTGTACCCGTGTTTTACCTCATTCTGCTCAATATGTCCATTATTTGCCTCTTTCTGCTCACTCCTGACCTTCATTTATCCTCATTCTGACCTTTATTCTGCCTCTTGCTGCTCGTTTCACACTTTTATTCTGCCCCTTTCTGCTCTCTTCTGACCTTTATTCTGCCTCTTGCTGCTCATTTCTCACTTTTATTCTGCTCCTTTCTGCTTGGTTCTGACCTTTATTCTGACTATTTCTTCTCCTTTTGCACCTTTATTTTGCGGTGCTGACCTTCATTTCGCCTCTTTCTGCTTGTTTTTCAAATTTATTTTGCCACTCTCTGCTCCCTTCTGACCTTTATTCTGCCTCTTTCAAGTCGTTTCTCAACTTTATTCTGCCTCTTTCTGCTCATTGCTGACCTTTATTTTGCCTCTTGCTGCTGGTTTCTGCCCTCTACTTTACTCACAATTCTGCTGGTTTCTCGCCTTTATTTTGCGATTTTCCGCTCATTTCTCACCTTTATTTTGCCACTGTCTACCAAAATCTGACCTTTATTTTATACCACTATATTGCCTCTTTCTGCTCATGTAGCCAATGATTTTACTTCTTTCCGTTCACTCCTGACCTTTATTTTGCCTCATTTCAACCTTCATACTGCCTCTTCCTGCTGGATTCTGTCTTCTATTTTGCCTCTTTCTGCTTATTGTGACCTTTATTCTGCCTCTTTCTGCTCCCTTCTGGCCTTTATTCTGCGTCTTGGTGCTAATTTGTCACTTTTATTCTGCCCCTTTCTACTCGTTTCTGACCTTTATTCTGCCTTTTTCTCTGTTTGTTTCTCACCTTTATTTTGTCTCCATTTGCTAAATTGTGACTTTTATTTAGCCTCATTCTGCTCATCTCTCATCCTTATGTTACCTCTCTGTTTCTGACCTTCATTCTGCCTCTTTTTGGTCCCTTCCGACCTTTATTTTGCATGTTTCTGCTTCTTTCTTCCCTTTGTTTTGCTAATTTGCACATTACTGACATTGATTCCACCTCTTTCTGCTTGCTTCTCACCTTTTTTCCCTCTTTCTCCTCACTGCTGAACTTTTTATTTCTCTTTCAGCTTCTTTCTCAACTTTATTTTGCCACTTGCTGTTGGTTTCTGACCTCTATGTTGCCTTTTCTGCTGATTTCTGGCCTTCATTCTGACTCTTTCTGCTCCCTTCTGGCTATTATTCTTCCTCTTTCTGCTACCTCCCCACCTTTATTCTGCCTCCTGTTGCTTGTCTCTGAAATCCATTGAGACTCCTTCAACTCGTATCTGACCTTTATTCCTACACTTTCTGCTAGTTTCTTTCTTTTATTTTACTTCTTCCATGTTCTCTTCTGACCTTTTTCCTGCATCTTTCTTCTCCCTTCTGGCCTTTGTTCTGCCTCTTTTTGTTGTTTCTCACCTTTATTTTGCCACTTTCTACTAATTTCTGACCTTTATTCTGCCTCTTTCTGCTAGTTTGTCACCATTATTTTGCATCTTTCTGCTCTTTGCTGACCTTTATCTTGCCTTCTTCTGGTCATTTCTCAGCTTTATCTTTGCCTCTTTCTGCGGATGGATGACGTTCATTCTGCCTCTTTCTGCTCATTTCTGCCCTTTATTTTGCCTCTTCCTGCTCTTTCCCCCCTCAAGGCCCCACAGTCCATCTGATTTCCCACCTCTTGCAGGAGCTGGCATTGCTCTTGTACAAGGGGAGCTGCTGCAAGTGGTGAAATCTCCGCTTCTAACGGACAGAAACACTTTGATAGCTCTCTCTCACTGGAACCGGAGTGTTTGCTTTGGCTTTGCAAGAGCTGTCAAAGTTTCCACCAAGCAAAAACAAACAATTAAGTTTCAGGAGTGGGTACCCCGGCACATAGCATCAGCCTCCGCGGGGAGGTGGTGGGCTCCGGAGCCGATAATGCCCCAGGAATGGGTCTGTGTGGCCCCCCCGTTCTAAAATAAAGAGAAAGCGTATGGGAGGGTGTGGTCCCCTGGACCCTGGCGGTCCCTATGGTCCCCATGCTACTTTTTTAATATAGCCCCATGGAGCTGGTGGTCCCTGGGATCCATGGGTCTCTGTGTGGCCCCCATTCTATTTTTTATATAGCCCTGGAAGGTGGTGGTCCCTGGGGCCCAAGAGGGTTGAGAGGTCCCAATCTTATTATTATCATGAGCCCAGGGAGGGGATGGTTCCCTGGGCATCAAAAAGTCCTTGGAGGTGAGTACCTGCACCCCCCTCAATTTTGGGTTATCTAGCTGTATGCCCCAGGACCTGGCCCACCCAGAGGCCCTTTTCAAACAAGCACGAAACCATGTCTGTTTTTTTCTTAATTTATTTTCAGCAAATTTCACATATTTGGAATTTTGTTTTTCTTGCCTTTTTCCCCTGGCTGTGTCCTTCTAAGATCCCACCACCAAAGTGAGAGAGGCAAAGTACTTGTACCCTGCCATCTTTTCTTTTTTTATGTTTTTTGGGACCAGGCTAAAGCCAAGTCCAAGGATGGCTGCCAATATTTCCTGGTTGAACTGTTGACAGCCAATTAGAGCTCTGCATTTCCCTGCAGGAGCTCATTATTGATTGCAGGCATCCAAATTTGGATTTTCTTACATTTTTCAACATCTACTACGCATATTTACACTAAACAAGGGAAAGAATGATCTGCATAACCAAATCTACCCTACCAGCAAATTCTCTGTCATTTCGTCCAGTGGTTCGCCTGCACTACTGTTCAAAGTTCTGATGGAAATTAGCATGGGAAACACACTTTTTTCTACCACCCTTTTGATCAGCTCCCATTTGATAGATCACCTTGAAACTTTTAATGCACTACAAGAATCAGAGCACATTTATTTTGCAAACTTTTGTGAAGATTGGGCAACCAGTGCTCAAGATATAGGCAAATAATATAAATGCTTTTGCCATGGAAACATGGTCCTTACTATAACTACCTACTGGCGATGGCCAAATATATATATATTTGAAGAATCAAACAATAAAGTTCAGCATCTTTTTATAATGAAAATACATTTACACAAGCAAATAAATATATATTAAACAAAATAAAAATAAATGAAATCAAGGTTTAATTTATGAAAGATACAAATTATCAAAGCAGAGCATATATATATACATTATTATTAAAAAAGAATACTGTTGCACACTATAATTATTGCAATATTAAAACGTACATATTAAAATATATTAATACAATTCATATTGCACCAAAACGTTACAAAATTAGATACCAATATAAAAGTTTAATAAAATATACTGTAAAATTGAATTACCCAAAATATATAAAATATTGAGATAAAAACAGAAATACAATTTTAAAATTCTAACATGAATAATTTACAAAAATTATTACAAATATATAGAGGTTCATCAAAAAGGGAATATTTATTTTTAATTATACATCCAAGAAAAAAAGATATAAAACATGAAATAAATATCAACCAGATAATTAAACCACATTAAAATAAAAAATAAAACAACAGGAGGATAGTTGTACATTGGAGGAATCAGATTTACCTTGTGCAGTCCAAACTAAGCCCTAACAGGGAAAGCGTTAGGCTTTGGTGTTGTCAGATTTGCTATTCCTACTCCAATCTAAGCAACAGTATGGAATCATTGGACTTTGGGTGGAGGGTTCAGATTTACTCTTTTTACTCTAACCTTAACAACATTGGGTAAAGTGTTAGGCTTTGAAGGGGTCACAATATAAATGGAAGGAATACCATTGATGTTTACTTTCATATGACAATATATTTAGCTAGCTGTGCAATCTACACATTCTTCCAACTTTTTATTATCTTTAGTAAGGTTTTATGCAATATGAAAGGTATTATTTCATATTTTGATATGACAGATGCCTATAACTTCTAATAGTATGGCATCTATCTAAATTCCCATGACCTGCAAAGAACAAATTACATACTCAATTAATGCTGTTAAGGCAATGGTGGGTGGGGATACCAAGAGGGTTTGGTTTGTATGCTTCTTGATACATATATCTACAATGTAACCAGTTCAAATCCCATTGTGTTGGTTCAGCCATTCACCTTTTTCAAGACCATAAATTGAGTGTCAATTAAGGGGTGGGTGAAATATGCTGCTCCACTTGTAGAATTGGCAGAATCTTGGCGACTTAATGTTACCTGTGTAATGTGGAAGGCCTGCCAAATTCTGCCAATCGCTGCACGAAGATTTTTTCTGCGTGTGCAGTCCCTTGAAGTTGGCGAGTTAGAATTGAGTTCCCCATGTGTGATTTCCAGTCTCTAAGCAGACATCCTGCAAGATTTTTCTAACGCAGTTGGATGCGAGCAGTCACCACCATTCGCAGTCAAAAGGCTGATGCACAAGTGAAACTCCAACAGCCATGGTGCAGTTTGCACTGACTTTTCAGAGTGGAACACAATCCTGGCACTAGATCAGAGTGCGCGCAGCACAATGTGCCTCATTCCGTTCATTTTATGTAACTCCATGGAATTCCACACAATCAAATTAAACAAGTTCCGCTCAACCCTAGTGTCAGTGCGTTGGATAATACTGTCTAGTTAAGAATGCAGAAATGTACCAGTCCATCTGTATGAGGTATGAATAAAAATACATTAGTGTATTATTATAAAGTAATTAGACACTAAACATATGTGGATTTGACATTGGTCTGATTTTTAAACTAAACCTTTAGTACTTAGATGAAATATTTAAAAAAAAACACTTTACTTGTTTTGGATTGTTGTGGTGTACATAAAAATCAGGAACATATGTACCATTCATCGGTCTTTTTACAACTACATACAGTCACCTATTGCTATGTTGAGTTGATTTTTTATATGCTTTAATAAGAGAGTATTTGCTTTACTAATGAGTCATAAAGCAACATTGCAGTGATATATTTGGCCTCTCAATGTATGGAGAATAAAATATTGCTAGTCCATATGCTTCTTTTAAGACTATCGCTGAATTTTGCAGAATCTGTGCAGGAATCAGCAGTAAAGCAGTTTTGAGCCACCTGTGATTGAATGGCAATCATATGTGGCTCAACTCTGGCCAAGGTATCAATCTATAAAACTGCCTCGCTACAATTCAAGCATGAATGTACAAGCCTGATCTCAAACTGAATTTCACCAAGATGATAATCCTACTCATTGCCAATGTCTGTAAAAAACAACAAGTAGAGAATGGTTTACCAGGATGGATTAAAATCAAGAACTACTTACGATGAAAAATCCCTGCATTTCTAAATGGACAAGAACCCCATTGAAAGGCCCTGTATCACACACAAAAGACCACTCTTTTGCAAAGTAAGCTGTTGGTATTAAAAAATCTCAATGGTGGTAATGCTGAACTGCCCAGCATCCTCAACCGTCTTTTGTATTCCAAGGCACCAAGGAAATCGAGGACAGGATCACTTTATTATAGAACCTCGTTGATGCAGCCTCTTGCTCCAACTAAATCACAGTCAGCTTGAATCACAAAATCGTAGAGCCATGTGTGACAATTGTATGGCTTGTACATATAAATATAACTCATAAATGTATGAGTAGCTAAACCCTCCACTCTTCTTCCTCCTTTAATCATGTTTTGCTTTACATACATTGGGAAATCAACACAGATACATGCCTATGCTACATTCATATACCTTAGAATTCTAAACTCAACTGACTAAACACTACAAATGTCTATTATGTAAATAACATCAATATCCAGAAGTCTGCACACTTTCTCACTTCTCCTCTATCAACTTGACCCATGTTCATCTTCCCTCTGATGGACAACCCCCTTTCACCATTTCTTATCAGTTATCAGTTATTCCAACACTGGAGTTCAAACAATTACTACATTACTTTTTGTCCAAATCCTCCCATCACTAGTGATTTTATGAGCATTCTTGAATACTTTTATCACTTTCAATGCTCTGTTAAATTTAGACCACTCTTCATGTACAAGGGACTTTCACTTGCACCCAATCCCCCAAATATAATATATAAACTTTTACTCTAATAAATAATAATAATAACACCAGCAGTTGTAAAGTGTACAGCTACCTCCTTAGAGGTGTCCTAACGCTGGGGGCCACCGGGAAGTTTAAGCATGCTATTGCCAAGAGTCAAAAGGAGCTAGGCTAAACTGCCATTGGTGCCAGGAATCGAACCATGAGCCACCATGTTTCGGAGTCAGCCTCCCTGGCCGCTGCATCACACAATTGTTTCTATCATCAACGTTTCTCTTTCTTTTCATTAGTTTTTAATGTTATTCTCTCACACAATCTTCAACTTGATTTCATTTAAGACATTACACCACTCATCATACTGGACACTTTTTTTCACCAGGTCACCTCCCTTCACCAGATTTTTTTGTAGTTGATTGAGGGGTCATTTAGTGAGCTCTAATGTACTTCTGTAATGCTTTTCTTTCTGTCCAAGTTGATCACTTTGGCTAACTGAATTCCGCTGATCCTCACCAATAGTTTACAGGTTTTTAATGTTATGTGTGATATATAATCTTCCATGAAACGTGAACAGAGTTGTGTACTTCTGTCTAACAGAATACTTTTTGAATAATTGTCCCTTTTAAAGACACATTCGAAAAATCTAATTATATTATTATTATTATTATTATTATTATTATTATTATTATTATTATTATTATTATTATTGGTATTTATGTATTCATTTTTGTTATTTGTAATGTGCATGAACCACCCATAAAGGGATATCTCGGCACAGCAGAAACAAAAAACACTGGATGTGTAGAAGGATACTAGAACAGTTCGGTTTTTGATAGTTTTCTAAAGTTGTGATGGGCAGTACATTTGTATAAGAGAAGTTTGTTTCCATGATAAGGGGGCTGGACATGAAAAAGCAGGCCTTCCGGATGGGGGTTTTCTTAATTCATGGTATAGTCAATAGTGATTTGTTTGTAGATCTTAGAGACCTTTCTCATTGATAGGGAATGAGTTTTTCCATCAAATAACTGGATCCTTTGCCTTGAACGCTTCGTGCAGGAGGCAGCAGATTTTTAAAGTGATTCTGTTTCTCACCGGCAGCCAGTGTATTGAGCGCTGTAAATGAACTGCAGCAGATCCTGCTGGTAGATTATGAATTAAGCGAGCCACTGTATTGTGAACCACCTGCAGTTTGTCCAGGAGGGATTTGTTGACTGCCGCCAGAACAGCATTGCCATAGTCCCGGCGACTAATCACCAGGCTTAGACTAGGGTATTACGCACTGCAAGTGGGAGCATTGCAAAAACTCTTTGTAGTAGCCTCATAACATGAAAGCAGGTGCCAGTGGTAGCCATCATCTGGTCTTTCATAGTTAGGTTCTGGTCAAATTTTATACCCAGGTTTTTCACGGAGGATTTTGGAGTAGGTGGAACTCCTAATTCGGGTGGCTACTACTAAGAGGACCATAACAGTTGTGCAGCACCAAAGAGCATGATTTCAGTTTGTCCACTATTAAGCTGCAGAAATTTTGCAGCCATCCAGGCTGTGATGGCTCTCATGCCTTTCATAAAATGGTGCCTTGTCTTAGGCGAATCTTTAAGAAAAGTCAGCAGAAGTAGGGTGTCATTTGCATATGAGATAGGTATGAAACCATGGGCTCTTATGATGTCTGCAAGAGGAGTAACATATATATTAAATGGTGTGGGGCTCAGACAGGAGACCTGGGGCACTCCTTTATTGATTCTCATGGTGCGTGACCTAAATGTACCCAGGTGGATGGTCTGAGTTCTCTCAGACAGAACATTTCCAAACCACTGTAGCGCCTTGCCCTGTATGCATATCTCTGCCAGTCTCTGTATCAAACTTAAGTGGGATATTGTATTATAATAAGCCTCTGATGCTATTTCACTCAAACCATCTCGAATACAGGTCAAAAAAATAAAACGGATGTTGAGTGTTTATTTCTCATGGTACCACCAAATCTATTGCTACCTCCTGACATGAAAACTTGCCAACCATTGACATACCATGGGCCTTTTCTCATTTTTAAACTTGTGCCACAATTATTACATACCATACAATCTCCCATGTGACATTCAACCTTCAAATGAGTGCTTGGCCACCAAAACATAGATCTAATTATCTCTTTCATGTTTACAGTGTCCTTATTGAATCAGAAGATTTCCATGCCCCACTTAAGGGGGAATACACCTGGTACCCCAAAACAAAAATGATTTATAAATCCATAACTCATCTCTAACCATGCTCTATGACTTATACACAATTGAAATCTCAACAGATTGGATTGACTTTAACATCTTAATTAAAACTGAATCTTTTTTAACTCTAATTTCCATTCTTCTTCTTCAACCCCCATGTTATTTCACATATATTGATTTCTTATTCTTCATATGTTGCTGTGATTTCTCATACTCGGATACCATGCTTGATAAGCAATCATCTGAAAAACTGTTTACTGCAGGAATAAACTGTATTCTTCTAAAAAATAGTATTAATCTCTGTTTCCTTGATTAGATTGCATCCAGACCTTTTTCATAAAACCTACATAAAGGTGTGTGATTTGTACAAATTTTAAAAGTTGCTCCTCCCACTAAATTTATTTAGGGCCCAATACATTTCTAATGATGCACGTTCAATTATGGAGTAATTGGACAGCAATTCCTTTAGACATCTTGGAGCACTGGCAATTAGTCCTTATACTCTCTGTCTTTTGTTGCAGCACAGCTCTTACAACTTTTGCACTGGCATTAGTAACTATTTTTGTTTTATCACCAAGTACAAAGGTTTGCTAAGATGGTACAATCTCGCAAAAATCGTTGTGAAATTCTTGACCCACTGAAACCTTTTCTTAGCCCTCAACATCCTCAAATTGACTGTATTTTCTGCATAGTTTTTAACAAATGTTTTAATATTCCATTATACAAGGATAACAAATTCATCTTTCTTACACAGCTCTTTCATTTTTATAAATTCCACTTACCATAGCCTTTTTTGGAGAGACCCTTGAGCCTGAAATAAGACAATTTAGTTAATTCACTTCCCACACTCCAAGCTAGCATTTCTCTCAGCTCAGTGTTAAATTTGGTAGCATCATCGTTTCCTATTGCGCACACACACACACACACACAGACACACACACTTTTATCATGTTGTTGGCTATTTAAACCACATACCAACATGCCGTCTTGATAACAGTGAATACTATCAATGCCCTTCATCAATTTTTCCATCAATCTCTCAAAAATAAAAGCTGCAGAATTCAGACCTAAATGCATTTTTTAAATCTAAAAGTGCCATTATGCATAATAAAAGCAGTCACATTTTGGGAACTATCATCAAACTTTATTTGATGATACACCATGCCAGATTTAATGGTATGGAATAAGTGACTGCGGCTAGAGTTGTAACAATTTCATTAATATTGGGGTGGGGAAATTTGTCTTTTATTACTTCTTGGTTCAATACTATCAAATCGATGCACAAACACATGTCACCACCATCTCTGGCTATTGCTGCAAGGGTATGGAAGTACATCCGAGTGCAGATCTGCCATTACCCAAATGTATCTCCTCTTTCAGGAAGGGATAAAGATTCATCTTTTCAAGTGACACATTGATGGAGTATAATATTCCAACTCAAAATATACTGCCTTCATCCAACTACCTCTCTGAAGTCTCTCACAAATCGTCTCATTATTCTTATCTACCTGTTTTTCTTTTCCACATCTCCGACTCAACCTATTCTGCAACCTTGACCTTCATCACTCATGTGAATATCAAATAGCATTCTCTCCTTTCTCTACTTGGACATCTTTTCTATTGTAACCTTCTCCCACGCACCCCCTTTTACCATATGAAACGTTCTAAGCCCCTCCCCTAAGGGCCCACACTCGATTTACTCACGTCTTCACTGTATTATCCTTCTATTGTAAAGTCCTATGGGTATCTTCTGCTAGGTTTGCCCACAGTCACATATGCACTCATAAAACCATAAAAATATTGATTTCTTTGGTCTCTTCATCACTACTCAATGTTTTCGCAACTGCACTGTAACTATGTACTTTATATATTACAGAGATTGCCTCCCAACCGCTTCAGGTTATTTTATAAAAATATTTGAAACTCTAAGATATTGTAATAAGCAACCTACACCCAGGAGAGTAATAGTGAACCATAATTTCCTGAAACACTTCACGAACCTGATTTACAAAGCTTGTGATCACAAATGTAATTTCCATGTTTGGATTCAACTTTCTGAAATGATATGTAATCATGTGGAAATGATGTGAGCATGTTGCACCAATCTTCAAACATTTTCAAGGTAAGGTATGGGGATGTTAGTGGGGGACTATCTATTGAGGGCACCATGCAAAAGTAAGAACACACTAACAAACCTGCACATATATTGCAATTTATATTCCCTTTGAAACTGAAGCCTACCCTGGAAGCATACCTAAATGTTCTCAGGTATTAGGCATGAGTAAGTACCTCTTCTGATTGGGCGGAAAAGGGATGTAGCAGAGGGGCTTTCTCCTAGCTAAAACTTAGATTTCACCGGAAGAAATAAAAATATCTCCATCTACAAAAGTACACTTGTAAATGCTTTAAATATGTTAAATTGCGGCACAACTAGAAATGCAATTTCAAACCTGTTAGAAAAAAATCACAAGTGCATTTTACACATAGGAGTATCCACTGAAAAGCCAGGAACACTACGAGGCATTTTTTTTAAACTCGCTATAAATTCACAAATCTGTTCCAAACGAAGGAATAACTCTTCGGAGACGTTTCTTATTTTAATACCTAGGTTTTTGTCCAGCTTATTTAATTAATTTATATTTACTCCAGGGGGTAAATCTACAAGGCAGTGCTGCAGCGTGGCACCGCAAGCCCTTTGACTGCGCCACGCTGCAGCACTTCCGAAGCACAGGGATGCCACACATTCACAAGAATATGTGCGTCTCTGTGCTTCCCCCTGTGCTGGTGCATAAACTGCAGCAATGCGCTGGCGCAGGCACCCTTGCACCATGGTTCAAGGATGCCTGCGTCGTGAGGAGATTGTTTTTGTGCAGGAAGGGGCACCAACAATCACTCCGGGCATTTTCCTCTTTCAATGCGGGCTGTAGAATGCAGCACGCATTGAAAGAGTTAAAAAATGAGTAGAAATTAGAACATTTCTCCTCGTTGCGCCTCGCTATGACACCTCTAGGGTGGAATAGCATTAAGACGCATCTCCAGATTTACGATTGCTTGTAAATCTGGAGATGTGTCTTGTTCCACGGGTGTTACGTGGGAACACCCACAGCAACACCCATGGAACGCCCCTTCAATGCAGAGTGCTGCGTGTGAAGGGGCGGGATTTACAAGGAGAGGAAAAGTCACGCAGGGTGGCTTTTCCTGTACTTGTAAACATGGAGGAGCCCCCTACGCCACCAGTAAATCATGAAAAGTGACGTACTGGTGGCGTAGGGGGCTTGTAAATCCGACCCCAGGTTTTCAATTGTTCAATAGGGACTGAATGCTATTCAATCTGATGATTTATAAAATATTTATTTGGCTAACTTTTTTTCGTACACTTTATATTGATATAGTTTGAAAATATGTTAATTAGGTGCAAAAGCTAATTTGTTTTCAGAGCAAATCAAAATACGATAAACCTGAATATTTAATGTTTATGCTGAACATTAGAGATAACATTTCGCGTAAGAGGGCTTACCCCTGTAAGGGGCCGCCTACTGTTTTTAAGATGAGCATTAACATGCCTAACTTCAGAAATAAAAATATGTAAATTATCTGTTTGCTTTATTCCTCAAAAGGTGCACAACAGGAAAGTAACTGCTACATTGAATTGGTAACACATTTCGTTTCATTGGCAAATGTGAAAAGTCTGACATTTACTGCTTCAAATAACTATTTACAAGGTGGCAATTTTACACCAATAGAACTATTAATACTGGCATTTTCCAAAAGGACAAGTGTTCATGGACATTACAGTCCAGTGTTCTGAGTTCTCAAATTTTTTACAAGCTAAAAAATAAATATAAAACATAAGTGGGTTCGTACACTTAATTTGGAAAGTAGGAGTTATATAGAAACATTAGTAAAGGTCCGAAATAAAGGACACATTTCTGAACAAGTCTTATTTACAAATGGCGAGACTATACTATTGATAACATATATATATATATAGCACATGCAGGTTCGAAACACTAGAACACAGTTTAGTTTTTATGTCACATAACAACCATCTGAGCTTCCCATGTCTCATTAGGCTTATTTTCTTTGCCTCTAGGCTTATAGGTGATCCTGATCATAGTGGTCAATTTACTCATCTCTGTGGTCACGATTTCATAATCCATCATATATTTCTGGTCGGATTAAGGTGATCAAATATTTGCATTTACCAATGTGTTCTCTTCTAACGTGTTAACTACCTAACCATATTTGGTTCCATTGTCCACTAAAACCGGGCATGTCATACATAGGTAGTTGTGTAATGGAATCTCTTTCATTCCTACTTTATCCTAAACAAGGAACAAATAGCACTATTTTCGCAGGCAAATCTCCATTGTTTGTGCCAAACTTGGTTGTGCCTTGATCACTATCACAATCAGGATCAAGCAGTAGCTATGCACTTTTAAGCACAACCTCCTCAGTGCAAATATCAAGGAGGAGCAGTGACTCTTGTGGTTATTCGTTCATCCAGCCAAAGGATAATGTAATACGTGGAACAATGCCCTACCTATTTCAAAGGACATGAACCATCTTGTTGAGGGTTGTAACCCTGCTTTCACATATATATTATATATATTTGTATTATCTTATATTGTATTGTATTATATTGTACTATACTAGTGATATATATATATATATATATATATATAAGTATTTTTTTGACAGAATCACATCCATTTTTTTTTTTGCATCTATCATTGGTGGAATAAATTACTAATTCTGTACTTTCATCAGTTTGTAAATAGAATGGGGATAACATTTACCATATTTTCCAATTAAGGAAAAACGTGGTTGGCTCCATCAAATCGCCATTTGTACACGTAGTGAATAATAAATACAAACAAAGGAGCTTCGGTATCAGGGGATTAATGCAAACTGCAAGGGGTTTTCTTTCTTCTAGAAGATAAGACATGTTTATGCAGCTGACTGCAAAGCTCCAAACAGGTTAGTTTTCCATGTGCAAACAATGTCGTGAGGCAGAGACCAAATACCTATTGCTGTCGTTCCAGGTGGTCTTTAGATTTGGCACTAGTAGCTTAGCTGGCATGGTGCTTAGAGAAATAATTCCACTATTTAGTGGCTGCTAAGTTGACGTCTGGTGTGAAGTTGCACAAGAATTCACGATTTGTAAACAAATGTTCACATGGGTTTTTATGATGCTCCTTTCTAAGCGGCCCCTCTCTCTGCAAACCTTATGCATTGATGACTTTACTACTTGTTTACCTCAATGTGGAGCAGGGCTTGATAGAAGGCAAGTAAGGGCCCAAAGCAGAGCAAAAGGGGTGGTGATGGACGGAGCATCTAAATCAATCAAACACTCACACCCAGTCAAAAGATCTGGGTTTAATGCATCACCGTTCTTTAGCCCACTCTGCCACCCCAGGTCAGACATGGCTATATGCAAATCAGTCTGACCCTGTGCCTTATGAGAACAGTCCAGCCCGAACTGCCAAGCCATGTCTTCCCTGGACCAAAAACAAGCTTCCGAGGACCGGTTTCTGGCATTCCAGCCGTCTTCAGCCCGGCTTGCTTGAATCCAGTGGCAAAGTGAGCAAGGGACTCACGTCGGAGCATACCCTGCCACACTTATGGCGGCCAAAAGCGGTACAAAACGGGGTGGTGATGGACGGAGCATCTGAATCAATCAAACACTCACACCCAGTCAAAAGATCTGGGTTTAATCCATCACCGTTCTTTAGCCCACTCTGCCACCCCAGTTCAGACATGGCTATATGCAAATCAGTCTGACCCTGTGCCTCATGGGAACAGTCCAGCCCGAACTGCCAAGCCATGTCTTCCCTGGACCGGAAACAAGCTTCCGAGGACCGGTTTCTGGCATTCCAGCCGTCTTCAGCCCGGCTTGCTTGAATCCAGTGGCAAAGTGAGTAAGGGACTCACGTCTGAGCATACCCTGCCACACTTATGGCGGCCAAAAGCGGTGCAAAAGGGGGTGGTGATGGACGAAGCATCTGAATCAATCAAACACTCACACCCAGTCAAAATATCTGGGTTTAATCCATCACCATTCTTTAGCCCACTCTGCCACCCCAGTTCAGACATGGCTATATGCGAATCAGTCTGACCCTGTGCCTCATGAGAACAGTCCAGCCCGAACTGCCAAGCCATGTCTTCCTAGACCGGAAACAAGCTTCCGAGGACCCATTTCTGGCATCCCAGCCGTCTTCAGCACGGCTTGCTTGAATCCAGTGGCAAAGTGAGCAAGGGACTCACGTCTGAGCATACCCTGCCACACTTGTGGCGGCCAAAAGCGGTACAAAAGGGGTTGGTGATGGACGGAGCATCTGAATCAATCAAACACTCACACCCAGTCAAAAGATCTGGGTTTAATCCATCACCGTTCTTTAGCCCACTCTGCCACCCCAGTTCAGACATGGCTATATGCAAATCAGTCTGACCCTGTGCCTCATGGGAACAGTCCAGCCCGAACTGCCAAGCCATGTCTTCCATGGACCGGAAACAAGCTTCCGAGGACCGGTTTCTGGCATTCCAGCAGTCTTCAGCCCGGTTTGCTTGAATCCAGTGGCAAAGTGAGCAAGGGACTCACGTCTGAGCATACCCTGCCAACTTATGGCGAACAAAGCAGTACAAAAAGGGGTGGTGATGGACGGAGAATCTGAACCAATCAAACACTCACATTCAGTCAACGGATATGGGTTTAATCCATCACCATTCTTTAGCCCACTATGCAACCCCAGTTCAGACAGGGCCATATGCAAATCAGTCTGACCCTGTGCCTCATGGGAAGTGTCCAGCCCGAACTGCCAAGCCATGCCTTCCCTGGACCAGAAACAAGCTTCCTTGGACCGGTTTCTGGCATTACAGCAGTGTTCAGCCAGGCATGCTTGAATCCAGTGGCAAAGTGAGCAAGGGACTCACATCTGAGCAAACCCTGCCAACTTATGGCAAACAAAGCAGTACAAAAGGGGGTGGTGATGGACGGAGCATCTGAACCAATCAAACACTCACACCCAGTCAACAGATCTGGGTTTAATCCATCACCATTCTTTAGCCCGCTCTGCCACCCCAGTTCAGACAAGGCCATATGCAAATCAGTCTGACCCTGTGGCTCATGGGAACAGTCCAGCCCGAACTGCCAAGCCATGCCTTCCCTGGACCTGAAACAAGTTTCCTAGGACCGGTTTCTGGCATTACAGCCGTCATCAGCCAGGCTTGCTTGAATCCAGTGGCAAAGTGAGCAAGGGACTCACGTCTGAGCATACCCTGCCAACTTATGGCAAACATTCCGCCCATCATCTTGTGTGTTTTGCTGTTCACCCTATGTGGGAAGGGTATGCCCAGACATGGGTCCCTTGCTCACTAAGCCACTGGAGTCAAGCTATCCTGGCTGAAGACGGCTGATAGCCAGAAACCGGTCCGAGGATGCTTGATTCCGGTCCAGGAAAGACATGGCATGGCATTTCGGGCTGGACTGTTCCCATGAGGCACAGGGTCAAGATTGATTTGCATATGGCCATGTCTGAACTGGGGTGGCTTGGTGAGCAAAATAATTATGGATTAAGCCCAGATACTTGCTGGTATCTGGTCACACTGAACTAGGCCACAATTACAAGTTCAGGCTGGCCTTTAATGGAACGCAGGTTTGATAAAGGAATCAAGTTAGTCCAGGTGAGTTTACCTTCTCTGAGCCCAAATCCATGCATGGTGCCTCATCCGGAGCTATACATTTTCATGAGCTGTGAGGAGAACATTGTAAGCATGAGGAGCAGGTCATCAATGGAGCTTCTCATTGACAGGAAATGTGGACGGTTGCTGTTTGGGGTGAAGCGGAGGTCACTGTAGGAATGTCACATTGCCTGCAGATGCGGTGATCATTGCTGAAGAGCCACAAACTTCTGGATGTTCATGTGGGGTACTGTATTGAAGCAGGAGGAGTACACTCTGATGCCAGCCAAAGTCCTGGTTTGCACATCTTGGAGATCAATACTCACTCCAGCGGAGACCAGTATCAGGCCCCAGACATGTGCAGCTGATGCTGGTCAGCTGAGCAGTTGTAGACCATGGGGAGCTTGCTGTTTCCTATAGCGTACACAGAAGGGTTGCTAATTAGCCCTTGGACTCACTTCAGTGGATTCTAGGTTCAAGGCAAGCAGATCCCATCTTCCTTCTTCACACAGGAGGGTAGTCCTTCTTCTTAATCTTACACAGGTCCAGGTGTATTCTGATGAGTAATTCTGAGGGGGTGGTTCTTATACCCAGTGCCAGGCTGTGGATGAGAAATGCCCCCTCTGTCTAACTTTACCGCTTTGCTGGGTCTGCCTCCAAACTGTTTCGGTTAACAAAGGGCAAGAAGGCCTAGGTGTGAGTAGCATTTGTCAATGGCAGGCAAACAGCCTTAGAAGTCAGGAAGGGGGAGTGCACATTCCTCAGAAAGGACTGTGGGCAACCCCAGGAGAGTTCAATCAATATAGGAACACCCTACCCAACAGCCAAGTCCCTTTTATCCCCATATCTGAAAGGGATACACACCACACCACAGAAGAGTAGTTCACAGTTATGTGACCAAAGATAATTGCAGAAAGGCACATATGGCTTAGGTAGAAAAAATGCCCCATTCTAAAAGTAGCATTTTAAGAACAGTAGCTTAAAGTTGGACTTTATCATTCAAGAGGATTTTCAATTACAATTAATTTGAGTCGAAGATGCATTCCTCTATCTGTTCTCAAACTGAAGTTACCATGTACTAAGTGTAATTAGGTAGCCTACGTTTAGCCTATAGAAAAGATGGACTTACTACAGGAAAAAACAACTTTGGGAGTTTTTCAATATTAGGAAATGTAAAACTTAAACACACCTGTCCTACTTTTTAAATACAGTGTACCCTGCCCTTAAATACAATGTACTCCTTAGGGCTTAGCTTAAGGGTTATGTATAATCACTAAAAAAGGAAGGTTTAGCCCTAGTAAAAGATTCATTTAGAGAGGTTGAATTGACAGTGTCAGACCTGAGATATGTGTTAACGGTGCTACTCAAGTGAGTGGCACTATAAATGCTGCAGGCCCACCAGTAGCATTTTATTTACAGGGCCTGTGTACATGTAGTATCATTTACTAGGGGCTTACAAGTAAATTAAATGTTCCATATGGGTGTAGGCCTATCTTAGCAGAGGTGTAACAAATGCCGTGGCAGCTCTCGTGGTGCAGGAGACCCCAAGCTCCATGGGGCCCCTCCGACACTCTGCACGGGCAGTGGGCCCCTGGTCTGCAAGCTCCTGACTGGATCCATAGCATGTTGAGGCCCCTCAAGTTTCGTTACACCACTGTATCATACCATGTTTTAAGAAAAGAGTACAAGCACATTAGCATGGTTAGCAGTGGTAACGTGCACAGAGTCCTAAAGCCAACAAAAACAAATTCAGCAAGACAGGAAGGGTGAAGGCATAAATGTTTGGGAAAATACCCTGAATGTCAGTTTTAATTGAAATCAAGATAGGAAACTAGGCCTACTGGTTTCAAAGTCTCTTGACTACAAGATCTTAGACATTCCAGAGAATTGTAGACTGTATTTTCAGTTTTAATAGGCATCTCAAGGCTGTTGAGATAAGGCAGCAAATCAAATGTCATGAGCAAGCTACACTGGTACTCATTTGAGAAGGATATTCAGACTGACTGGAAAAATAGACAGAACGCCACAAAGGGTTAACTATGTTGACTCTCAAATCAATTCTAAATCAGTTTTGGCAGGTAACTTAGTCAGCAAACAGTTAGTAAAAACCATTTGCACAAGATCACACAAAATGATGAAACTGAGAATCTAGGAGTAGAAACCAAGCTGCCATCCAGGAAGTTGACCTTCCAGTTGTACTAGTTAGATATCCAATTGTTTGTGATGTCCTTGCTTGAAAAGGTCACATGATATCAGTTCCTAATGTGACATCGCTTTTTGTTATAATGTTCTCATCAGTCCTTCTCTCCCCATCCATCTACTTACAAAGTTTGAACACTGCTGAATTAGATCATGCTCACAAATATTCGACAATCTTCATTTTATGTAGGAGCTTCCGATTAAAGTTATTCATCAGCTGTCAGGCCACCATTTCAATTGTAATATAGTACGCATACATACTTTGGCTTTTTTATGCTGCACGACATGCAACCAGGGAACATAGCCAGATACAGAATAATATAATACAATTGTTTCCTTTTGATGTTTAAGTTTTTTTAACCCCCTTCGCTGCGGCGGCTATGCCGCCGCAGCGCTAAGGGGGTGGGGCGGTCGCGCGGCGGTCCCGTGCTTGTGACGGAACCGCTCCGTCACGGCTCGTGGGTGAGCTGTGCTTGTGACGTTATGGTTCCGTCACGAACACGCCCGCTCAATGGATTGCGCCTCGCAGGTGCGAAATCAGCGCCGCGCAGGCGCGCCGAGCGGGCCGTGACGGAACCGTTCCGTCACTAGCACAGCTCACCCGAGGCTTGTGACGGAACGGTTCCGTCACAAGCATGCAAGGGGTTAATGCATGTTACATGCTTCTTGAAAAAAAAAGTTTTAGACTGTTATATGCTGCTATAAACGATGTAGTTTTGCTAACAGATTTAATTCTTAGTAGGTATCTGTTGGTAATAAATTATGATGAAGCAGAACCCCCAAACAAAGACAGGGACACAACACTAGATATTTTACTATTCAGATGTTGTCAATAATTATTTTGATTTTGATGTTTAATATTCATGAGTACATTTGATTGAAAAAAGTGATAATTCAGAACAAAATGTTTTTTTTTCATTATTTCAATTTTCTTCCCTGGAGAAAGGGGATAATTGAAACGATATACTATGCGTTTCTACTGTGTATTTATTATGCTTTTCTTGACCAGCCAAGAAATACCTTTGCATGGTTCCCTTGTAATGTGTTTTTTTCTCTGACTTGAAATGATTTATTTCTGTGCTCTTTATGATCAAACTCAAATGCAATTTGAAAATGACCCTCAGGCCAAAAATAATGAGAAACTCAAGCATGTAAGCTCTAAACCAATAACATATCCCACTTCCCCATTTTGAAAATTGCCTTCTTGACCTGCGTTAAACTGTTACAATCCTCACAAACTGCAATACACACAAATTCAGCTCTCTCTGGGGGATGTGTTGTTTTCCTACTCACAGCTTAACCCAGAGTCAAACCCAGCTGCTCATTATTTATCTCCTTAATGAGCTTAACAGCACTTTGCGTTGGGTGCACTAATTGGTGTTGGGAAGCTGTCTTAATTCCTCCTTGTTTTTTGGATACTATGGGTTGTTTATTCGGACGCGCAGGTGTTTGCTCTGTTTCTTTGTGCATGCATAGCAAAAATAAGCCATATACAAACTCGCAGCCATCTATGTGTAAGCACACGAATCACGTCCAAGTGATGCACTTTTTATGGAATTTATTGTTAATCAAATAACTATGTGGATTGAAAAATGTGAGTCTTCAATATCACCATCACTTTATTAAGAACCCTTTTGAAAAATCAGGAGAGGAATAACATTATTTCACTAGCTTCAAAATCTTTATAGTATATATTAAGAAGGTTTGGGGTCATTTTTATCAAGCCATTGCATTTCCCTCATGTCTTGCAATGGGATGCAAGGGTGACAAAACTACTAGGTAAGATTTATCTAGCCATGCAAGGCCACCTTGTGCGACCCTGCATGGCTTGATATATCTAGAGTAACGCAACACATCGCGAATCATTGTGCTGCGTTAGTCTGCCCCAGCGAGACGTTCCACGTGTGGAGTGTGGGTGTTCATTGCATTCACACACTTATTTTGGCAGCTTTCTAGATTTACCATTACTGGTAGACCTGGGCAAGCATCACAAATGATATGCCTCCCTAGGTGAGGCATAAACTGGAGAAATATCTTTATTTCACTTTGTTTTTCCTCTTCTTATATGTAATGCATTCTGCAGCACACATAGAAAGAATAACATGCCTCTGAGGATTCTGTTTGCGCAAGAATGTGCCTCTTGCTGCACAAAAACAATCCTGCTTACAATACAGGCATCCTTGCACCATGGTGCCAGGGTATCGGCATTGGTGCTAGACAGCAAATTGTGCACCAGCGCAAGGAGAAGACGGATTTTGCCATATAATGTTAAATACGGTGCTTTCCTGCCTTTTCCCTATTACACAGCGTAGCACAGCAAGTTGTCTTGCAGTGCTGTACGAATTTCTTATATAAAGGTGTTCTGTTCTGATGTTTTCTGGTGCTGTTCTTTGTACTGTAGTTTATAACTATTCACAGTTTTCACATTTTTTTATTAAATGTTCTTTAAACCATATCCCCAGTCTGTAAAAGTGCTTGAGAATTTGGGCAAATGATCCAAGGGATTACTTTCATCTGATATAAAAACCTTTTCTACGTAAAAAACAGTATTCCATAGAAATCCTTATATAACAATTCCGCTAAGCATGAAAAACATACATAACATATCTTGATCCAATTTGATCTGTACACTCCATCCAATTTGACAACAGTCCTCAAACTGCACAATAAAAAGCAGTGTACAGCATAATATGTGATAATCAATAGCACAGGCCGTCACTATATTTTTTTATTATGTTTATTAGTCTGTTATGTACTGTCAATAAAGCACCAGAGCAGCAGTTCTTAACCTTTTAACATCTATGAATCACTACTCAAAGCCAGGCATGCGCGTCTAAGCAATTTCTATGATTTCAATCTCAAAAAATTGTACAATAACATTTAATTTTATTCACAAATAAAAGATAGGCAAAGATTTAGGCCCTTAATTACAAGTGGCTTGTGCTAAAATTGCGTCAAAGACTTTGATGCACCAGCGGAGCAGGCAAATTTACAAGGAGACAGATGTGGGCAAATGCGTCCATTTTTGTAGCCCTGCATCAGAATATACCTGTGCTCACTGGCTTTTCATCCAAATGAGGCCAAGAATGCTCATAAATCTCACCATTGAAGTGCTTGTGACATGGAGACGGTCTCATCGGTTTCCTACAAGTAGGGCTACTCAAACCAAACACTATTTCTCATGAAGGAGCAATCCAATTCAATCAAGAATAAGCACTCCTGGATTCACAGAATCTCTCCAGTGTCTGGGGTTCCATTTGGATGAAGACCAGGTGAGCCTTTGCCCTTCTGTGAATTCCCATAAATACCTCTGAGAGGATCATTTAATTTATTCAGGGTTCTACTTTCAAGCATCAAATTGTCCTGAGGGAGACCTGACTGTAATGTTTTAATTGGCCTTCACACATCTAGGGTCCAAACGTCAACAACCCCATCATTAATTCAAAATAAAGGCTATTAGACAGGCTCAATACATGTTTTCTGTTTATTGCTTGTGGCAAAGTTATTGTGATTTTCTATGTACCTTCTCCTTTTCACATATGCACAAGCACTTTTGCTAATCTCTTATATTTCACACGTCGGAGCAATTGTGAATAGTAAATAATGTACATATATGTATGATTCAATTTGCAATACAATTTAGAATGTATTTCCATTAATTTTCTTTTTGTATTGTAAACTTATTTGACTCTTCTATGGATTTTGGGTTTGGAATGCTCCCCATTGATAGGGTTGAGAGTGAGTAATTACAGTAAAAGAATATGTCTTGATCAATGCATTTGATATATCCCTGGTAAGTTCATGAGGACCAATTAGTGTTGTATAATATAGTAACGAGGCCCGACAGCCCACTGGGGACCCCACTGTAATGTTATGGGGAGTTGCAAGGAGACCTTCACACCCCACAACCCCCACCACCTCCCACCCACCCAATAACCAGGTAGGCAGCACAGGATGTATGATGTTACCACGCAATCAAAATGATCGCGGTACATCACAACAAAGCTTTCACAACGCAAGTCGTTACCACAACTTGTGCTGTAGGGTGCTGGACTTAGGAATAGTATAATTTACTATTCAAACTCCAGCCTAAGTACAGTAGGGAAGGTGTTGGAATAGTAAATCTACTAATCCTTAGTCTAGAGCACCCTCCAGTGCAAGTCGTGTTAACGACTTGCGTGTAAAAATCTGTGTTGTGATGGCACTGCGGAGTTTTGACCGCGTTGTAAAGGTTGTTTACTGCAGCACAGGAGAAGGAAGCATCTTTACTAGACGTCCATCATTGATCTCAGGAGGGATGAGGTTGTCACCTACTACTGGCTCAGGAGGAAGTCCATCATTCAACTGCTACAACAGATAGCGCCAGGGCTACAGCCACCAACATACAGGCCCACCAACATCCCTCCAAAGGTCAAGCTCATGGCTCTTCTTCACATGCCGGCATCTGGTTCATTCCAGATTGCAAAAGCCAAAGTGGCAGTAATCTCTCAGCCAGCATTTTCGGCCTTCCGACCCTCTCTCCTGGATGCCATCATCCACCTTACACCCTAGTACCTGCTTTTTCCCAACACACAACAACTGCAGCTGGAGACCATGCAAGGTTTGTATGTCATAGCTGACTTTCCACATGTCTTGGGGGCTGTGGATTGCACACTATTGTAATGAAGACAGGGGTCCATTTCCAGGGTATGCTTAGGATGGTGTGTATTAAGATTGTTCAAGATAAAGATACAGTGATCCCCACCATGAGCAGCCTTCCTGCTGCTCAGTCCATTCTCCCAACTCCCTTCTTCCAACATTCCACAGAATCATCCACACCAACATTCCACACCACACTCACACTGGCTGAGCAGCAGGTACACCACTTCTCCCTTCCTCATAATAAACAAAACCATGTACATAAATCTGAAAAGGTACCTTTGCAAAGACATGACAATGGTTGAGGGCAAACCAGTAGAATGGAAACCAGAGCAAACACAGTACAATGAGCTTACATGTTAACATCCAAAAATGCAGGACAGCACAGGAGAAAATAGCAAAATTGCATGAATGTCAACATTAGGCAAAGCAACAACAAAACATGAATTCCCACCCACGTACCTACAAAGAAGAAAATAACAAATTGGATGGGTAAATCAATCTATAGGCAGAAAGACAACCTTTACACACATCCACTTCCTTTCCACACAAAACTTCCACCTCACCACACAACACCAAATAAACCTGCAAACTACTAAACCATGGACAACCAACCAACCTCTGAGTCACAAACATACCAGCTGGCCAGGCTGAAAATGAACATGAACACAAAGGGAACAAACAACAAAGGTGCAGAAGAAAACACACCACAGGACACACATGCTCAACTAGGACAAAACCCCAAGCTTAAAGATAGGAAGGAAAGGGAGGACAAACACAGAAAATGCTCAGCAAAAACGTAAGGCTACAGGTGAAGTGAACTTCACCAACCAACCACACAAAAGTGGTAGACACGAGTGACTCAAAAAAAAGTTGACTCCAACCAAAGCCCCCAAGCGAGACAATCCTAAGCCAACCCACAACCACAAAAAATAGTGGTAGGCCAGAGAGGCTCCGCAACTTAGAACCTTCTCACATACACACCCCCAACAGTGAGAGGTAAAACACTCCCACATCAACCACAGGGGTCAATTACAAAACATTGCCCACAAAGGTAACACACCAATGTCACCCACAACCATGTCAATAGTGATAGGCCAAAGAAGCTCCACACCATAGAACCTTCTAACATACACTTTTACAATCACAAGGGGTCAATTACAAAACTGCCCACAAAGGTGACACACCAATGTCACCCACAACCACATAAATAGTGGTAGGCTAGAGAGGCTCAGAACCTAAGAGCCAACTCATACACACACCCCCAACAGAGAGATACACACACTCTCACAACAATGACTGAGGGATAACCCAGAGTGACTTTAATAGGTGGTAACAGGGTGTCCAAAACACCCATAATTCACTCACACACACCACCAACTGAGGGACCAACTCACAACAAACCATTCCCACCAACATGTGGAAAACCAAAGGGGTTTAACCCTTAACAACCTTCTCACAAACATGCAAAATGAAAACAGAAAGGGTATGCCAACAATAGATGGTGCCTCCCACACACGAGAAGCAACCATGAGAAGCAAAATGGCTAAATGACAGCCACTTCACACCACTTTTAGAATAAATAAAAACACTTTGATGGTGAAAGACACCCTTCAATGAAGTTAATAACACCAATTTTAGAAGTGTCCCAAAGTTTCAAAATTCAAAATGACACATTTCCCCTAAAGTACAATGTATAAAAACCAGAAACAAAGAAATTGAAAGAAATAAGAAAAACCAGAACAACGAAGCGTCTTTCACCAAATGTCGGCATAAGCCAAAGCTCCCAGGGAGTCACTCCAAAAATCGCAGGAAAACTTCACGAAACAAGTTGGCGCTGTCCGGCAATATGAAACACCACAGCAAAGAAACTTCCTCAGCAAAAGTTGAGGAAAAATGGCGGCACTCAAAACTATGTAGAGCCAGGTGGCTGCAGGCATGTCCGTGTGGCACAGCTTAGACGTTGTATGAAGCTGCGCGAGCTGGAGGCAGGGCTGACGCTGGCACCAGAGACAATGGTTGAAAGCAGGTGAGTCAATGGATTTCAACATTTAAAAAAAAAAAACAGGCACGGTGGTAAAACTTGAAGTCAAGTGTAGAGATTACCACAGTAGCACCAAACACCGCCCATCATGACACCCAGCTGTACATCCGAGGATGTACGCCAAGCAGCTGTTCCTCCTGACATGCAACCAGGGGACGTTCCCACTGACAAAATCTATGGAGACAATTCGTAAACACACTTCCAGACATGGACTCTGGGTCTTGTTGCTCCTCACGATACGGACACTTCTTAATGCTGCACCTCACCAGATGCTCTTCACCAAGGCACACAAGAGGGACTCCCCAGTCCAACAAAAATGGAAAACAGGTGCTGCTCCACAAGACTGTCACAATGGATAATAGCTCTCAGGAACACCTTGTGGTGACACTTCTATGGAGAGGCTCTGGGAGCTAGACACACTTCAAACTGTTTGCTGCTCTGGGGAACTCCTCGTGATGGAGGCACACTGTCCCAAAGTAACATCACAGACTTCTTGAAGATGATGGTGGTTAGCTGTTAGACTTATTGGTCCTCTGGGGAACTCGTCTAGATGGAGACACTCTCCCAAGGCAGCAAGACACAGACACCTCTTCCAAGGTAAAGCAGGCAGGAAGAGGGAAAGTCCAACATGAACTGGCAAGCCCACATTGGAGCCGACCGGTCTAAAGGTCACTGGGGGGCTCAGGGCTGCCAGCTTCTACAAGATTGCTTAGATAAATTCCAGTTAAATCAAACTTGAAAGTTACAGTCCAAACAGGTGGCACGGGTAGATTCTTACCAGGATTGTTCAATTCCAGGGTTAGCTTAGAATAGTATTTATTAAGAGAGTAAGTTCAAGATAAAGATGCTGTGAGTCTCCCAACTGACCAACTCCACTCATCCAACATTCCACAGCATCATCCACACCCACATTTCACACAACACTCACACTGGCTGAGCAGCAGGTACAACACATACATGTGCAACTGGTGTCTCCTGTTGCAACTTCATACCTGTACCGCATTAGGAAACATACTCTATCAACTTCCAGGTAATTGTGGACCATATGGGTATGTTCACCAATATTCTGACTAAGTGCTCATGATGCCTAACTCTTCAAACACACCATCATCAATTAGCACTTCCGGAATAGGAGATATGGGAATTGCCTACTGGTTGGTAATTACATCTGAAGTACATGATAGATCTAATAACAGTAAATAATGTATGACAAATAAACATATTGTTTTGTGCTACATGGAACAATGCATATGTAGGAAGGGCGGGTCCCATACCTGCACCATACAACATTATTCATGTGCAATGCAGACCTGCAAGTCACACACCTTAACACATGCCAAGCTACTGTGTGCATCTATCAATACTGAGAAGCACCTGAGCAATCTAACATTAGGAAAAAAAGCTGTATTGCAACACTGTGTGCAAGGAATTACTTCCATGCCTATTGTCTGTGTGCCCATGTGAAATACCCATGGTTTATGAGACATGTCATATATCTCACACCAGGAAAACCGTAAAGTATATGCAAACAATGTCCTTCATCGGGTCATGTGTCCCACGGAACAAATACTTAAGTCATACAACACACTCTATGCAACTATATGTAGATTAGTCAATGGCACACATACATAGACAATCAAGCCTCCAGGTGTTAATGTGGGGCAGGACGGTGGTCCCACAGTTACAAAGTAAATCACACATGAAATTCAGCCACACAATCCACATGTTGTAATTGTGCCCATCTCAGCATCTCAGTGCTACACAGTGCTACACAGAACATTGTGTGCCAGTGCTGCTTCAAACTGCAGGACTTCTCCGTTTTGCCTCAAATGTGTCCTATATGTCCTTTTCCTGTGAGGTAGTGTAGTGCTGATAATTTAATTACTTCACTGTACAGTGCAACATTTCAAAATAGTTGGCCCATTGTATCCTGTCCACAAAGCTAGCCCAACGCACCGCAATGTGTAGACAATGATGTTCCACTGTGAAATGCAACCACTATCAATGGCAGTAGCTACTGGTCATCAGTGACTACTATTGTCACATTTCTATCTGTGTATATAAATGAGACCGCACTGGGTTATGGATACAAAGTAAGAAATGTTGTAGGACAGAGAAGCCAATATAAGTTCTACTAAGTGAGCACAATAGAGAAGTGTGAGATATGTGTCTCTTCACTGCCGTACCTACTCTTTCTATATGTCAAGACACCTCATTTTCAGACTAGTGGTACCATTTTATTCTGAACTTTAGTAAGGGTGTCACATATGCCACTATACATGTATGCGAATTGAAGTGTCAGGCATACTACTTTTGAAAGGCCATGTGCGCCATTCAATGGCAGTGTAGACCCCAGGCATGGGTAAATGTTAATACTTGTTTGCAAAGTGACATCGACGGTACAAAAACAACATATCTCTCAACCATACTGACAGTACATGTACAAACATTCACTCAGGTACACCGCCATCATTACAGATTAAAAGATTGTGATAGTTCACCTCTTCTAGTGGTCATAAACACTAAAGCAATGTAGTCACATATGTGATTCAACAATCATCAACATAGATTGTAATGCAACCAGGGCAAGGCACCACACTGTACTCAGGATAACAATCTCAACATTCCTTTGACAAAGCAATGTTGATAGAACCATTGCAATTAGGCACATTATCCACATCAATTTACAGTACAACACATATGTTTATAGACCAATAGCCCAATTGCGAGGCTCACCTGGTGTTTCTGCAGGGATGAGATGGATGAACAGATGCTGGGTCCCAACTCTCATCAAACACCAATTCAGCCCAACACCGTCATCCCAAAGAGGTGAAAGTGGGGAAGAGAGGAAACAAAAAAAGGAAAGGGAAAAGGAGTAGAACTTGATGGTATGTCTGGCTCGATGTTCTTATGGGTTTGATAGCATATACCTACTGATGGGTAAAAATGACATGTGTTAAGTACTCTTCATGCATGTAAGGATACTAATGTTAATAAGGGCGTAAGTTATATTTAGGAGGGATATACCTGATGGACATCCCTCTTCCAATTCAATTGAAGATATGGATGTGTAGGAAATAAAGTAGAACTGTTGTATCTATAATAAAATATAAGGTCTACACATTAACATTAGGACTGCAGAATTAGGCATTCAATCATGACAATAGTGAACAGTACTAAGCTTATCGAAAACCACCATCAGGATTCACTAGACCCAAAAATAAATCTATCCTGAACTACTAGGAAAAAAAAAACGTAACTAGTTTGTTTATCATTTTTCTATGCATTTGATTCTCCCTGAACCTAGTGAATTGCCCATTTCTATCCTTTTGGGACGTTACTCCGCTCCACTAGTATCCTTTGACAGGTGACACCTTCCTCCCTTACCTTCGATGGTGGACTTTTCCCTTTTGGAAGAGTCTACTTCAATCTGTCTGTTTGATGCACATTGCTAGTGTAGTTGTCCATCCGGCAAGGTATGGATATTTTGTGTGTCATTTTGTCTGGCAGGTCCACACAGGATATGAGGATTCCTAACTCTGTGCATAACAATTAGATGTGGCATATGTCACCATTCTACGTATGCTAACTCAGTTAAATGTCAGATGCATGCCCTCATATATCCAATGCCCACTAATCAGCATGTGACCAAACCTTTGTAGTGCTTTGAGATGGAAAGGTCAACATGTAAAGTACCACAGGCATATCTGCATTGTGTTATCAGCATACAGCACATTACACAGTCCACTAACCGATGGCTGACATAATTGGACAGACACTAGGATATGTAAAGGGACACATGGTATTGCTAGAATTTTATTTCATGAACTGTGGCATTTCCAGGAGTCAAAATTGGAGAAGTGTCCAATAGGTCTGTTCAACTGCAGATAGCTAGCCACCCTCCATCTATGTTTCAACTACCTGGCACAGAGTAATTATATGCTTCAGTGTGTGTGGCCTTGTGTATTTGCCATATTAGATATGTAATGCTGAGGCACCATGCTGCAGCACACTTTGAAAGAGGAACTGCCTCTTGGGATTGTTTTTGGCAAGAAGGTACCCCTTTCAACAAAAAAACTATCCAGCCTGCAACAGAGGTGCCCTTGCACCATGGTTCACGGGTGCCTACTTTGGTTCTAGGAAGAAATTTGTGTATCAGCTCAGGTGGAAAGGACAGTATGCCATGAATATGGTGCTTTCCTGCCCTGTCACATTGGTGTAGGGCAGCACAGGAAGAAGACTTGTAGGGCTACCCTACACCAATTCCTGATGTGCTTCGCTTGCATTCACCCTCACCTTCAATAGGTATTGGTACATGACCTTTTTGTCCATATTGCCCCTTGTTGCCAATTACCCAGTAGGTGCTAGTGGTCCTCGTAGCCTGTACTGTCCTGTCTGAGAATTCCTGCCACCAACTCCCCTGGAATGACAGCTGCCACCTGCTCCTCAAAGGTGTCCACCTCATGCTGGTCCATGTGTCCTTCTCTTACAGTCTGCATGGCTGCCCTCTGGTTGTTGTCCAGTTTCTCCTTCGCCCTGTGCTTATAATTGTGCTACCTTTTAAAGCAGTCGGTGACTGTCCACCTAGCTTGTCCAACACTGTTAGTCTTGGCCAGTATGGACAGCCAATTTCCTGTTTGCTCCCTAATTTCAATTTTGAAGTGACAAAAGAGCAGATGTACTTGCTTTTCATCTCTGTGGTCCAGATGTCATTTTCCTCCTCACTGAAGTTACACTTCCTCTTTCTCTTCCCCTGGGAGTCGGTCTGGACATCCTGGCTGGTGCTTGGGTTGGTGGTGGTGTTGCCCTGGCTGCTGTTCTCTGCTCCCTGTTTCATGACTGCTTTCTGTGACTACATATTTTTCTTAAAAAGTGTCATTATCATTGTTTTTTTTATGCTTGACGCACTCAAAAGTGACCCAAAGTGGTTACGCCACTTTGTGTGCCCTGAACCAGTCTTACATCACTTTGCCTGCACATGTGTCAGTTTTAATTACGACAACCCTCCCACAGAAGTGTCAACTGTTTTGGACATCACAACTGACCTATGCCATTGTACACTGTTCCATAAATAGAGAAGGCCCACAATTGGTTGATGAAATGCAGAGCAAAACAAAACATTCACCCCCAGTCAAGAGATGTGGGGTAAATAAATAACTATTTTGCTCACCATACCACCCCAGTTTAGACCTGTTCATATGCAAATCAGTCTTGACATTGTGCCTCCTGGGAACAGTCCAGCCTAAACTGCCAAGACAGGTCCTCCCTGGACCAGAAACAAGCATCTAGGACCGGTTTCAAAGTTTCACCCCTCATCAGCCAGGATAGCATTTATCCAGTGACACAGTAAGCCTGTGACCCATGTGTGGGCATACCCGGCGCATTTAGGGCCAGGAAGGCACACAGTTCATGGATGGAATGCAGAACAAATCAAAACATTCACCCCAGTCAAGAGATCTGGGTTAAATCTATCATTCTTTTGCTCAGCATGCCACCTCAGTTTAGACCTGGCCATATGTAAATCAGTATTGACCCTGTGCCTCATGGGAACAGTTTAGCCTGAACTGCCAAGCCAGGTTCTCCCTGGACCGGAAACAAGCAACCTAGAACCGGTTTGTGGTGTCACCCCTCATCAGCCAGGATAGCGTGAATCCAGTGGCACAGTGAGCCTAGGACCCACGTCCGGGCATACCTGTTGCACTTAGGGCGAGGATGCAAATCAGTCCTGACCCTGTGCCTCATGGGAACCGTCCAGGCCAAACTTCTATGGCATTTAAAAGAGACGAAGAGCAGCTCAATTTATTCTGACGCATCTCTTCCTTGATGTAGCATGGGTCAGTTCTTGTAAATTAGGCAATCTAATTTTAATGGAGACTTTGAAGCTTTTTAATTTTTAGTTTTATTTCTAGTTTTCGAATGGAAGTTTGTGCTCCTATTATGTGCTCCTTTTTTGTCTGCTCTCACCATTTCAGCTTCAGTTGAGCAGCAACCATTTATAATGGATTCTGTTTGCTGTACATGTGCTGCTCCCAGAAATCAACATAACGGTAAGTACTTAAGGCCATTATTATAATTATTTAATGCAACACAACTTAGCAAGACACCTTGTTGCACTACCATGCATGAAAGGGAAAGGGCAGGAAGGCGCCATATTTTGCTTTCTGCTGGCACTGGCAAACACACTGCTGCCTAGCTCGAATGCAGGCACCCTTGCACCATGGTGTAAAGTTTCCTGCATTACAGGCAGTATTGTTTTTGTTCAGAAAGGGACACATTCCTGCACAAAATATACCTCTGAGGCGTTTTCCTATTTCTAGGTGTGCTGCTGAATGCAGCATACATAGACAGAGTTAAAGTCAAGGAGAAATAAAGATATTATTCCTTGTTATGCCTCCCCTGATAAGATGTAGCATTGTGATGTATTTCCAGGTCTACCAGTAATGCTACGGACTCCCGGGGTATCTGGAGCATAGGCTAAGAACCATTGTCCAATAGCATCAGAGTGTTTAACAAAGATGGTAATACATAGTGCTATGCAGGAAATCAAATGCAATGGCAAAATAACTATACACAATAACAGCAAACAAAGGTCAAAGAGAAATGCACCAGAAAGAGTCTGTGCACATCACAAAAGGTCAGGAACAACCATAACTAAGAAATGTGGAGTCATAGTGATGGACGTAGTATTGCTGTAATAAAATACAAGAAAACCAGACCCCTATGTTCCATATAGGGTAAGAAAAGACTCATCCGGGCCAATATCTAAGTTTTTAAAGTGGTTGGAGTGAAATATTGAACAAGAAGAAATTGATTAAGTTCTTGTTTAAATGTAATACGGGAGGGGCTGGTGGGCATGGATGGAGAAATGACCTTCCAAACTCTTAGAGCACATCCAGAGAACGACTGGTTGTAATGGAAACGAATATATTGTGGATTTGTAGAGTGCTGCTTGTCACCTGTGGGAGTATCCAGGTGCTGAATATATTTTGTACAAAAGTCTGGAACTTCTAACAAGAGAGAGTCTACACTGTAAAGTTTGCAACAGCCCACTGAGATTTTCAACGTTCTTGCTACAATGTACGAGTACTCGGGATGTATGGATTTGTGAACCATACATGAAATGTTACATATTGGCCTTGTTTCAACAGAGAGCCGCATAATGAGAGGAGTACAGAGAAATGTGATCAGAGTGACCGATACAAGTTGAGCAGAGCCACTGGAACTATGCAGCAGGGTTGAGGAAATTATATGGGGAGGACAGGCAAATCATACGGCAAAATGTGGCACATTTTGTGATAGTGTCACTTGTCATTATTACTCTTGTTAACACTGTCTGGGCATTGGTTCCTCCCCATTAGTACCAGTTTAGCCTCAAATTATAGAAATAAGCCAAATCAACCAGACCAGTCAACCTTTGCAAGGGACCTCCCACTGCATTGCAACACGCCTAGCTGCATTTTGAACTGTTTGAGCTAGAAACTATCAATGGTTTGTTAAATTCTGCAGAATATGTAAAGATGACATATTATGTGGTGAAAGTGGCAACTCTGAATTTATGTAAAATTTGCTACAGCCTCACACTGGCATAATTCCAATGGTCCTAAGGCTGAGTTACCAGCACCATGTTCTAATCCTGCAGGCTGGTACAAGATGCCTTTGTTGATGCAGCAGTGCAATTGTGCCCTACCACAGGGTTTTATTCAATGTCCCTGTTGAGTCAAATGCACAAGAATCCATTAATACAGGCAGTAACTACCTGTCACTGTTGACTTTGAAATTCTTTCAATAAACAGCATAAAAATTAAAACAGATCTTGTTTTATTATCAAACACTTTATATGTGGTTTATGAATGTCTCAATAATAACAGTAATTAACGTGTTTGCTACTAAGCTTAGGCAATATTCTTAGCATTGTGAAATCAGTGCAGGCAAGGGTTTGGAAGAAAATCTTCAGATCCACAATCGCCTTTGCAATATCTGCCTAATCAGAACCTTTGCATAGTCCCAAATGCCTTTTTCTCATTAAAAAAATACATTCCTTCGTATGCAAGTAAAGGCTTTCTCCTTTCCTGTCTTTGTGGAAGGGCATGATCCACAAAAAGACCCCTGATACTAAAGGATTCACATTTTCATTGTTACTACCATTGCAGAAATTAATGAAATATCGGAATGGTCACACTTCCAAATTCTCACTTCTGAAGGAGGAGATTAACAACAACTAATATATATATATATATCTTTTTATTTGTACAATAAAGAGAGAAGGATAAGCCATGCTTTTTGGTAGATTAGACCTTGAAAGCCAGTTATTGGCAGAATATTTGCAGATTCACGATTTTCTGACCATTATTTGCATACTCAGAATGGTAACATAATCCCAAACACCCCATTTCAATACTATTTCAACTTTTAGTCATCATTTCTCTTATAATACAACTCCAAACTCCCTAGTACAACAACCCTCTCTCCGCTCAGGGAACACAATGTTATATTTTGCCTTCTGAGGCAGACGGTAGTCTCCAGTTTATCTTAACTGAGATCAAGTACTGAGTCAGGAGTCATGTGTAATCATATGAATAAAATGTGTCTCTAAAACCTCATATAGTCATTACATGTTAGTCAACCTGGTATAAAATAATTGCACTCTAGTGTAAATCTTACGCTTGTTTAACCAAGGTATCACTTGGCCCTTCTGTCATCCTTCCTGAAAGAGAGGAGATCTAGGGTGTCTTTTGACGGTTTCAACTCTGAGCCTTATTTCTTACCTTGTGGAGTGCCGCAGGGCAGTTCGTTGAGTTTGTCTTTGTTTAACATCTATCAGCTAGATTCATCAAGCATTTTTGCGGGCGCAAACGGTGTGAATCGAAGAATTCGGCCGTTTGTGCCCGCAAAAATGGCATTTGGAATTCATCAATGGGTCATGAACTTTTCAAATTGCGATCGCATTTAAGGAATCTCAATTTGAGATTCCTTAAATGCTATTCATGAACCATTAAAAAATTGCCATTTCGCTATTTTTTGCTGCTATTTACCGCGAAGTCTGACTTCGTGGTAAATAGTGAAAACTGGGAAAGATGCACTTTTGTGCATTTTTCTCAGTTGTATGTTACACACACACAAGTCCTTTGGACATGTGTGTGCGCAACATAAGTCTAAATTTACATTTCAGGGGTGCTACCGGGTGTCCTCGCATCCTTATTTGGCCCATAGAAATGAATGGTGGGTTATTCCTTATTTGCAATTAGCAATTTGCTAATCGCAAAAAAGGAATGTGTAGGAAGCACAATTTATTTAGCGATTCCTACATGAATCCCGTTTTGCAAGTCCTTAATAGCGAATCCTTAATAATTGCTATTAAGGACTTGCAAAACGGGACAATGATGAATCTAGCTGCAAGTCTCCGAACTGGCCCCTCTGATTAGAAAATGTGGCTTTATGTTGACGTCATATGCTGACGACACCCAGATTGTGGTAGCTGCTCATAAACATAAGAGTACTCCTACTCTGCAGTTCCAAAACTCCATGATTGTGATTAACAACTGGATGAGCACACATTGCCTCAAACTTATTCCGATAAAACGTAGGTTTTGATATTCGGCAATTTGCAGCCTACCTGGAGTAATCTGTGGTGGCCAGCTGAGATGGGTGCACCTCCTAAATCTACGGCCAAAGCTAAAAACTTATAGGTGTGGATCGACAACAGACATACTTTTTGTCAACAAACCAATGCCATTGTGTCAGCGTCTTACTTTCTTATAACAAAATAAGAAGGAAACTCCCATATATTCCAGTGGAATCCCAAAAAACCGTAGTCACAGCGCTTGTGCAATCCAAATTGGACCACTGTAATGGGCTTTATCTTAATGCCCAGAAGCAATGCCTTAGGAAGCTTCAGGTAGTTCAAAATTCTGCAGCGCGTTTACTGCTGAATCATCCATGGCATAAACTGATCTCTAATGAGATCCGCAGGCTGCACTGGCTTCCAGTAGCTCAGCGTATCTAATTTAAAGCACTGTGTCTGGCTTATAAAGCCTTGGCGCATACAGGTCCATCTTTTCTCCAGAATCTCTTTGTCTGGTATCAGCCAACCAGACATCTCCGCTCGATGGGGGCAAGACTGCTGTAAGTGCCCAGAATTCGGACTTCTCATTGGGGTAGCCGTGGTTTTTACTACGGCACATCGAGATTGTGGAACTCTCTTCCAATTCACTTGTCGGTTTCAGGAGAAACCTAAAAACATGGTTGTTCCAGGGCTAGGCGCACAGCAGGTTACTTGTGTCCTCAGCGCCAAGACACCGTTTGGTATTCGTGCACTCTTATAAATCTCATTACCTTAACATTAACATTTACTGGTTGCCTCATCTTTAGTCTCTTTTTAGGTTGATCATTAGTATCCGTCTCGAGAGCATCCCTTACAGAAAAATCCCTTTCTGTTCTGTTGGTGGAAAACTTGGACAGCCACTCTCTGCAGATTTCTCTCCTTGCTAAAAGTACCGTAGAGCAGTAACCGGGCTGGTCCGTACAGCCAAAACCTAAATGGCTTACCTTTATTTCACTTTGTTAGATAACTTTTTTTGTCTTACCCACAATATCCCAATAATTCTGGATCAAAGGGAAGTTCAAAAACATATGAATGGCAGCTGCTCTCACAGCATCACACTTCATGAACTCCGCTGATTTCCTCTTTCCCATCTTCGCAATCATGTAGGATGTCCAGTTCACCCAGTGCAGAGTGTACAAAAAAGCAAGTCTGACAGTACCATAAAGTGTGGATACTTTCCATTTTTCTGGTAACTCTATCATCATTAAGTCTCCTCCCCATAGTTACTCTGGGACCTTGAAGTTTCCATCCACTGTATTCAATACTAGCCAGTACCACATTGCAACTTCCTTTTTCCTTCATGTGGCTTTTGATAGTTGTTTTTCCAGAGCATTTGTGGTAGGCCCCCCCTTTAGCTTGAAACAAACTTCTCAGTAGTCTTATCCTAAACATCCTAGAGTAAAAGTTTCCACTTCTGCCCAGCTGACCCCGTCTATATATTCCTGTTATTCTTAAAGGGTTAGCTAATTTATCTTCCTTATACTCTGGAGCGCCTGGTTAGACCCATGTGGGGGCAAAATCACTACAATATGGAAAGACGGTGGCTTTCCTTATCTGGTGCCATAGTAACACTACTGCACCCAGTACTTTCAGCCTTACTTTTTAAAAGAATATTTTGCCACTGAACATATAAAGGAAATGTGGTTTCCCATGTCTAATGTCTTTCTACATTGCTGAGAGTAAAAAATCGTTCTCTGAAGAATGCAACGGGTTACAGAAAATTCTACAATTTTTTACTTGGAAAGCCTATGCTTAATATTAAAAGTCAGGTTGAGATAGGCCAACACCTCACCCACTCATTCAACTGTTATTGATGTGTCCCAACTAATTTTTCTTGACCATGAAGCCCTGTAATTTGGACCATTTCCCATTAAGGCTAGATTCTTCAGTAGCCTGATCGCCTGACCAAGGACCTTACAGATTGATCAATTATAACTTTCATCCAAATAGGCCACTTTGATTTTTCACCATTCATCCTTTTTTTCCCAGATTCAGAAAGACCAGGTACTATTTATTTGTGACCCCAAGGTGAAATTTTGATGGTACCTTCCTTAAAGATATGGAACCACACAAGTCACTACCTTTCGATTGGCTACCTCCTATTTCGTACAATTTCTTTGAATGGTCTTGAAAATAGGCCTGGATCTACAAGCCACCTAACATGGCAAACACATGCTGGCTGAATCATTTCACCCCAGTATATCAGAGACTGATGTCTAAACGTTTGCAAAAACAGACACTATAAGGACTTGATTTTGAGAATGTGTTTTCCTTCATCAATGTTAAACCTATATGAATGGATAAAGCACTATGCGCTATGTAAACATGCTCTTGTGTCATACGCATCTCCCATACTACGAAAACGTTTGAATTTCTTCCAATTCATTGTGATAAAAAAATTGCCTTCAATCAATATGTTCCAGAGATCATTGAAAACTCATCATTTTGATTAATTTTGGCTCCAGTGACAATCCTGTTTTCACTAATTGGGCAATAAAAAGTGACTTAGTATTCTGAGGGTACCCCACACAAGACATCAATACGCAAATTCCTGCTGATATGAAATTGATCCATGTTAGGTTTTAAACTTCTATTTGCATTCATGCTAACAACAAGATAATCATTATAATAACAGCAAGATGGATACATTTTATCAACTCGCTACAGTGGCATTTTGTGTCACTCGATCGACCTCTCTGGAAAGGGTTAGCTTTGTAATAAGCTGAGAGAAAATGTGCACACAGGGAAGATATACAAGGTTATTAAATGTATTCTAGTTGATATTACAGTTGATTTTATTAGCAGTTTTTTTAAGGAGGCCTGCTATATGTTTGCTTTTAGAGAGCCCCAAGGATTTCCTTAATTGCGCTGTTTCCATGTAGGTTAATTAACATTTTCTTGCCTACTGGCGGAGAAGCAATTCACCGATTAGTTTTGCTATAATTAATCTTAGAAAGCCTTTGATGACTGTTCACTATTTTTATTAGTTTTATTGGGCAGTAGAAGATCAATGAATGTATGCATGAGGATGCCTTAATGATTTTTTCGGAAGAACTAATATCATTTTGTTTAAAGCCCGGACAGGGCATTTTAAAAAGACAATTATAACACGTGTTTTCTGTGTTTTATTACTCTGTTAAAGATGTAATCACACCTATATCATGTAGAGTTTCAATGCGTAGCATAACGTCAGAGTTATGGCCTGCATGCATGTGAAAGGGAGGGCTCCAGATAAGGTCAGCATTTTTTCACATCTCTGCTTTCCCATATTGTTCCATGATGCCAACTTTGTTATGTGCACTATATGTTATATAAGTAACCTTCATACCTTCAAAGAGTACCCCATGTGGTATACTGAAGCTTCATCATACGATTTTTGTGTTTTTTTGGAGCTATTTAAATTTTGCAGAAGATTTTGCCTAGATATGGGGAGAAATCGTCATTTATTTTTCATGAAAGCTTGCGAAATAAAGGAAAGTATTGTTAAACGTACATTGAGGTCCTGTGCGTGAATACTGAATGCTAGAGCATAACCTGTGTTATAAATTAACGCGAGGTACTGTGTCGAGACTGGTTCAAGGAGAAAATGTCTCTGAGTTGTGGTGTTATTGTTCCTGCAAGTTATTTAGAGGTTAAACCAGTCTCGCGTCCACCCCAGGCAAACTCTCACAAAATGCTTATTTCACGACTTACTTCCACTTAAAAAACGGGTACAAATCAATTTGGTGCATATGGCGAGAAGGACTGCAGTCATTCCCCATTTCCTACACAAAAGCATACAAATCTGTATGACTGAAAACAATTTCCTGGACGGTAATATAGCGATAAGAGTTTGAAATAAGGATGGGGCAGATTTAATCACATTCTACACACCACAGGACAGCAAGCAAAGTTGCTGTGCTGCGTTGCACTAAAGGGAGACAGCAGAAATGCAACATATCAGATAAGATATACCGCATTTGAGCTGTCTTTTATTGCTGGTGCGTTGTGCGCTTCCTAACGCCCACTCAAGAACTCTTGCACCATGGTGCAATGGTGCCTGTGTTACAGTCAGCATAATTTTTGATCAGGACGCCTTCCTGCACAAAAATAATCTTTAAAGGCAATTGACCCTTTCTTTGTGTGCTGCAGAATACGGCATGCGGAAATAAAGGAAGTAACAACGAGAAATAAACATATTTCTTATTGTTACACCTGGTTCAGGGAAGCGTAGCATTGTGACACATTCTCAGGTTTACTAGCTTTATTAAATCTAGGAATGCACCAAAATTCATGATTGGATGCATGGGAGTGCCCGTACTCAACGCATGGAGCAACTCGCTAACAATAAGTAACACAAGGCAGCATTATGCCTTGTCTTGTGTTACTTTTTGGAAAAAGTCCTATGCAAAGCCACGCACTTTGATTTGTGTGACTTTGTAAATCACAACTATCATTTTGCATCATGGCTGCATTAAAAAATGATGCATTCACTTCGCAATATTTTGGTAAATCTGCTCCAATGTGTTTGCAGACCTCTCTTACAAATGTTCAGAGGATTTGAAAGTAGTTAATTGAGTTTTAAACATGTATTTACCGTCAACAATGAATTTTACTAAAAGGTCCGAGGGACTTGCAAAGTGAGGTTACATATTTGAGACAGTAGGGAAGACATATATCTCAGATTGTGGGGACATGCAGATGTCTCATACTCTGTTTTACAAAATGGTTGTAAACCTAGCAGTAATAAGGAGTAACAATAACGCAGGTACCATGTGGTATAACTGTTGGGATTAACAGCAGAAAAGATGTCAAATTAATGATTATTAGGAGTGAAGCAGGTGGAGCAGCGTAATTTAGGCTCCTCCCTATCTGTGTCACAACTTTACATTTATATATTTTTGTACGACATTCTTATACAATGTGTGATTCAATTTTATTAACATGTGTTTTGCATTTAAACCGACTAAAAGAACATAATCATTGTACTTATTCGAAATGTATGCATAAACATATTTGGATACATTGATTTATGTAATCTTGTTTCTATATTCATCTTTAACATTTACTTCCATTATATAAATATATATATATATATATATACATATATGTATTTATTACCTAGTGGAGGTCGCCAGTAGGTAGTTATAGTTAGGACCTCTTTTCCATAGAAAATCTGCAACATTCTATTTGGAATAACTTTGGCGCCGGTTAACAAATCTTTACAAAATTTTTAAAACTGGTGGGGCGCTCTGGTCAGCTCCTATCCTGAAAGTCTTGGGGTGATTTCTGAAGCGGGGACTGAGAAAAAAGGGGGGTCCCAAAACATGTTTTCCCCATGCAATTTTCTATAGGTGCCGTTCATCGCGGCTACAGCCCGAACGGCTGAACGGAATTTCACCAAATTTGGCAAAGTTGCAGTCCTTGGTTTAGACTCGTGCCTTTTGCTTATATGTTGTAAATCTGTTCTGTGGTTCCTGAGAAAATTATAATTAAAAGTACATATATTTATGGCCTCAGTGGATGTGCACAACTTGCGCGGATTATAAGCCTAATGTCCCGATCATGTGCAGAATGCTGATTGGCTGTGAAGTGGTTGTCAACATTCGAAACCAAGAAGTGTTGGGAGGCATTTTGTGCCTCGGTAGAAGCGAGTATCTAGAAATTAGTGGAACAAGGGTTTAAAACGTATAAAGGGGGCAGGTAAGAATATTTTGACCCTCTAGACCTGCTTAGGGGGTCCCACAAGGACCCCTAGGGCCCCAAAAAGATTTTGTTTGTGCACTGGGTGCATGGATCAGCCATAAAAAAAATGAAGCTCGGGCTCCTGTGCTTGTTTAAAAATTAGCTAAGTGGGAAGGAGAAATCCCTGGGTCTAAAATATTGCATTTGAAGAGGGGGCCGAGAAAAAAGGGGGGTCCCAAAACGTGTTTTCTCCATGCAATTTTCCATTGGAACTGTTCATCACGGCTTCAGCCAGAATGGCTGAACAGAATTACACCGGATTTGGCAAAGTGGTAATCCTTGGATCAGACTCGTGCTTTTTGCTTAAATTGTATTAATCCGTTCAGTAGTTCCTGAGACAATTACAATTAAAAATACATATATACCTATGACCTCGGTCGATCCGTGCATCTTGCGCGCACTCTCAGCGAACCGTCCCGATCACGCGCTGAATGCTAATTGGCAGTTAATTGGTTGTTAACATTTGAAACCAGGAATTGTTGGCAGTCATTTTGTGCCTCGGTAGAAGTGAGGTTGAAGAGGTCAGTGGAAGAAGTGTGAAAAACGTATAAAGGGGGTAGGGTAGCAATATCTTGGCCCTCTATACCACATGGATAGAATAACTGGATTGTAGTCATTTATGTATTTTGACTCTTCACTTCTTCTTAATTTGTAAGTATTTTTTGGAGACTTTCTTGTGATGGTATGTCGCATAGCTGACATAAAACTGTTCACTCTTCCTTTGGATATTACATGATGTGGAAATGCAAAACGACATTTGGTATAGAACTTATCCTTAGACTTGTACTTTCGTCTACAGTATTTTCCTCATCGATGGCTTTGGAATCGTAAGACTTGCTGTCTTAAGTTGTTTTCTTCTGTGCTTTTGGGTACAGTACATGTGGAATATTCTTCAATAAAAGACAAAACAATATCATACAAATCAGTTCCAAATTTGGAGGCATCCTTGATCCATAACAGCATATGTATATGAGGAGCACCTCTTGCTTGATACTCCTTTCTTCAAAAGAAATCCACAACTTTTTTTATTGCCGATAAAAGACATCATAGCTTCAAATCTATGATTGAAATACCTGCATACATTAACAGGATCCAAAGAGCACAATTCTCCAGGTGTCTTGTATTCAATATATTTTATATTTGAATTTGTCTCTCGAAGGAATTCAAGTAAATCATCCCAAACATACTCAGCACAGCTTAGGGTAAGAAACCATGTAGTGGTTCCCTAAGTTCCTTAGCCTACATTTAAATTCTCCATGACGATGGAACCAATATTCATTAGTGCCACGCTGACATGCCATCAGATTAATCAGCTGAGATTCTAAATTATCATCTCTCTGATGCACATTATCCATAAAATCATTTGCAAATACATTTTGCAGATGTACTCCTGTTTTCAAAATGAGATTAACTGCATATGAAAGTCCAGACAAGACACTTTCAAACAAAAGATGAAATAAATAAGGGATACATTGTAGAAATCTTGGATCGCTTGCATATAAACTTGTTGTCCGATATTAGGATGCAGGAATCTGCAGAGGACGTTCATCATATCGTCCACCTTCTCCTGTTGGAAACAACTGCGGAAAACAATGAGCTTCCCACATACTCATGGGACTTCCCTTTGATTTTTTCATGTGAAATAACTCAATAGTGTTCCCCATCACTTCTTTTGACTGAAGTGGATGTACACTGTAATGTTCATAGACTTCTTCACACCTTGACATGTCCACTTTTTCAATTTGTCTACTTGATGTTTCAGTATTTTCTGCTAAAAGTATTTCATCTTCTTCCATATAAACAATTTTATAGTATTTATTCGTTTTTATCAAATACAAAGTTGCCTTCTGTACTTTCCTAACATCCACTAACTCGTGCCAGATTTTCTTACTCTTAGTAGGCACACCAATAACTAGAATAACTAGTGGTTCACTTTCTACACTCTCTACACCAATAGTTTCATTCTTTAAATGTAACGGTAAATACACAACTCTTCCTTTTAATCCTCTTTGTAAATCTGAAGGAGGCAATTTACCTTTTTTAGTCTCCATACGAACAATAGCCTGAAATGGGTGCACACACTGAATGGGAATACACTAATAGCATTTAAATCTATCAGTTCTGGAGGAATACTAACCAACTCTAAATATTATGGACAGCTCTAGCAGTCATTTTATTCTCATCTAATTTTTTATAACAATATTTATAAATAAGCTGATCAGAACCCAAATCAAAACAATTTTCTACCAACAAATATGTTGCAAATCCCTTCCACATAGTATTATTTTCTCTTTCACTTCTTAAATACAGATCAACACTCCTAGTCTGATTTTTATAGTGAGTTCGTCGACAACAAATACAAGAAAAAATTGGCCTTTCACCTGAAATCACCTTAAACTTTGTAATTTGATCATCAACATTTTTTGTAATAGTATGTTCCACATTGACTTCAACATTTTCTTCTATAAATGTCTCAGTTTCTGCATTCTCTTGTTCAGGACCAAAGTAACAAAACTCAATTTCAACACAAACCTTCTTCAAATCTAATACTGACCCACGCAAAAGAGCACTGTTCAACTCATTTAACTTTAGTGGTTGACTTTTTGCATATTACAATCTTCTGACTAACTTCCCCATTTGAGTATGATGTACTGTCAACATCCTGAAATGATGAAAAACACTTTGACATACTTTCCTAGAAAGAAAAGCCAGAGAATGACCTTGCAAACCAGTATTTTTACTTACTCTGCAAGGTTCTAGTCCTTGCAACATCTTAATCTTTTGTTTAACACTTTTTTTACTATATTCTCGTAAGAAATTGCATAAAAGATCAATAGATTCTTGATGTACACTATAAATACTACTACAATCCCAAGTGAACACTGGGGCTTTAGGACGTCTGCTTAGAACCTTATCAGCTATCACTTCTTCTGCATTTCTGGGAACCATTTTCTCTTTCTCAATTGGACAACCATTTCTAACCTCATAAGCTCCACCACAGGAGTCAACTGCATGCAACAAATCATTGGTATGAAAATAACTCTCTTCATTAAAGAAAGACTCTAAACTTGAACTGTGTATCCATTCCCCCCCAAAAAATCACAACAATTAGTTCTATTAATTACTCTTTTCCTCTTACTTTTGGCCTTCATTAAATGGATTGGTTTATCTAGTGATCAAATTCTGTTTAAAACTAAAATAAATACTTTACTTCAAAAGCCTTATCAACAATAGATTCAATATGCTTCTTCTTTTTATAAAACAGTGCTCTCTTTTTATATGTCTTCATATCTTTCAGCAAATTATGTACTGCTGTATTATGAAACAATTTTGTACATATTTCTTTATATTGATTTGCTCTTCTTTTGCTATTAGTTGTATCCTTTGAATGTACATTGCCTTTTTTTTAAGTATGGGCGAAAATAGCGAATTTGCGTTGCGTGAATTCGCGCGAAATCGAATTTGCAATCCACAAAATCTGCGAATTTGTGCAAATTTGTGGAGTTTTGTTTTTTGCGTGTTCGCTGGGCTTTTTGCGTGTTCGCGGGTCGCTTGCACGGCAAAGTTACCCATGTCGTCGTGTATGGGCGTGGCCATCTTGTTTGCGTGACGGGTTTACGTTTCCGGGCACTAGTTGCATGCTTGCGTCGTATGCGGCGCGTGATTACATGTTCGCAGACGTTTTCGCGTGCTCGCAATGGAAATATCGCGCAAACTTACCCACATGGTCCTCAATGGGCGCGGCCATCTTGTTTTTCATTCATTGCTTTGGTTCTGTGCATGCTTTCTAATCCTCCTTTCATCTGTGCAATCCTTTGTTTCTTTGAACTTTTTTTTAATCTTTTCTACTCTATATCTATCCCTCTTTTTTTCTAGATCTATATTTTGTGTTTTTTTCAACTTTTCGTTACTTGTAAAGCTACTTTTTAACACTTTTTTTTCTTTACTTTTTCCCTATTCTTTCCTTTTCTTTTCTTTCTGCTGTACAGGACCATGGCAAAGGGAGCCGGGAAGGAGAAGGGGAAGCGTCCTGCACCCCGTACCCGGCTCCCTTGCGGGCGGTTACGAGGGGAGGAAGTGATGGCCAGGGAGATATTCAGCGTGGTGGAGGTGACCGCAGAGATCTTTTATGTGCAGCGCCACCTCCCCAAGACTGTGGCAGCAGGGGGCAGGCTCGCATCAGGGTATGGCCTCCGGGAGCGTTGCCAGCTGTGGGAAAAGGTATGCCGGGCAATGCGGAGGAAGTCAGGGGTCCGACACACCTACCAGCAAGTGACGCACCGGTGGTCGGACCTCCTTGACTGCCAGCAGGACCTGCTCCACCTGCTCGGTGTGGAGATCCCTGGCCTTGGTGAGTAGCTATTTAATAACTACTTTGTTTTCTTCTGCTCTGTGTTATATTGCTAATATATGTTTTTCCCGAAGAGAAAGAATGCTGCCAATTCGATTACATTGCAGGTAAATTAACGTTTAAATAGCTTCTGTGATTGCAGGTGCTTGACAGCTCAGTGGCATTGCTTCTATGCCTTCTTGTTTGCAACTTTGTGCTCATTTGGCCTGAATATGTATGAGTGTAGTACTTTACAGAACTCCGTAATGCTAGAGAGACTAGAGACTCAAGTCTAGTCCTTCCTTTGTACTCCTGCTGCCACTAAGAAGAGGAGATAGTGATGGATTGATAGGTTCTGGTTGAGTATATTATGACTTGTTATTACTTAGTAGTAGGAGTAGGACATTTTTTAGTGCTCTGTAATCATGATGACGGACTGTGTCTGTCACGTCGTGTGCTGCTGAGTGCTGGCAGTTGTAGTAGAACCTTTTTATTGTTGGTTTAGTTAGTGATTTACATAACATTCCAAGTAGACGGTCTGCGAATCCAGGAATACTGTACTAGTATCCTCCTAGTTGACCAGATCAGATAGGTCAATACATGTAGTGCAATTGTTGCTAATTTGTTTCCCCGAGATAATTTAGGATTGTGTTTAAAGAAATCAAATAATTCCAAAAAACAATCATCCATGTTTGTGTTTATTTCATGATCATCAGCACCTCCCAGGGGCAAGAGGAGAGCACCACCCCAGACTCCGGCCGAACAGAGTGGGCAGGAAGAACGGTCCATTGCAGGCTCTTCTGCTGGCCCCAGTAAGTAGTTCTGTTTTTAAGATAATTATACTTCCCTAACTCTATTTTTTACAAGATAGTCTTTGATCTTCATGTAGACTGTTTCTTCATTCCTATCCTGCCTTTCTACCATCACTCTCTGTGCTACTACTATTTACTATTATTTATGAGTCGGTCTGTGTAGGTAGCTAAGCTTGCCTAGTCGGCAAACGATGTTAAACAAAACTCTGATCCAGCAATAGCTCTAGAGGCACTCAGTGCAGTCCTCTGGGTTGCCCTTGCTGTCTATTCCAGTCTTCTTAATGTTAGTGATTTGACAATTTCCAACAACAAAATGTCCACCAAGCATAAACTAGTAGTGTTCTTTTTTTTCTTTAGTAGCACATACCATACCGCTAGTGTTTCAGGGACTATTCTGCACATACAGAAGTATGGACAAGAGAAATAGGACATTGCTGATGATAGGTGCAGTTCGACTTTCCACATACCTCAGTCAGAAGTCACTGTGCGGGACTCGGGAGCCCTCACCTTGTTGGAACTTCAAGTCCTCCTGGTGGTGATGGGGAGTAGTTGGTTCTGTCTCTAATTATAAAAATGTTGCATGTTAAAGAGCAAGCATTCATCAGTTGTGCCAAAAAGAGTTGCATGTTATGGCTAAGCATATAAGTTAACACCCTCCCCAAAACCGTGACTTGTTTTCAGTCCCAATAATTAAAAATTGTTTAACATTCTCTCTTCCATTACGAGACAAAGTAGGGGGTGGTGTATGGCATCTAAAAATATGACATGTTTTTTCTAGGCGTTACAACATCTGATGCAGCACTTGCCACCACCAGTGCCGGGGCCAGCAGCGCGGAGGGGTCCACTCAAGTTGCGCCACCAGGAGGAGCTGAGGGGGATGGCTCAGCAGCGGCGGACGGTGGTAAGTTAATATTATACTCCTTTCTTTTTGACATCTCAGAGTAGGCTCGCAAAGGAGTGTATGATGTACTGTACAGTAGAAAGTACAATACTACAAGTACACTGTACTGTTAAGAACAGTTACTGATTTAGAACTACATTTTTTTTTAGCCAATCACGGAGAAGACAGTCACCCTTGACTTAGCAATAGCATTAGCGGCGGTAGTTCTCAAATAAGCAATAGCCCCCTCTACTTGACTTCAAATCAGCTGGGAAACTTTTATCGTAAAGCCAAGTCATATCTGATGAACTTGAGGGATGTGATGAACGAAAAGGGAAAGAACTTAGGGTCAATGGAAGGACGAGCGAGTCGTAACATTTATGACTAAAGAATGATACGTGGTTTTGAATGCAGGCAGAGGTGGCTGATAGGAAGGAATCAGATGCATGTCTGCTTGAAGCAAGGATGGTTGGAGGAGAAAGAAAAAATGACTGCCTGTGTGGGTCAATAAGAAAATTCATGTGTGGTGTGCATTGCAATATATCATTTGGGTGAAACTCAAATGCAAGTCAAGACGGTGGTTTACCAAATAAAATGAAAAGGGTGTAATTTGGTTGTTGAGAAAAAGTAAAGTTGTTACAGTTGAGACATTGAGAAAAATGATAGACGTTTACTTTGGAAGCCTGGATGGTATCTTCTTCCTCATACAAAACAGAGGTGTATATAGAGCAGATGCTCAGTGCACGAAGAGTTTTTCTTTGTTCGAACAGCATGTCCGTGCCACAGTAGCAAAGCAGAGGAAATCCAAATACTACACGTTGTGATTGTTCTGAAATTCTCCCTTGCCTAAAGTAACAGTACAGTAGTTTACTTTGTAAGCACAGCATATATTGTGTATGTATTGTATAGTTGACAATTATATCAAGTCAAGTCCCTTCCTCCGGCAATTATGGTTACCACACTTACTCCCTATGTTAATAATTTTCTTGCTGCTGTGTTAATCATGGGTGAACTATCGCTGTTGTTCACTCAATCTATCAGAATAAAGCACCTAAAGTCATGCATCACATAAGCAAAGAGATCGTGTGATCGGCTGGAGACATGATCAGAAATGAATAATCTTCCTTTTCCTTTTGTAGTACTGAAGGCCCAGGGGGGCAGTGCGAAATATAAATTACATTGATGTAACCGAGTATGGCCAGTGCCACCCCTATACAAAAGTAAGAGCTTCCCTATCCCCACCTGCATATACTGCTTAAAGTAATGCATGCAAGTCTGCGTCATCATGGCTTGTGTCTCTTTTTCTTGGGTGCAAGCTGACTGAGCTGGCATTATGTCGGCTACCACAAGTTCACGTACAAGTAATTTCTTTTGCAAAAGTAGAGAAAAAAAGATGAATACTGGTGTACTCTCTGACTCTCTGACTATGTATTGAGTCCATAGTGCTGCCTGGTAGTAGAATTCCTGAAACTCCCACTGTAAAGGCCTACAAAGACAGCGCAAAGATACATGCCAAAATGTTATACTGTGCTTGCAAATTGCTAGTGTTACTGTGAGACAACTTTCTGTTGAATTATTTTGTGTTATTGTTAAAGAGTATTGGTTACATTATTTATTTGTCTTTCTTTCTTCATATAGATGCTCCCAAAAAGCTCACCAGAGGGGAGATGGCTGTCCGGGCAAGGGCCCGGAAGATGGAGGCCATTCGGGTTGAATATTGCCGGCTGTGGGCTCGGGAAAACGAAGAGGGAACATCAACAACCTCCTCCAGCACTGCCCCTGTGTCCACCAGCAAGCAGCCTCCATCCCAGCGCCGTGCTGGAACAGCCCCCCGCCGCCACTTAGCTGCAAAAAAAACATCAGCAGCTGATCCCCTCAGAGCCTGGAAGGCACGCGTGCACTGCCTAAACTTACGAGTGGACTTCCTGGAGCGCAAGGTGGACGACCTAGAAAAAAAGCTCCGGGACCTCCGCAAGGACCGCTTGCCCAAACACCGCCGGAAGTGACTGTGTCCCTTGCCCCTTTTTTAAAGACTGTTAGGGGTTGGGAATCGGGAGTTGGGGATTATTTATTTCTGGACTACTTGAAATGGACAATTGTTTGGGTTAGGGAGGGGCGAGACTAGTTTATTTTTGTTAGGGGAAATACATCATTACTCATTTTACATACTTCAACATAGTGTACACTTTGATCTTATTTTGTGGGGTGGTGGGCAGGAGTTACAGCACATTTGGTTTTCCTCAAACTTACCAGCATGAATTATCTAAAACGTCCAAAAATGTTGAAAAGTGCCACTAACAGAGTTAGTGAATTCAATTGGCCTATTAGTACTTTACTTGTACTACTATCAGTCTCTCCTCCGCATCCTAGCCCATCTTTCTACCTCCCCAAAATGCTAATCTTACCTGTGATTCGTGTTTGAGAATAGAGCTAGGCACAGCGCTGGCTGCATGGCAAATGGCGATTACACCATCCCGGACCGAAATTCCGTTGTTGTGATGTTAGTAGAAGTGGTACCACACTAGCAGTAGCAGCATATGAAAAACAAAGTAAAAAAATTAGACATTGAGTGGCCGGAGAGGAGTATTAGAAGGAGCAGTAGCCTAAGCAATGCTGAAGATAAGTATGGGGAAAAAGAATTACATGGATGATGATGGCTACAACAAGAACAGTGACACAGCAGAGTAACACAACAAGTCTTCTTGACATGTAGGAGGATGATGTTGACGAGGGATCCAATCGATGGTGGGCATGAAATTCAGAATTTATTTTAAAATACTCATTGTTGTTTTTTTAACCAGAATTACTATATCCTAGGATTCATCTAGCTGCCTTAAAATTGAGTTGAGGAGGTTGCTTGCACCTTATTCCCCCCAGCAAGTGTGTGGAATTATTGTTGTAATTTACTCACACCTCAATGAAAACCACACAACCCGGGGGAAGAGGGTTAGGGTTTGAAACTTGGATAGGAAGGGGGTTTGTGGGGAAAGTTTTGTGGAGAGAGGAAAAAAATAACACAGCATGGACATACAACAAATGAAGATAAACAAATCTTTGGATACGAAGCTATCCATAAATCTTTTAAGGGACATAAACTGCATGCATGAAGTTGTTTGCTAAATGGATAGGTTTCTGAAAAGTAAGTAGTACTTTCTACAATCATACAATGTACTAACTATGAAGAAATAATGTGACAGTACAGGGCTGCAGTAATTTCGCTTTTCCACTTGCCTGTCTGCCCTCAGAGAGAAGAACAACTTAGTACATTAAATCAGTTTAAAAAATAGCAAAGAAAATACAATGGCTGGAGGGATGAATTGAAGCAGAGAGCAAACAAATGCGCAGAGTCACACTCATAGAAGTTCACAACAATAATATTACTTAAAAGATAAGTAGAAATTAAGATGGATACTGTAACTGTATGTTGTTGTAGTTGTCCCGTTGAAGTTGGGAAGTTGCATGCATCCAGCCATTCCTCGCTTTCGCGGTACTCCTCCATTCCATCTGACGCTACGCCGATCAATGTTGGGGACCAGCTGCCTGGCAGATACTGAATTGCGGGTCGCTAAGCCTGAGGTCATCCTTTTTGCCAATGCACAGGGTAAAAGCCTGCCTGTAATTGTTGATGGAAAGCAAGAAGTGATATTAAAACACCACAGAAAAAAAAATACGCTGTGTAGTGCAAAAATAACACTTGCAGTTTCAGAGTCGACAGTATTACAAAACATACAAGCATCATTTCGAAAGTGCGTACTCCGAGTCTCCTTTTCAAGGATAAATAAGTGTGGGCGAAATTAGCGTATATTTCCCCTCAAGGTATGTGCAAAGTGTAAACAGCGATCTTAGAACCCTAACCCTAGCCCTAACCCAAACCCTAACTCTAACCCTAGGCCCTAACCCCCCTTTTTCACCATGGATTTTGTCCAAACCACTTGCGCCCGATATTAGACCTTCCCAGCAAAAAAGTAGAACCCCCCGAAACAGGCAAAAAGCAAAAATGCTAAATCTCACACTTCCTTCGATTCAGTCCAAACGCGCTCTGCAGGTAGGCCATAACTCCCCTTTTCCACCATGGATGTCCTTAAAAACAAATGCAATCAAAATTAGACTGTGCCAGCAGTGCTCCCAGACCCCAAAACCCACCCCCAAAAACCTAGAACCCCCCAAACAGCCCCCCAAAAACAAGGACGTGAGAAAAAACTGAAAAACCTTTTCACCATGGATTTTCTCCAAACCACTTGCAACCAAAATTAGGCATGCCCAGCATTGCTCCAAGACCCCCCAACCCCCCCCCCAAACACCAGGAACCCCCGAAACAGCCCCCCGAAAAAACGAAAGTGAGCGAAAATTCTGAATAGTGAAAACCTTTTTCACCATGGATTTTGTCCAAACCACTTGATTCCGATATTAGACCTTCGCAGCTATGCCCCCAGACCCCTGCAGCCACCCGCAAAAAAGCAGAACACCCCCAAACAGGCAGAAAGCAAAAATGCAAAAACAGAGACTTAGAAAAATATAGGCCTAGTTCCCAGATCACTCCGTGCGCGCTCTGCAGCTAGGCCCTAACTCCCCTTTTCCACCATGGATTTTCTGAAAAACAAATGCAATCAAAATTAGACTGTGCCAGCAGTGGTCCCAGACCCCAAAACCCACCCCAATAACCTAGAAGCCCCCCAAACAGCCCCCCAAAAACAGGCACATGAGCATTTACGGAAAAACTTTTTCACCATGGATTTTGTCCAAACCACTTGATTCCGATATTAGACCTTCCCAGCTATGCCCCAGACCCCTGAACCCACCAGCAAAAAAGCAGAACACCCCCAAACAGGCAAAAAGCAAAAATGCGAAAACATGGACTTAGAAAAATGTAGGCCTAGTTCCCAGATCACTCCATGCGCGCTCTGCAGCTAGGCCCTAACTCCCCTTTCCCACCATGGATTTTCTTCAAATCACTTGCAATCAAAATTATGCTATCCCAGCAGTGCTCCCAGACCCCAGACCCTCCCCCACTAATCTAGAACACCCCCAAATAGCCCCCCAAAAACATGCAATACTGCTCGTCCTCAGTTTAAATTGTGCCAAAATGCTGTCTGCAACTAGGCCCAAACTCCCCTTTTCCACCATGGATTTTCTTCAAACCACTCGCAATCAAAATGAGACTATCCCAACAGTGCTCCCAGCCCCCCTGACCCACCCCCACAAATCTAGAACACCCCAAAAAGCCGCCCAAAAACATGCAATACTGGTATATTCAAAACATGGCAAATTGCGTTGTTCACAAAACATGGCTGTTTTCAGCACTTCCACTACTTTGATCCTCTTGAAACTTACCTGGACAGTCACTTGTTCTAGCGATTCCCAAGAATCTCAGCAAGGCAGAACAAAATCGACCCACTGCGCTCTTTGAAGAAGAAGAAGAAGAAGAAGAAGAAGAAGAAGAAGGTCTACGACTAGTTTTCACTTAGTTTTCACCCAAACACAAACGCCCGCAAAACACCCAAAAAGGCCAGAATTCTGCCAATTCTGGACCAAAGAACACCAAACCCCCCTAAAACCTTGCCAACATCATTATGAATGAGCCTGCATCGGGCCCCAATCCTAGACTCAGCGTGAACCATACCAACTTAAACCCAAAACCCTAGTAAATCGCACTGAACCCTAAACCCTAGATATGCTTTGTCTGTCTGTGTCAAAGAGCCTAGGTATGCTACATCAGGAGGATGCTTCATTCAGTGGTGCCTGCCTTGACCGTCTGCATGGCCCTGCCACAAGCATGTGCCAAAAATCCGTTCCGCTCAAGAATTTGCTATTTTTCCGTAATTTCGCGAGATTTGCGAAATACCGAAAAACAGCAAATTTTGCAAACATAACAGATGTTTGGCCCAAGCTTGAGGCAGTGCCATGCAGACGGTCAAGGCAGGCACCACTGAGTGAAGCAACCTGATGTAGCAAACCTAGGCTCTTTGTCAGACAGACAAAGCATATCTAATTGTATGCAGCAAGCCACATAGCCCCAATTTTACATGAACTGCTGTCTGGAGTTTACTCTGCCTGGCATAACAACAACAGTACACTGCCTCGCCCTCGACCACTACATACTACGAATAGACAGACATGTAGTTCTGCTGTAGTAATTGTTGTAGACTGGTTTACCTGTTTGCCACTCACGAATTGGCCATAGTTCTTCTGTAAACCGATGCTGATGATCCATCCATCCCAGTGAGTGACTGTAAAGAAAAAATATATATTATTTAATAAATCATCATGGTATATTGGCAAGTGAGTCAGCTCCAAGGACATTTTGCATATTGTGAAATGCAACATAGTGGCCCCTGAATTTGAAGTACAATTTGAATTAAACAAGGTAAAAAAAAACTGAATAGTTGACATGAGTTACATATACTGCGTAAAAGATTAAATAATAACTAAGACAAGACATATGATTCATCATTTCATGCACAGACAGCCATTGCTGTCCACTGCATGCCATCTTCTCAATTATTCATTACCTGTTCTACTTTTTGTCTGCATCTTCTTTGGAAAGTGAGGGCCCACAGGGCAGCCTCTCCTGTCAATATCAGAAGTAACTCTGTCAGCAATCAGCAAGCATGTAGTCAGTCAGTATTTTCAGTCCTCTAGCATGACCAACAATGGGATAGCTTTGCCCAAAGAACAGTCCTCCCTGCTGACTTCACACGTGACGACCTCAAAAGGATGAAGCATGTCTGTCAGGCTTTTAACTAGCTTCCATTCCTCCAACTCTAGCCCCATGTCTTTCATAGTAGAACCGCATCGAAAGACATACTCATTGATTACCATGCACTGCTCAGACAGACGCTCAAGCATGTAAAAGGTTCAGTTCCAACGCTGGATGAGCCCTTTGACTGGCAGTCTACGTTCATGTTGAATGCCCCTCAGCTGCTTCCGGGCCTTAAAAGAATGACTGAAACGTGTGCAGATTCTTCGGCAGGTGGTCAGTAACTTGCTGACTGTGTTTTCATTTTTGAAGAAATCTTGGCATGGCACTCTGAAATAGTCACCTTGCTGCATGGCCCTAACTATATTACTGCCATTATCCGTGGAAACATAACCAACTATGCGATTTCTTGGATGCAGCCATTTACAGACCTTACTGTTAAACTCCTCCAAAATGTTTACTGCAGTATGAGATTTCTCCACGGCAAACATGGCTAATGTTGCATGTTTATGAGTAGCTTGAAAAAGTGTGTCCGGGTCAACACCTGCACTTGACTTGTCTCTAACCCCTGCAAAAGAGACCCAGTGTGCAGTCATGCACATGCAATCAAGGGCTTGGCAACTGGTCCACATGTCTGTTGTCAAGTGGATAGTGTGAACAACACTCTTCTGCAAAGCTGCCCCAATCACCTCCAGCACATCTTGATGTAGTGCTGGAACCGCAACTGTGGCAAAATAGGACCAGCTAGGAACCATTCATTTAGAGCAGGCTGTTGCCACTAATTCTAGAAACACCACCCCTTCCACGAAAGTAAAAGGGAGAAGGTCTAGCGCTAGCATTTTAGCCAGCTTTGCGTTATACAGACGTACCGTTGGGTGGTTGCATTCAAATGGCGCCTCCGACCAAAGCATGCTTCTAATGGTGGGCTGAACCATTTTAAGTGATGATGATGATGATGATGCAGACTTCAAACCAGTTAGGCTCATTGATGGACTTTTTTGCATTGGTGTCTGTCCCAGGCTCTTAGTGTGCCTCATACATGTTGCAGGGGTAGAGGGTGTGGGCGCTTCCACTGCAGTGCTGCTGCCAGGGGTACTGGGTGTACCAGAAAAAAAGTCGCTCGGTTCTTGACTTCCCCCCTGCACAATCAGCCCCTCGTCCGCATCAGATGCAATGTGAATAGATACATTTGGATCAGTTCTACTTTGGACTTCCTCGATCTTTCGTAGGTGCGTATAACACTAGATAGGGTGGTGTTTTTTGAGATGACCTCTCTGGCCTCCGGTACCATAGTTGGTACAAAGCTTACCCCGACTAACGAATACTTTAAAAATCAAACAAAAGACCATGTTTTCCGACTTTTCGCTAACAGTAAAGAAGTCCCAACCTGGGGACTGGAAATGTCTGCTGGTGGTGTAGGTGCTACTTTGACTTTCAATGCCAGATGAAGTGGAGGATGGGCGTGGCTGAATTCGTTTCGGTTGTTCACTTACAGCACCACTACTTGAGGTAATCGAGGTTGAGCTGGATGGAGGTCCCTGCCAGGCCTTCTGCTAAAAAAGATGGAAGCTGTAGGTCGTGTTGGTGTTGTAGTTAACTGCATTGGTGGTGGTATCAGTGCCACGCCGCCCATATCCCGCTCAGCAGCCATTCGGGATTGGGACAAAATGTCTGTCTGCTGCATGCCCTCTGGGGCTGGAGGGACGACTGTGATGAGTAGGTCGTTGTCAGACTGTTGATCAGCAGCAGAAGACACCACTTCTTGTTCGTCATCATCACACATAAGTGGAAGTCTTGCGGGAACCTTCCTTTTAGGCTTAGCTACCTTTGTCGGCTCATGGCGTGCCTCACTCTCAGACTGCATTTGTGGGTTCCAATCAGGATCAAGGTCATCAGAATGAAGGGGGCTTGAAGAAGAACTTGTAGTGGCAGTAGCCCTCCTTGACCTTTTTCTTTCTGGGGATCTGGAAGACAAAGGATCATCCTCAGGAGGAGTGGCTTCCTTGGATGATAATGCTTGAAAATCAATTTCCTGATGTGCCCCTACTTGTGGAGGAACAAGCGTTGTAGGCAGTTGTGCCGCTCCATGAACCTCTAGTTGCACCTCTCCATGCACCTCTCCATGCGCCTCTCCTTGCGTCCCTCCTTGCGTCTCTACTTGCGCTTTCTCCTTACCCATGTACTTGCGCTTGTACTAGTTGCACCTGTGGTTGTCGTTGCGGCTGTGGAGGTGGAACACTCGTCAGATGAGTTACACCCGGCGTTGATTGGATGGTGTCGTAATTTGGCAGTGATCGGTTTAGCGTTAAGATTTGCCACACAAATTTCCCCTTATCTTGACTATAGTGTTCAGAGGCCATTTTGAGAATGCTGGCGTCCATTTTATATGAACGTGCTGCCCCGTGGTCAGCATGCCCTTTTGTCCTTTCTCTGTACCACTGACCACCTAACTTACTCAGCAACAGGCTATTTTTAGTACTGGTCAAGCTTGCACATGCGTAGTCAAACCCTCTGTACTAATGGACAGTCATCACTTAGGAATGTTCTTTCAAACTGACCAGTGGTGTTATAACTCCTCCCATGAGTTGGCTGTGTTCCAAAAATGACCTAATATGTACCTAAACTGAGCAAATGTGTTCCGCCTACTCTTTTTATTACTGTAAAACTGTATAAAAGAGGTCGCGCACCGATGTTCGGTGTGATACTTCTTGCATTACCGAAGGGTGCTGTAGGAATGTACCACCACCCCATGGGGTCTTAATAAACTTGTCTTTTGCATTTTCCAGTTTCCGTGCCAACGTCTGTTTTATGGTGTAGCGGGTTTTGCGGAATATGTAGGCCTGGAGAACCCAATACCACAAATTGGCGACCACGAAGGGACTCATCGGCGACTCGGATGCCCGAAGGAGAGGTTGTGACGAAGGATTGGAAACTCACCATGGACGGGTACGCTGCCACTGAGTGACCCGAGTCTTGGCACCCACGGTGTTTTCTTCCTTTCCTTCTGATCTGACCTTCCAGGTGGCGCCGGTCCTCGACTGAGATCCTGATCGTTCGAGTTGTCGTACAGTGCCGGTTTGGCTGATTCGATTAAAGAACTTGGCAGTTGGAACCTGGATATTTGAAAATTTGGTAAGCTTGTGATTGGTAAGATAGTCTATGGACGCTTACTGTGGCTTTTTGAATATGTTTTGAGTTAGCTAACATTTGGGTCTATGATTTGAGTTATATGTGCAGTGCACTTCACATAGGCGGGCAATGTGGAGATATTTCTCTAACTTTGTATTTGTTTGAATGGCACACCTGGTGTGAAGTATATTAAGTGCCATTTTTTGTAATATCGCGTTTCCATGATATTTTGACATGCCCGTTTTAAGCACACTCCGAGGAATGTGCTGTCTTGGAAAAGGTACCAATTATCGATTAAATGAATCTCAGCCGGCTCCCCCAGAGGGGACACCTAATCGCGAAATGTACATTAAATTTGGCATTCCCCCTATTCTATACAGTACATTGTGGCACAGGTATACAAAATCTGATCCTGAATTGCAATGGCCACTACATGGGTCGTTTGATTTACGAAAGGTTCAGTATGTGGAGCAATGTTTGTTTCAGCGCAGGTCTAGACAAGACATGTTTGATTGTGTACATATGTGGGAGAAAGCGGTGCGTGAACGAATGAAGCGTGAATTAGCTTTGGCGGACAAAGAGCAGCGAAAGGCTGCTCGGGATAAGGCTTTACAGCTGGAGGAGAAAGAGTTGCAGGAAAAGAAAGAGAGGGAGGCACGGGAACGTAATTTGCAAACGAATGGTCAATTTCCTATTCGACGTCCTCTTTATCCTGTCCTTACTAATGAAACTGATGATTTTTCATTATTAGATTGTTGCCCGCCTCCGTATGTTCCACCTACGGCCCCAGATGAGGATTCGGACGGAGATGATCGAGGGGGTAGTCGTAGTAGGTTAAAGGCTAGTGAAGCTGCGAAATTGCGCAGTTTTGCTCGTAAACTAAATTTGAACACAATAACTATTGCAGAATTAATGACCAAATGCATAAGTGGTCTGAGCGAGAACGGTTGTATTTCTTGAGTAAGTTTGGAGATGAAGTTGTAGACCGATTTAGAAAGTATTCGGATGATTTGGAGCCTAAGGATGTATCAGTTGGTCGTGAGGATATGCGTAAAGGTCTTTTTGTTATTGCAGATGCGGATCATTTTTTTCAACGGTTGGTCAAGCTACGGGATGAGGCGTCAAGACTACGGGAGGCAAGAAAAGCATCAGATGCGCCTGCGCCGGGATCGATGGAGAAATCCAAAGAGTGTTCCATCTTTGGAGCAGATAAGAGTTCTACGGTTCATGTTATGCCTATGCGTGAAGCTGCACCTTTATATGTCCTTCCTAAAAGGCAAGGTACAAGCGATGATAAAATGTCTGCGGATGCAAAGGGGTAGTTTATATATAATTGGGTTTACACACCATGGAATAGAGCAGATGTTATGGCACTTAAAAATGCTTTGCCTGACCCCCGTAAGAATCCGGCAGCTTCCTACGAAGGAGTGGAAGGGGCTATTTCTTTGTGTGTTAATATGTTAGTGGGCATTGACCTTTTCTTTGGGTTAATATTGCCTCCTGATATGTGGAGGGCGATTCGTAAGTTCGATGACCAAGCGATCCTGGGGGCGGATTGGAAAGCCTTGGTCCAAGCTGATTTAGATAGGGAGCCTGCATGTAAGCCATGTCAATTGATCTTAAATCTCCTGAGGGCTATTTTGAATAAATTAAAAACGCTTGTCCCTCCTAAAAAGATTGATTGGACCATGCTCGCCTCTTGTAAACAGAAGGCGGATGAGTCGGTTTCTGACTTCTTCTCACGTGTTGAAGTAGCATTTCATGACTACATTGGGCAATTACTAACAGAAGATACAGGTAGGCATTTGTTCGTTGACAAGTATGTAGCAAATCTCCTACCGGAGATTGCAAAACGTTTAAAGACTAGTGAAAGTTCCTGGACCACGGCGACCCCTGCTTCTTTACTGAGTATCGCTCAGTATTATGAACGTCAGGAATTGGAGGCTAAAGAGAGTACTGATAAGAAAGCGAAGGACTTAAAGACGAAAGTGATGTTTGCTCAGGTTTATGCTACACAGCCAAGAGGGAATGATAGAGGTAGGCGTGGATCGTATGTTACGTCTTCCGGTTGTGCCGATATTTCTGAGGATCAGTGAGCATACTGTAAAAAGTTTGGACATTGGGCCTCAGACTGTCCGGTGCTTCGGGAACAGCGTAATCAGCGTGGTCGAGGAGGTGGAAGGACACGGAATAGTTATTCAGGAGTGAGGGGTGGAGCAAGTGATTGTGGCAGGTTTGAGGCGAAGGGTCGTGGTCAGGTTGATGATAATACTTTCGATCGACGGAATCAGTATCAGATAGCGGAGGGTGAACATGCAGAGTTTCAGGATTATGTACATGCATAGGATTGCGTAGGATGGGGTGTGGAATCGGTTGAAGTACCAGTAGATCAACGAGGTCCATATGTATCAGCGGGCGTTTTGGGTTCTACTGATCAGTTCCTGGTTGATATACAGGAGCTACTCGTAGTGCTCTGTCTAAAAACTTGGTTCCAAGGGCTCCCCTGTCTGGTGAAATGATTACATCGATAGGGTTCGATGGAACACCCTCTCTTAACCCATGGTCACAACCCCTTACATTTTACATTGACAGATTCTTTGGTCCGTGCCCGTTTTTATTGTCACCAAACACCCCAGACAATATTATGGGAATAGATATGCTTAAATATTTTCAAGCAACAATACACTGCGCTTCTGAAGGAGTGCGGGTTATTTTGAATGACAATTACCCAGATGTAGAGAGATTGTGCACTATGCAAGAAATAGAGGCGCTAGCTTCTCTCCCACAAACGTTATGGGCTACTTCAGACACGGATGTGGGACAGATGATTATCCCTCCTATTCGAATCACTGTAAAGGAGGGAGCGTCTCTGCCTCGTGTACCACAGTACAAAATCTCCAGGGAAGGTGAAGTTGCCTTAACGCATATTGTACATGATTTGATTATTGCAGGCGTAGTGGAGGAAGTACCCTATAATGTCTGTAACAGCCCTATTCTTCCGATTTTACAGAAGGATACTGATAACAAAATCTATCGATTCATTATTGATCTGAGAGAAATTAACAAGATAGTAGTGCCCCAATACCCGGTGGTGTCTGATATTACTACTTTACTTACTTTGATTCCGTCCACTGCCACCAGGTTTACCGTGATTGACCTGAAAAATGCTTTCTTTTCCATTCCCATCCATCCTGATAGCCGATATCTATTTGGCTTCACATTAAATAACAAATCGTGTAGATTCTGTCGAGTTCCTCAAGGCTATACAGAAAGTCCTAGCATTTATAGCCGGGCTCTAAAAAGACAGCTTGATTCTTTCGATTTACAGTCTGGAGTGGCTCTCATTCAATATGTCAATGACATTTTACTTGCAGCAGACACGCAGGAGCAATGTGAGGAGAGTAGTCTTGCTCTGCTTTCTTTTCTTGCTCAGAATAATCACAAGGTTTCGAGGAAAAAGCTCCAATATTGTAGACCAAAGGTGACCTACCTCGGTCATCTTTTGTCTAAGGAGGGACGTGCATTGACATCTGATTGAATCCAAGCGATTTTAGATACACCAGTTCCCCGCACTCAGAGAGATGTTCGTGCTTTCATAGGTTTAACGTCTTTTTGTAGGCAGTGGATAATGGGGTTTTCACACATTATAAAACCTTTGTTAGCATTGTTGTCCAAAACTACACCAATCCCCAGTGCTCGACCCCGTAGCACGAGGATTACCTGGGTGTTTTCGAGCAGTTGCAGCAACAGCAGTGGCCATACGACAGAGTGAGGGAATAGTTTTGTCACACAAATTGTTGGTGTTAGTTCCCCATGCAGTAGACACTCTGCTAAACCAAACGAAAACTCAGTACTTAACGAGTGCACGTTTAACAGGATATGAGCTAACACTGTTGGCGCCGCATATCACACTAAAGAGATATGCTACTCTGAACCCTGCTACTTTATTGCCGTATCCAGTTGCTGAGGGCCAGGAGGAAGAACACCATGATTGTGTTTTCCTGACTGAAGAACAAACAAAGGGTCGTGTTGACTTACAGGATACGCCACTTCCAGATGTGGATGGGGAACTGTGGGTTGATGGATCGTGTTTGAGGTTGCCAGATGGTACAACTTCCGCAGCATATGCGATCACGACACTTAAGACAGTGGTAGAAGCAGCACGAATACCACAGAAATCGGTCCCAAGCTGCGGAATTGATAGCCTTAACAAGAGCATGTGAATTAAGTGCTGGTTTATGTGTGAACATTTACACTGATAGCCGGTACGCCTTTGGAGTAGCGCATGATTTTGGCCTACTCTGGAGAGAGCGAGGATTTCTGACTTCACATGGAGTACACATTATGCACGGAGAATTAGTGCGTGATCTTCTGAATGCGTTACTATGTCCAAAGAAAGTGGCGATAATTAAATGCAGTGCACATAAGAAAGTGACAGACAAAGTAGGACAAGGAAACGCCTTTGCAGATTGTGTAGCGAGGGAAACTGCTACGTTACGAGATGCCTCGCCAATGTATGTAGTGAAATCGCAGGCTGAGCGATGGCATGACGCTAGAGAGGAGATACTAGACATTCAGAAATCAGCGTCTGAAACAGAACTCGCAACCTGGGCAACGGAGGGAGTGTTGGATGATGAGAGTTGTTGGAGAAGCAAAGATATGGAGAGATAGAAATTGCCTGCAGCTTACTTGCAAGCAATGGTTCAAATGACACATGGATTGGCACATGTTGGAGCTCTTGCAATTACTAAATTGCTTACGCGAGTCTGGGAGCATCCTGAGATTGCCAATACGGCCAAAAGAGTAGTGCAGACCTGTCTGATATGCTTGCAGTACAATCCTGCTAAAGGGACGTATACTCCGAAAGGAGGGTTTGTTCCACCTACTGCACCATTCGAAGTACTACAAATGGATTACATCCAGCTTGAGCGTTGCAATAACCTTAAGTATGTCTTAGTGGTGGTGTGTGCTTTCAGTAAGTGGATTGAGGCCTTCCCCACGAAGGATAATACAGCGCTGACAACAGCTAAGGGGTTGCTCAAAGAGTACTTCCCGCGTTATGGTGTTTGTAAATTTTTGTGGAGCGATAATGGTCCTCATTTTGTTGGGAAAATTGTGGAATATGTCATGAAGGGATTAGGAATTCAGCAAAAGTTTCATGCTGTATCCCATCCGCAGTCAGCAGGTCTGGTGGAGAGGTACAATGCTACTTTGAAATTGAAGCTAGCAAAGATCGTGGCATCCACGTCTTTGAAATGGCCGGATGCTTTGCCTCTGGCATTGCTATCTATTAGATCAGTGCCCCATTCCCGAACTGGTCTCACACCTTACGTAGTGGTGTTTGGAAGGCCTATGAATATATGGGTAGTCCCTAAGCCTCGATTGTTACATGATGTGCCTAGTATAATGATGAACTATTATTTGGCACGATTAACAATTGATTTACTTTCTATTCATCAACAGGTTCGAGAAGCGCTCCCCGACAACTCTATTGGAGAGGCTCACAATCTTCGTCCTGGCGAATATGTTATGATCCGGTCCTTTGAGAGAACAAGCAGCTTGGAGCCGAGGTGGCGTGGCCCCGAGCAAGTGCTATTGGCGACTCGGACGGCTGTGCGAGTCACGAACAGGAAACGTTGGGTGCATTCGACCCATTGTCGTCGTGTCTCTCCGGATCTGGTGAGCCCAACTGTGTTGTCTGATTATCGAGACATCTTGGACGAGGAGAAGAGCCCAGCTGTTACGTTTGCTGAATCAGAGGGAGCCTTCCCGGACCACACAGTCTCTGGTAGAGAAAGATACAATCTACGGCCAAGAAAAGCAGTTGTTTTGTGCGAGACTGGTTGAGTTACCGCTCCAGGTTTGTGAAACGGAAGCCGGGAATATCAAGGGGGGGGATCAGTTCTGCCAAGTGTAGCGACACCCGTCTTGAATCTCGGAGAAGAAACCAACGGCTGCCTCGGAGCTCAGCACTCACATTTGTATTTTTTAGTTGCTTTTTTTTTTTAGACATTTGTACTTTGAACTATGACATCTTCTACGATGCAGAATAAGAGAATTCTTGGTGCAGTACTTTTCGGTATGACAATTGTGGTGATAGCAGTAATAGCTTGGGTGGTAGAACTGAGGTAATTGAAATTTTTATGGTCAAATGTGTCCCCTAACGTGTACCCCAACGGCTCCATGTACGAGTTTCAAGTACATGTAATTTCCCTCCACAACCGAATATGAAGACTCAAATACATTTGCGTCCAACGTTGACATGTCCTCTATCAGATCCACCATGAATGGATGGATAATTCAGTTCCTAAGTATGCCATGCTACCGTCTTTATATGGTGTGTTTTCACGTTCTTCCTGGCTCTGCCGAGCTAGGCCCTGAATTCTGTCTTCAAGCCACGTCTGTCTCTGCCTCTGAAAGCTGCAGCATGGAGATGCATCCCTGACCTCTACCTTACTTCCTACCAAGTGAGCGGTGCCCGGCTCGGCCTGGTCTGCCTGCCAAGAAACAGTATTCTACCTTCAAGTTATCAGCGTAGCCAGCTCAGCTCCTCGAAAACACATTCCTGTCTAGTGATTTAGGTAAACATATCCCCGGCTGCAGAGCAAAGAGCAGGTCTCCCTGTCTCCGTGCAAGTAATTTACAGTTCCCGTTGCCAGAGTAGGCCCATGGCCCCGCACGTAGACACGCAGGCACCTATACACGCACTAACATTCAGTATAGAGTAGCCTCTGCCCAAGTGACCTTTTATTCTAGATTAAACATCCTCCAAATACTAGTTTTCAGATATGTTATAGGGACAGGTCGATCTGACATGCCAGACTTCTGTCTCTTCTACTAGTGCTAAATGTCAGACCCTTAGCTTCCTCCAGATGTACGTCAATCACACGTCATAATAGCTGCGCGCGCATTCAGGCCACAGGTTTCAGCTGACTCTGCAAGAATTTCCTAAGCACCCACCCACTTGTGACACTTTTCTGTGACGTTTCTAGTGTACGCCTCTGTGAACACCCCTGTACACGCCTTTTTGCTACGCACATGTGTTCTTATCATATGCATTTCACTTGTCACGCCTACTGTATTCACTGCCATTGTGCCATTTTACTATATATGTCATGTACTGTGAATAAATCATTGACATCTTTCCTGCCATCATTGCATACCCGAACCCTTGTATTGATGGAATAGATTTCCATGGCTCGAGTCATCATTCATGATTAAAGCCCTTATGACTCAGACACCACGGACTCTGCCTCTCATTTGATTGAGCTATTTTCTTTAATTTTCCGAAATTATATGGCAAACTCGTATACGGCAAAATATTTACCACATAATTTGGCGCCCGAATAGGGACCCCTCCCCCACCCCACGCGCCGGTGATGCGTCGCAGGCTTTGGCCCCGACTACAGCTGTGACGGACCCCATGCGCATTTGCAGGTTTTCCTGTATCTCCCTCAGGCCTACGGAGGTGACGGAGACTGCGGTCGACATCCAGACGAGGCGGTGAGGAGTGCGGAGGATCCCGACCAGAGCCCAGCCGAGAGAGCAGTGTCCGAGGTATCGAGAGGCCCACCAGTAGTGTTGAGGCGCATGCGTAGTGCGCAGCAGCAGCAGTGACGCCGTAGCGGTCCAGTCCAGTCGAGTTTCCGAGGCCTTCTGTTCTGTGCTTCCCGGTGAGTACTGTTGCTGGGGACGCATCAAGACGGGTGCATTGATTTGTGTCTGGTCAAGACGGGTTTGGGTACACAAATCCGGTCTGCACTGTTTTAGCAGTGTATCTGTACTGTTTAGCAGTGCATCTAGTATCCAGATATCCAGTTATTATTGTTTGTTTCGAAATGTTTCAACGTGTTTTAATGTCGTGGTATGAGTGATTGTTTGCATTTTCTTATTGTTTTCATTGTGTCTAGATCGAGGTAGCTATGCCTTTATTTTCGAAATTGCGACAGATAGGAACTAGGAAAGGGATACTTGAAGAGGCAGTTCCCATCCCACCCAGGGACACTCAGATGAGGAAGAACCAGAGAATCCAGCAGAAACCTTGCAACAGGCGAGGGGAGACTTGATGGCATATGTAGGTAGAGAGAAACTACATAGACAGTACCCTCTTGATAGGCCCTTCGACAGACCCATTCGTTTAGAAAACAAGAAACGTTACCTTTGTCCGATACCAGAGCGATGTTCCCTTGAACATATATTCCAGATTACTGATAAAGTACTGAAAGAAAGAGTAGATTATCACAAACTCAATACCTTACGTGATCAGGAACTAGCCCGGGCCGCGGTACAGTGGGCCGGGGATGACAGCATATATAAAGATGATTCAGTAGTGCAAACATTTTTAAGTCTTACTCCAGAAGAACAGCGACTAGCTGGTATATACATGACCCAACACCTTATTATACAGTATGAAAACCAAGCATCTGACCCAGGTCCATTATATAATTTATTGCAGGACTTACTCATGAGAAGATGGAGAGGCCTAGGTACCGATTTAATAGAAATAATCTTAGAACAACGTCACAAGTATAGAACATTCTTAACTCCTCATCTCGTCTCCGTTCCACCCCCAGTCAGGCAGCCGTATCACCTAGACAAACAGAATCCTTTACGAGAAGTACATCCAGTCAGGAAAGCCGATGATACCCTTGAACGCGTGTTTGTATACACGCCTATAACTAAAATGGAATTGTTAGAAATGAAGAAAATAGTGCCCAGTCATGATAAAGACCCTGCAGGTTTCCACCGTGAAATAAAAGACATGTTACTAATGGGAGATTATACCTATCCAGACATTACGAAGATACTGAAAGTGTTATTGCCTGCCGGTATTCACGAGAAACTCAAGGAAAAAGAATGGGAGGTGGGAGGCAAAAAGATTAATTGGGCTGAATTAGAAACCGAAGAAACTGGTCGAACCCCAGGTTTAGGTCTTGGGGCGAAAACTAAAGCATTACCAGGATGGTTGGTACAGGTCTTGCCAAGATTATTGGCAACTAAAAAGGAGGATTGGGATGCAATCTCAGCCTGCAAACAGAAACACGACGAAGACACTAGTGATTTTTATTCCTGATTCGAGAAATGTTTTATTATTAATAGTGGCCTGAAGACAAGTAGCGAGTCATACCCACACCTTTTTGTGTCAAAGTTAGTCGAGAACTCCCTGTCCCAGGTTAAGAACCGTGTACTGAAGGTCGAGAGCACATGGCAAGCTAATACGCCTTCCCAAATGATCACGAACAGAGACGTATGAAAGACACGAAAATGAAAGTACTAGTTGCTCAGTCAGTTCCAGCTGATGGCCATAGAAGGGGTACGACACAATCCAATAATTCAAATTCAGCAGCTCCTGTTAAAGGGATATGCAACTATTGTAAACAGCCAGGTCACTATGTAAACGATTGTGCAGTTTTGAAACACAACATAGCCACAGGTAAAACTAAAGAGAGACCGCGTCCTCCTAGACAGGACCAGGTCCAACAACACGTTCCACCGAATGTTCAGCCTATGCAGGTTCCACAACAGACCGTAGCAGTACCACAGCCACAACCCATTGCCGCAACACAACATGTTACACAGCAGATGTACCAGTATGCGCAATCTGACTATCCCGATTATCAGCAATACACATGAAACAGCCTAGAGAGGGAGGTTGGCTTGCCCCTTATCGAAGTTCCTGTAGATCAAGAAGGTCCTTATGTACACAGTCAGGTATTAGGGAAAGATAGAAAATTTTTGATTGACACAGGGGCAAGCAGAACGACCATCAGTCATGACGAGGTTCCAGGGGCACCCCTCTCAGGCTCACAGAATGTTTCCCTTGGATTTTCAGGAAAGCCTATAGTCAATGAAGTATCGAAACCTGTTCCCCTAGCAGTTGGTCCATTATCTCGTACTACAGACTTATTACTCACGAAATCATGTCCAGAAAACTTGCTTGGTATAAAGACCCTGAAAGCTCTAGGAGCTGTAATTTGTTGTTCTCCGGAAGGAGTAAGGTTGTTTCTTCGTGATTTCAAAGGACATTATGTATTGAGAGATTTTGACCCCAGGTTACAGAATGTTCCTGCACATTTATGGGCACAAGGCCCCACTGATGTAGGTTGTATGCACATTACTCCATATCGTGTCACACTCAAGCCAGGAGTAGTACTACCTCGTATTCGACAATACAAGTTACCGCCAGATGCTGTAGTAGCTTTACTGAAAATCATTGACGAGCTCATTGCACAAGGAGTGGTTGTAGAAACCGACTCAAATGTTTGTAATTCCCCTATCATTCCAATTCTTAAATGTACAGATCCAAATGCACCTCCTGTTTATCGATTAGTCATCGATTTACGAGAATTGAATAAATGTATTATACCACAGTATCCTGTGGTCCCGGACATTTCATCCCTATTGACTGCTATTGATTCTGAGGCGACGTTCTTTACTGTAATTGACCTCAAGAACGCCTTCTTTAGTGTCCCCATTGATCCGGAAAGCCAATATCTTTTCGGATTCTGTTTACATGGCCGAAGCTTCAAATTTGCACGCGCACCTCAAGGATTTACAGAAAGCCCCAGCATCTACAGCCAAGCATTAAAACGACAACTTGACAGTATTCACATGCCTGCCAACACTGCCCTACTCCAATACGTCGATGATCTATTGATCACCGCCCGTAGTGAACCAGAATGTGAACAAGCATCACTGACAGTTTTGCATTTCTTGGCGGACAAGGGACACAAGGTGTCCCCTTCGAAGCTACAATTCTGTGCCCAGCAAGTGGTGTACCTTGGGCACTTGCTGTCCAAGTGGGGTAGGCAGCTGACACCTGAACGAATTCAGTTAATTGCACATCTTCCGCAACCCAAGACACAGAAAGAAGTACGAGCCTTTATTGGACTCACTTCCTATTGCAGACAATGGATTCCACAATATGCATTTCTAGCTAAACCACTTATACAGTTGACAACACAGGAGGCAGCGTCTTCGACTGTCCTCCCTTGGACTCAGGAACATACACAAGCTTTTGACGAATTAAAGAAAGCTTTATGTCAAGCACCAGTTTTAGCGACACCATGTTACAGCAAACCTTTTACACTTTTTGTCACAGAACGCGATGGCACAGCGTTGTCGGTTCTCACTCAGGTACAAGCAGACAGATACAAACCGTGTGCTTATTTTTCGAGTACATTAGATCCAGTAGCCCAGGCCCTGCCTGCGTGGTTAAAGTCAGTTGCAGCAACAGCTCTAGCAATCCGACAAAGTGATTCAATTGTATTAGGGCATCAATTGACAGTACAAGTTCCACATTCTGTAGAGGTTCTCCTAAACAGAACCCAGACTCAACACTTGACTGTAGCACGACTGACAGGTTATGAATTGACATTATTCCAGCCACACATAGAGATCAGACGTTGTAATACACTGAATCCTGCTACACTTTTACCATCGAGCACAACAGACCCTACTCCACATGATTGCGTGGATGTAGTTGACACAGTTACTAAACCCAGACAAGACTTGACAGATGTCGCATTATCCGATCCAGACCTGACACTTTATGTGGATGGTTCATGTTTAAGAACAAGTACAGAAGAGTTAGTGGCTGCATATGCAGTAACCACTGAAACTGAAGTCATAGAAACACATCGCATTGACACTCTGTCAGCCCAAGCAGCAGAGCTCATTGCTCTAACTCAAGCCTGTATACGAGCCAAGGACTTGAAAGTAAACATATACACAGATTCACGTTATGCATTTGGAGTCGTTTACGACTTCGGTGTCCTCTGGCAAGAAAGAGGTTTCTTGACCTCTCACGGAGCCAAGATACAGCATGGCCCCCTCATTCAAGCTCTGTTAGAAGCCATACATTTTCCTACAGCTATAGCTATCATGAAGTGCACGGCACATACGAAAGTCATCGACAAGATTTCTCAGGGCAACGATTTTGCAGATCGAATAGCGAAACATACAGCACTGACTCATACTCAAACAACGGACATGACAAAGACTGATGTAACCTCACTGCCACATAGTATGACAGTTAAGGACCCCACACAAGATGTCATAGACATACAGACACATGCCACTCCAGATGAAATAAAGAAATGGACTGAACAAGGAGGGGTCCAGACAGATCAAGGATGGATGACGAAGGGAAGGACCACATGGTTTCTCCCCGACTCTATGGTTCAGGTTATCATCAACACAGTACATAGTCCAGCACATTTAGGAGAAAAAGCCATGTTAGACAGTTTACAGAACCTCTGGTTTAACAAGCATTTACGAGCAGCAGCCAAACAGAAAGTGCGTACCTGCATGATCTGTTGTCAGTTCAACCCAGGAAAAGGTGTTCCCGTAGAGCAAGGTGGATTTCATCCTCCCGACTATCCTTTTGAAGTCCTCCAGATAGATTATATTCAGATGGAAAGATGCCGAGGATTCAAGTATGTCCTCGTAGTTGTCTGTGCTCTATCCCGATGGACAGAAGCATATCCCGTCCCAGATTACACTGCCCTGACCACTGCCAAGCAGTTGGTTTGTGAGTTCTTCCCTCGATACGGTTTGCCCCGTGTCGTGTTTTCAGATAATGGTCAGCCATTCTCATCCGAACTTATGAAGCAGGTCTCGCTTCTATTGGTGTCCGGCATCCTGAGGCAGCAGGTCTCGTGGAGCGGCACAATCAGACTCTGAAAACTCGCCTTGCAAAAGTGTGTAAAGAGAAGGGAGTAGATTGGATAGTAGCTTTGCCAGTTGCTCTTTTTTATATGAGAATGGTAGCCCACTCTAGGACAGGGCTATCCCCGTATGAGGTGGTCTTCGGTAGACCTCCTAATATGTGGGGGACGCCTCTGCCTCGAAAAATTACCGATGTTGATAGTACTATGTTGACAGATTACCTTGCTTCCTTGATGTCTGCACTACAATCATGTCGTTCACAGGTCACAGCAGCCTTCCCAGACAACACCGAGGTGAAGCCACATGAACTGGTCCCGGGTGATGTTGTAGTCGTTCGGAATTTTGACAGATCGAGCCCTTTGGAGCCCCGCTGGAAGGAGCCGAAGATCGTTTTGTTAACAACCAGGACTGCCGTGAAACTGGAGGGGCGCAAGGGTTGGGTGCACTCCAGTCACGTTAAGAGATTCCATGGACTTCCGCCAAAGACTGAATCCCAGAACTCCCACGTACCAGTGACTGATACCAAACTCCCCCTTCTAGAGAAAACTCCCCAAGAGGAGTACAAACAGAAATTGAGGTCTAGTAAGTCAGACAGTTTAATTGTTTAAGTCCCCTCCTGGGTGAAGCGGTTAGGCAGTTTCTGACAATGTACAAGTTAGACCCAAATAGAGAGAGAGATAGACAGGAGACCAAGAAACGAAAATATTGTAAAAGTCTCCGGAGCAGATGCGTCTGCACATTACTTATTATGTTTTTTCTGAGTCTTGCGATTATTGCAATAAGTTGGATGTTATGCATATATTTTCCTCTTGCACATTCTTTTCCTAATGACACCGTCGAGCACACGTTTAGTGCTCTTCCTCCACACAAATTGTCTTATCGACTTGCGCTGCGTAACAATACATTTATTTGTATGTTACACCATTCTCACCAGATCAGCAATGCTACTAATTGTTGGATATGTGGCCGACTCCCTCCCTATCAGAACTACGAGGGAGCTCTGCCCCTCTTTCCTTATCCGTTTACACATAACGGTTCCTGTGGTGCATGGTTTAGTTTAATATCCTCTATAAACACCGAGTCTAGAGTTTCCCAAAGCAATTGGATATGGGGTAATCTGAACACAGTCATGAACAAAGCATGTTTCCCAGACAAGGAGGGTTTTCCACAAATGACAGGGACAGATCTAGAAAATGAAGTGTATGGATTAGGCAATTTTACACTTAACCTCATGATTCTAAATGTTCAGTCAGAAACCAGTCCAGACTTGCCATCCATATCGGTTCTACCAGCGAAAGGTGTATTGTGTGTCAGAAAGAAAGGTTCAGTACATCTAGGTCACAGTGACTGTACTACTGTGGTCGAATTCAGTGATAAAGGCAAGTCTACATTCAAAGCTTCCCGACATTCCTATTTCATTTGTGGTCAGACAGCTTATGTCCGTTTACCTCCAGACTGGGATGGTACTTGTTTTATTGCATTCTTATTGCCACCAGTATTCCTAGCCCCATCTGACTATCACAGGAATTCCCGCCTTAATATTGTCAGGCACAAGAGAGATCTCCCAATAGTTGATCAGACTGAAACTACATGGGAACAATATACAGATTTCAATAAAGGATTCTTTCCTTATCTAGGCACTGTCTCCAATAGTAAACTGATACGCAAATTAACCAGAATACTTGAAGCCGTAGTGAATGAGACTACTTCTGCCTTGGGCAACTTAACAGAGGAGCAGTCTGCTATGAGACTTGTCGTTCTTCAGAACCGCCTTGTCCTTGACGTCATCCTGGCTGATAGGGGCGGGGCTTGTAGAGTCATCGGATCCAGTTGCTGCGTGTTTATTCCAAATAACGCGCCATCAGTCTATAAGGCCATTACCAGACTTTATGAAATTGCCCATCTGATACACCAGAATCCAGGCTCCTGGACTTGGTCCGGTTGGCTCTGGAGTGTGATCACAGCCTGGGGATGGAAACTACTGTCATTCCTAGGAATCATATTGGCCATAGTATTCAGTTGTTGCCTATGTCTGCAATGTGGGCCAGCGATTTGCGGCTTGTGCGCCACAGCTTGTATACCCCATCCAAGTTCACGTTCCCATTCCAGAAGAAAGAAAGAAGAGCAAATGATGTTCTATGAACAGATTGATGGTCTCATGAACATCGACATATCATGAAGGGTCCGTAGGGGACAAGGAAGGAATGAGGTAATTGAAATTTTTATGGTCAAATGTGTCCCCTAACGTGTACCCCAACGGCTCCATGTACGAGTTTCAAGTACATGTAATTTCCCTCCACAACCGAATATGAAGACGCAAATACATTTGCGTCCAACGTTGACATGTCCTCTATCAGATCCACCATGAATGGATGGATAATTCAGTTCCTAAGTATGCCATGCCACCGTCTTTATATGGTGTGTTTTCACGTTCTTCCTGGCTCTGCCGAGCTAGGCCCTGAATTCTGTCTTCAAGCCACGTCTGTCTCTGCCTCTGAAAGCTGCAGCATGGAGATGCATCCCTGACCTCTACCTTACTTCCTACCAAGTGAGCGGTGCCCGGCTCGGCCTGGTCTGCCTGCCAAGAAACAGTATTCTACCTTCAAGTTATCAGCGTAGCCAGCTCAGCTCCTCGAAAACACATTCCTGTCTAGTGATTTAGGTAAACATATCCCCGGCTGCAGAGCAAAGAGCAAGTCTCCCTGTCTCCGTGCAAGTAATTTACAGTTCCCGTTGCCAGAGTAGGCCCATGGCCCCGCACGTAGACACGCAGGCACCTATACACGCACTAACATTCAGTATAGAGTAGCCTCTGCCCAAGTGACCTTTTATTCTAGATTAAACATCCTCCAAATACTAGATATCAGATATGTTATAGGGACAGGTCGATCTGACATGCCAGACTTCTGTCTCTTCTACTAGTGCTAAATGTCAGACCCTTAGCTTCCTCCAGATGTACGTCAATCACACGTCATAATAGCTGCGCGCGCATTCAGGCCACAGGTTTCAGCTGACTCTGCAAGAATTTCCTAAGCACCCACCCACTTGTGACACTTTTCTGTGACGTTTCTAGTGTACGCCTCTGTGCACACCCCTGTACACGCCTTTTTGCTATGCACATGTGTTCTTATCATATACATTTCACTTGTCACGCCAACTGTATTCACTGCCATTGTGCCATTTTACTATATATGTCATGTACTGTGAATAAATCATTGACATCTTTCCTGCCATCATTGCATACCCGAACCCTTGTATTGATGGAATAGATTTCCATGGCTCGAGTCATCATTCATGATTAAAGCCCTTATGACTCAGACACCACGGACTCTGCCTCTCATTTGATTGAGCTATTTTCTTTAATTTTCCGAAATTATATGGCAAACTCGTATACGGTAAAATATTTACCACAGAACTACTGGTGCCGGCAAGAGAACATTTGTTGCCTACTACCCCGATTCCATCTGAACATTTTCATTTTACTTTGCCCTATCACGAAGAACGACATAGACCGACTTATCTGAATAACAGTTTCATTCAAATTTTGTATCACACCCATAATATGACGAACACTTCGAACTGTTGGGTATGTGGAATGTTGCCTGGACATCAAAAGAAAGGAGGCACTCCGCTTATTCCTCTTCCGTTCTCTCACATTGGTTCTTGTAATGCCTGGTACACTCTTCTGTTTACTTTGAGATGGCCGACAAAAGGTGGATTACTTTTTCGGCTCAATAAAGTGTGCTATAATGATCGAGATGGTTACCCGCAAGCAGAAGGAACTAAATTTTAATGGGAAGAATATCGACCAGATAATGTATCTTCGCCTCGAGTTTATACGAATCAGAGAAATGTAAACATGTCTAGTCTGCATGTGATTACAGTTATTGATACTAAAGCCGATTTATGTGTCCGAAATAAAGGTACAATCCCAGTAGGGAGAAGTGAATGTAACACTACTCTCACCTTTGACACTCCAAATGGTATCACTTTTGTGGCTTCACGAAATACTTACTTTATTTGCGGAAATAAAGGTTATCACTGTCTCCCTATAGGATGGTTAGGAACATGTTATATAGCCTTTGTATTACCTCCTGGGTTTATTGCCCCACGTATGTACCATAATGATTTCATACTCTCTCATGATTTTATATTGAATAGAGTGAAGAGAACGTTAGCCCTTGATGATGTAGACCAGACCGATACTTCCCTGCAGCAGTATGTTGATTTTAATTTAGGTCTCTTCTCATTTGTTGGTGCTGCCCTAAATAGCAGAAAAATTAGACGACTGACACGTGTTGTATAAGCTGTTGCTAATGAGACAGTTTTCAATTTAGGGAACTTAACTGAGGAACTTCAAATTACCAGAATTGTAACGCTTCAGAACCGAATGGTTCTAGATGTAGTGTTAGCTGATCGTGGGGGTGCATGCCGCATTATCGGAAGTAGTTGCTGCGTGTACGTGCCAGATAATTCACCCTCTGTATATGATGCTATTTCCAAATTACACAAGATAGCTGCTGAGATACATCCTGATAATGGTACTTGGACATTTTTGGGTTGGTTGTGGACATTGCTTAGTACTTGGGGCTGGAAACTGTTAACTATCCTATGTATAATTATTGGAATATTATTCTTCCTATGTCTGTGTATTCAGTGTGGCCCTATGTTATGTTCCATGTGCCTTTCTGCTTGTATTCCCTCCAAACGAGCTATTGTTAAAAATGAACAAATGATCCATAGAGAAGTAGCAAACATTACGTCAATCAATATCGATGATGAATATCCTGAGTATGTCCACTATGAGGTAGCTTCAGCTAAACGCTAAAAGGGTCGTCTGTCGTAATTTGGCAGTGATCGGGTTAGCGTTAAGCTTTGCTACACGAATTTCCCCTTATCTTGACTATAGTGTTCAGAGGCCATTTTGAGAACGCTGGCGTCCATTTTAGATGAACGTGCTGCCTTGTGGTCAGCATGCCCTTTTGTCCTTTCTCTGTACCACTGACCACCTAACTTGCCCAGCAACAGGCTATTTTTAGTACTGGTCAAGCTTGCACATGCGTAGTCAAACCCTCTGTACTAGTGGACAGCCATCACTTAGGAATGTTCTTTCAAACTGACCAGTGGTGTTATAACTCCTCCCATGAGTTGGCTGTGTTCCAAAAATGACCTTATATGTACCTAAACTGAGCAAATGTGTTCCGCCTACTCTTTTTATTACTGTAAAACTGTATAAAAGAGGTTGCGCACCGATGTTTGGTGTGATACTTCTTGCATTACCGAAGGGTGCTGTAGGATTGTACCACCACCCCATGGGGTCTTAATAAACTAGTCTTTTGCATTTTCCAGTTTCCGTGCCAACGTCTGTTTTATGGTGTAGCAGGTTTTGCGGAATATGTAGGCCTGGAGAACCCAATACCACAATGGTACTTTCTTGTGATGAGCCAGCATCACTGGTCGATGGTGATTGAACAACCAAAGTCGCTGCCGCAGCAGCACTCATGGTCGTGGACCTAACTTGGCGTGGTGGCACTGAGCCCAATGAAGCGGAGGTGCTGCTTCCAGCTTGGTCCCCTGCGGACACCGCTGCTGCTGCAGGCGTAGTTTTTTTTCCCAAAAAAAGTGTCGGTGGGCACACCAGTCTCCTTGGTAGGTGGTGCCACTTGCTTCTTCTGCTCCTTCTTACTGGCAGTGGCACTGGCAACTTTTTTTGTTGAGGCGCTACGGCCATCTTTCTTTGGGGCCATCTTCTTCAGATGTCAGAACAGCAGGCCGCAGTTGCACGGGTTGCAGAGTTGTCTTGTCTGTGGCCACACGTGACGTCACGTGACGTTGTGCTGCACACACCGCTGCAGGACATCTTCCTGACACTGGTGGTTCTCTTATGCACCTAAAAGCAATGGAAGCCAGAGGAACATCAGTTAAACACCCCAAAAAGTCAAAAAACACACAAAAATCATCGCAATCCAATGCTATCCATGCCCTCAATGATGTTTAAATTCAAGACACCCCACAGAAAGACTAGGCCCATGCACCACTGAGTACCCCTGGGCATAATGGTTGAAAGCAAGGCAAACTGGGTGCAGGCCTGAGCACACTGCCTGGCTTCAAAATGGCCCCTTAACCCACACCACATGGCCAGGCCCTGCCTGTACCAGGCCTCAAAATGGCCCCCACCGACATGGCCAGGCCTCAACAACACCCCAAAAAGTTGAAAAACACACACAAATTACCACAATCCAATGCCATCCATTCCCTCAATGATGTTTAAAATCAAGACACCCCACAGAAAGACTAGGGCCATGCACCACTGAGTACCCCTGGGCATAATGGTTGAAAGCAATCCAAACTGGGTGCAGGCCTGAGCACACTGCCTGGCCTTCAAAATGGCCCCTGGACCCCCACCACATGGCCAGGCCCTGCCTGTACCATGCCTCAAAATGGCCCCCACCCACATGGCCAGGTCCCAACAATACCCCAAAAAGTCGAAAAACACACAAAATCACCACAATCCAATGCCCTCCATGCCCTCAAGGATGTTCACATTCAAGTCACCCCACGGAAAGACTAGGTCCATGCACCACTGAGTTACCCTGGGCATAATGGTTGAAAGCAAGGCAAACTGGGTGCAGGCCTGAGCACACTGTCTGGCTTTAAAATGGCCCCTTCACCCCACCACATGGTCAGGCCCTGCCTGTACCAGGCCTCAAAATGGCCCCCACCCACATGGCCAGGCCCCAACACCACCCCAAAAAGTCGAAAAACACACAAAAATCACCACAATCCAATGCCATCCATGCCCTCTAGGATGTTTAAATACAAAAACCCCACAGAAAGACTAGGTCCATGCACCACTGAGTACCCCTGGGCATAATGGCTGAAAGCAAGGCAAACTGGGTGCAGGCCTGAGCAAACTGCCTGGCTTCAAAATGGACCCTTGACCCCCAGCAGCATGGCCAGGCCCTGCCTGTACCAGGCCTCAAAATGGCCCCCACCCACATGGCCAGGCCCCAACACCACCCCAAAAAGTCAAAAAACACACAAAAATCACCACAATACAATGCCATCCATGCCCTCAATGATGTTTAAATTCAAGACACCCCACAGAAAGACTAGGTACATGCACCACTCACTACACCTGGGCCTACTGGCTAGTGAGGCTTTACAGGCACCCCAAAATAAAAAAAATCAACATATAACAGTGAGCTAAAATTCCATGACATAAATGAGAATTAAGTAAAAAAAAAAAAATCACAGAAACAGTTGTATCATGCACCCATGACTAACCCTGGGCCTACTGGATACTGTGGCTACCCACAATATATATTTTTTTAAGTTGTGAAAAAAGTTTTACAACTGTAGTTGCCTCAACTGCAATGCCCCAAACAAACAACACCAACTTACTTGTAAAATCTCAAGTCCAAAAGTGATCCAAATTCCAAAGTCCAAAAAGTCTTCAAATACAAATGTCCAGCAGCAGCCACAAAAAGTAATCCTTCCAGCTCCAGATCCAAATCAAAAGTGACCAGGACATGGACAAAGCACTGGGAGGAGCCTGCTGGACAGGAACAGGAAGTTGGAGACTCTGGGGCACTTCCTTCCTCCCACCCCCCCAAAAAATGGACTCCTTGCATCAAAAAGTGCAGCCAAATGTCAATCATAGGAGTTATTCTGATCAAAATCATAACTTTGACAAGGTTTATGCTTCCTGCGGTGGATTTCTTGTGCAGAATTGCAATTTTTGCAATTTCGACAACGCAAGCTCTTCAAATCTCCTGCTAGAAGTCAGCTGCGCGCCGCATCTACGTGTTCGGCATTTTTTACTCCCGCAATGCGTGATCGCGGGTCCTTATGACGTACTCGCGTTGTCAAACTCTTGCTGTGCAAGATGGCGGGCAGCGATGACATAATTGCGTTCGAAAAACTCTCCCGCGATCACGCAGCAAGATCCAAAATGACTAAGCACACGCCAGGAGAAAAACACGCCAGGAGAAAAACAACTCGGCGGACTCAGAATCACGGTAAGTCAACGCTGCGCGCGCAATAATGTATTTTTCAAGCGCAACCAAGGAAAATAATTCGCAGCTTGCGAATTTGCGTTTTTTTGGGCAAATTCGCGCGATTCGCGAAATTGCCAAAAATCCACAAATTCGCCCGCGAATTGGATTCTACCCCCACGCTTACTTTTTTTCCTTTCCTATTTTTTTGACTTTTTTTGTGCTTGGAACATTTTCAGTGGTTTCAACATTTTCAATATTCTTTCTGAGTCTAGAAATATTTTTTATAAATGTGTTAGTGGTCTTACCAGAACATTTTCTCTTTTTAGTCACATTATCTTGGTCATCCCATACTTGTTGTTGAGTTTTCTTCAAGTAACTGTCCCTTAGCTCTCTTTTTCTTTTTCTGAATTTCTCAGGCATGAATACTTTATTTTATTAATGATAAACAATATCTGCAAAAAATAAACATAGATAAAAGTATATTAATAACTTTATAAATTATACTTTTCTATTACTATACAAACAGGTTCTACATAGCTACTGACAGCGTAATTGTAGGCCTGAAACACAAGTGTAAACTTGGTTACACCACTACATGCATAATGCATAACAGTTTAAAGCACTCAGTCTCCTAAAGCCTGGCTCATTGCATGGGTACATACATACTTAATGAATGATTACAGTAATATAAGGAGAGACAGTGGGCAAATTCATAATTCATTGAGTTTTACTTTAGTGAATAGATTAGTACATGGTACTGAAAAAAACACTATGGGATTGCAAGAGCACTCACAGGCTGTTTGCTGGAGTGTATAGATACTAACTGGGGAATTGTAGTCCTGAAACTAAGCATGGGCGGAAAATCCGTTTCGCTCGCGGATTTTGCGTATTTTCGGTAAATTCGCAATCCGCGAGATTCGCGAATCTCCCGCAAAATCCGCAAATCCGCGAGCAGCGGATTTTATGGCTTGCTCGCACTGTTCGCGTGAGTTCGCGGCTTCCTAGTACAACTTCGCGCCCCGCGAATAAGCGCAAAATTGCAGAAATACGATCTTAGCAAAACTGAAACTACTTACCAGGTTCAAAAGTTCAGGCTCATCATTAGTAGCCATTTTCTGTAGTGCTTCCTGAGGGGCCCCTCCAGAGTTCAGTTGCCAGTTGCAACTATTATGTGACCCTGCTCTGAACCTCAGAATAGTTACACATATGCCACAAAGGTCCTGAATTACAGCTAAGGGAGACAAGCAGGAGCCAGGCTGGAAGTTCAAATCCATTAATCAGCCCCTAATTCATTATTGTCAGTTGGGGCAGGGCAGGTGTTGTAACTAATTTTGCAACTATGAAAGCACTTAGCAAGTGCAAAAGATCACTAATCAGGAAGCACTAAGGAAGCAGGTGCCAGCTAAAAAAATATTCTGTGACACATTAATCAGCCCCAAATTAATTCAGGTCACTTGAGGCAGGGAAGGTGTGCTTGCTTTGCCACAATAATGTACACTGACTGGACAACCAGAGGGTGCTGTGATGAAACAGAGGGTGGCATGGGTGGGCCAGAGGGTGGCATGAGTAGTCAGAGAGTGGCAGTGGTGACAGAGAGTGGAAGTGATGAAGAAGAGTGTCCCAAACAGGCTGGACACGTAGAAACAACAAGTTCGCAAAACTTGCGACCCGACAGGTAAGTTCGCGTTTGCGAAATTGTACAAAACCCTTGCGAACTGGCAGAAACCCACGCGAACACACAAAAAAAAATCCGCAAATTCGCGAGAATTCGCGGATTTTGCGAATTGCGAGTTTGCAAATCCGCAAAATTCGCGAACGCGAGATTCGCAAAATTCGCCCATGCTTACCTGAAACACAAGTGTGAAGTGGTTAGACCACTACATGCATAGTGCATAGGAGTTTGTACTACTCCGTGCCCTAAATCCTGGCTCACTGCATCAGTACATGTATACTGACTGAATAATTACCGTACTATAAGGAAAGACATTGGGTGAATTCATAATTGATTCAGTTTTACTTTACTGGAAGGATTACTACATGGTACTGAAAGAGTCACTATGGGATTGCAAGAGCACTCACAGAGTGTTTGCTGGAGTGTATGGATATTAACTGGGAAATTGTAGGCTTGAAACGCAAGTTTGAAGGTGGTTAGACTACTACATGCGTAGTGCATATGAGTTTGAAGCACTCCGTGCCCTAAATCCTGGCTAACCACATGAGTACATGCATACTGACTGAATGATTACAGTAATATATGGGGAGACAGTGGGTGAATTCATAATTCATTGAGTTTTACTTTACTGAAATGGATTAGTACATGGTACTGAAAGAGTCACTATAAGATTGCAAGAGCACTCACATGGTGTTTGCTGTAGTGTATGGATACTAACTGGGGAATTGTAGGCCTGAAACACAAGTTTGAAGGTGGTTAGACTATTTAATGCATAGTGCATAGGAGTGTCAAGCACTCTGTGCCCTAAATCCTGGCTCACTGCATCACTACATGCATACTGACTGAATAATTACAGTAGTATAAGAAGAGACAGTAGGTGAATTCATAATTGATTCAGTTTTACTTTACTGTAAGGATTACTATATGGTACTGAAAGAGTCACTGTGGGATTGCAAGAGCACTCACATAGTGTTTGCTGGAGTGTATGGATACTAACTGGTAAGTTGTAGGCCTGAAACAGAAGTGTGAAGGCGGATAGACCAGTACATGCATAGTGCATAGGAGTTTGAAGTACTCTGTGCCGCCCTAAAGCCTGCCTCACTGTATGAGTACATGCATACTGACTGAATGATTACAGTACTATTAGGAGAGACAGTGGGCAAATTCATAATTCATTGAGTTTTACTTTACTGAAGTGGATTAGTACATGGTACTGAAAGAGTCACTATAGGATTGTAAGAGCACTCACAGGGTGTTTGCTGGAGTGTATGGATACTAACTGGGGAATTGTAGGCTTGAAACGCAAGTGTGAAGGTGGTTAGACTATTACATGCATAGTGCATAGGAGTTTTAAGCACTCTGTGCCCTAAATCCTGGCTCACTGCATCAGTACATGCATACTGACTGAATGATTACAATACTATAAGGAGAGACACTCAGTGAATTCATAATTGGATGATCTTCAAAAACTAAGGTGACAGCACACATTTCATATACTTCATTACTGCATTTCAGTGTTAAAGCCTAACTCATTTTCCAAATACATAAGCAATCTATTTTCTAATTCTACCAAAAGTTAACAACAAGAAAGGTTTTTAAGCACTTATGTGTATGCAAACACATCAAGCAGCCAAATGATTCTCTCTCAATTTTCCCAAATGCGCACTGACTCACAGTGTGATTCTAGATAAATAACAGTATCCCTTGTACATGTTTGGCAAAAAACATATACTAGACTCGAACAGGTGACATGACTGCACACATTCAACATATTTTAGAAATGCACTGTACTGTGGATATTTTACTAATTTTGCAAATACATAAGCAATGACTGCTTTCAAATTCTACCAAAACTTGGCAACAGCATAGTTTTTTAACCAGTTATATATCTGCAAACACATGAAATACCCACCGGTTTCTCTCACAACAGTTCCCAAATGTACACAGACTCACAGTGTGGTTCTAGACAACCAAGACTATCCCTTGGACTTTAGCAAAACACATTGACTGATCTACAACAACTAAGGTAACAGCACACATTTCACATATTTCATTACTGCATTTCAGTGTTAAAGCCTAACTAATTTTCCAAATACATAAGCAATGTCTATTTTCTAATTCTACCATAACAGAACAGCAAGAAAGGTTTTTAAGCACTTATGTGTCTGCAAACACATCAAGCAACAAAGGTCAGGTCGCTCCCCCTCTATCGCACAGCTCCTCCTGCTGCGCTTGGGCTCCCGCTGCTGCTGCTCCGTGATGCTGTGAGGCACGGGTGCGATCCCACAAGGCCTGACTGCCGCCCGCCTTTCTGTTCTCCCTGCTGCCCAGTGTTTGCCCATTTTTGCTTATCTTACTGTTGATTGTGTAATTTTACTGTTTTGTGCCGTTTTTTTTCCTCTTTTCTTCCCTTCGCCTCTCCCCCCCTTTTTTCTTTAACCCCTGCCTATTCCCACCGCTAATCCCCGGCGGCCCACCCCCCTCGTCGCCCATTCACTGCTCCGCTCCCGCCTACCAGCTGCTCCTTCCTCCCCACCATATCATGGAGGCCGCTGTGCGACAGGAAGAGTGACCCTGACCCTGCTCGAAGGCCAGGTTGCACCCCTTCTGTTGCACAGCTCCTCCTGCTGCACCAGGGCTCCCGCTGCTGCTCCATTGTGCTGTGAGGCACAGGTTCGATCCCACATGGCCTGACTGCCGCCTGCCTTTCTGTTTTCCCTGCTGTCCAGTGTTAGCACCGTTTTTGCTTATCTTACTGTTGATTGTATAATTGTACTGTTTTGTGCCCTGTTTTTTTTTCCTCTTTTCTTCCCTTCCCTTCACCTCTCCCCCTCTCCCCTTTTTTCTTTAACCCCTGCCCGTTCCCGATGCTGCTCCCCGGCGGCCGGCCCCCTTTGTCACCCATTTGCCACCCCACTCCCGCCTCCCAGCTGCTCCTACCTCCCCGCCTTATCATGGAGGCCGCTGCGCGACAGGAAGAGTGACTCTGACTCTGCTCGAAGGCCAGGTCGCTCCCCCTCTGTCGCACAGCTCCTCTTGCTGCACCAGAGATACCGATGCTGCTCTGTGGCGCTGTGAGGCACGGGTTCGATCCCACAGGGCCTGACTGCCACCCGCCTTTCTGTTCTCCCTACTGCCCAGTGTTTGCCCCGTTTTTGCTTATCTTACTGTTGATTGTGTAATTTAACTGTTTTGTGCCCTGTTTTTTTCCTCTTTTCTTACCTTCACCTCTTCCCCTCCCCCCCTTTTTTTTAACCCGTACCCATTCCTGCCGCTGCTCCCCGATGGCACCGCCCCCCTTGTCGCCCATTCACCGCCCCGCTCCCGCCTCCCAGCTGCTCCTCCCTCCCTCCCTGCCTTATCATGGAAGCCGTGCAGCGGGCGCACCGCTGGCGCGCCTAAGGCAAGCCCGTCTGCGCCCATCGGTGCCTGGATCGCTCCCAGCGTCAGAACCCCTGGACTCCTGCGAAAGCTACAAAACCAGAACCCACTACAACGCCAGCAGCCTCCACGCACTCAACGCCGGCGGAAACAACACCTGCTTCCAGGCAGCCCCGAAACTGACCCACGGACCCTTCTCCTGCCGCACCTGCAGCAAACCACCAAACCTCCAAGGACTGGACCCTAACACCTCCGCTGCATACTCCTCAAGACCCGCTCCACATGCAAACACGCCATCGAGCTCTGGGATTAGATCGACACCTCTGCCCCAGACTTGGCCTTCATGACCGAGACCTGGTGGAATGACTCCTCAGGGCCCGACATCGCCATCCCGGATGGCTACAAGATCACCCGCAGGGATCGTGCCAACGGAGTCGGAGGAGGAATAGCCATCATCCACAAGTCCACCCTCAAGGTCGCCATCCATGCAGATGATACCCTCAACACCGCCGAACACCTGCACTTCCAGACCCACATCGACCCAAACACCACCCTCAGAGAAACACTCATCTACAGACCCCCCGGACCCCGGGCTCAGTTCAGCAACTCCATCGCCAACCTCGCCAGCACCCACGCACTCGCCTCCATGGACTACATCCTCCTCGGGGACCTGAACTTCCACCTCAAGAACAACAACGACCACGACTCGGCCACCCTGATCGACAACCTCGCCAACCTCGGCCTCAGACAACTTGTCACCGCACCCACCCACGCCGCCCGCCACATGCTGGACCCCGTCTTCTCCATAGGCTCCCATGTCACCTTCGACCACACCACCGAACTCCACTGGACCGACCACCGCTGCATCCATTTCACCTTCAAGAAATCAACCACACCCAACAGCTACCTCGCCACTGCTGGAGCAAAGTCAACTAGGACCAGCTGATCACCAACTTCACCCAGAACCCACCCACCGACCCCACCAACCCAGACGCCGCAGCCTGCAACCTCAGACAGTGGATCGACGACTGCACCAACACCCTCGCCCGCTCAAGAAACCCTCCAACAGCCATGCCATCAAGAGAGCTACCTGGTTCACCGATGAGCTCCAGACCTCCAAAAGCGCATGCCGGAAACTAGAGAAGACATGGCTCCACAAATGCACACCGGACAACCACACAGCCACAAGGATGCAATCCACAGACAACACCACCTCATCTGATTAACCAAAAGATCCTCATTCAAAACCCCGCATGGACAACAACGCACACGACAGAGCTCTTCGGCATCGTAAAGGAACTGTCCAACCCCAGCGCCAACACCAACGACATCCCTCCCTCACAAGAACTGTGCGATTCACTAGCCATCTTGTTCCACCGCGAGATCGCTCACATCCACGACAGCTTCAATACCACGACCACCCCAACTACACCAGACGCCACCTCCCCTGTGAACACCACCAGAACCAACCGTCTGACCTCCTGGTCCAACGTCAACAACGACAAGACTTGCAAGATCATGAACTTCATCCACTCAGGATCTCCGTCAGACCCATGCCCACACCACGTATTCAACAAAGCAGACACAGCCATCGCACCCCAACTACGGAAGGTCATCAACATCTCCTTTTAAACAGTGACAATCCCGGAAAGCTGGCAGCATGCTGAAATCAACACCCTCCTCAAGAAGCCCAAATCAGACCCCAAGGACCTCAAGAACTTCCGGCCCATCTCCCTGCTCTGGTTCCTGGCAAAGGCCATCGAGAAAATCATCAACATACAATTGACCCGCCACCTGGAAGACAACATCATCCTAGACCTGTCCTAGTCCGGATTCAGATGCAACCACAGCACGAGACAGCCCTCATCGCCACCACAGAAGACATCAGGCGCCAACTAGACAATGGCGACACATCATCCCTCATCCTCTTGGACCTGTCAGCCGCCTTCGACAAGGTATGCCATCGCACTCTAAAGACACGCCTCCTAGAAGCCAGAATCCAAGAGAAGGCCCTTGACTAGACCATGAACCCAGAGAGTCCGCCTCCCACCCTTCCAATCCAAAGCCACCAACATCATCTGCGGCGTCCCCCAGGGCTCATCCCTCAGCCTGATGCTGTTCAACATCTACATGGACCCCTCGCGCAAGTGTCCCGCCATCACGACTTCAACATCATCTCCTACGCTGATGACACCCAGCTCATCCTCTCCCTGACCAAGGACCCACACACCACCAAAACAAACCTCCACAAGGGAATGAAGGCCGTCGCTGACTGGATGAGGAGCAGCTGTCTGAAGCTAGACTCGGACAAGACAGAGGTCCTCATACTCGGACCCACCGCCTCAGCCTGGGACGACTCCTGAAGGCCGACCACAATGGGAACAGCACCAACACCCACCGACCATGCTTGCAACCTTGGATTCATCCTCAACTCGTCCCTCTCCAAGTCTAAACAGGTCAACGCCGTCTCCACCTCCTGCTACAACACCCTCCGCATGCTCCACAGGATCTACAAGTGGATCCCAACCAAAACAAGAAGAACGGTGACACATGCTTTGTCAGCAGCAGACTGGACTATGGCAACGCACTCTATGCAGGAATCCCAGCCAAACACCTACGAAGACTACAGCGCATCCAAAACGCCTCCGCCCGACTGATCATCAATGTCCCCTGCCGCTGCCACATCACCCCCAGCTGAGAAACCTACACTGGCTCCCCGTCAACAAGAGGATCACCTTCAAGATCCTCACCCATGCACACAAAGCACTCCACAACCCCAGACCATCCTACCAGAATGAGGTTCCACACCCCCACCCGCTAGCTCTGCTCCGCCAGCCTCGCCCTCGCCTCTGTCCCCCGCATCTAACGTATGACCTCTGGTAGCAGATACTCTCCTACCTCGCCGCCAAGGCCTGGAACACCCTCCCTACCCACATACAGCAGACCCAAGACCTACTCGCCTTCAGAAGACTCCTCAAGACCTGGCTCTTCAAAAAAAATCAGCACCCTTCCTCCCCTCAGCGCCTTGGGACCCTCACGGGTAAGTAGCATGCTTTACAAGTACTCTGATTGATTGATTGATTGAAGCAACCAAATGTTTCTCTCTCAATTTTCCCAAATACACACTGACTCACAGTGTGATTCTAGACAAATAACAGTAGCCCTTGCACTTTAGCAAAACACATTTACTAGTCTGAAATAGGTGACATGACTGCACACATTCCATATATTTTTAGAAATGCACTGTACTGTGGAAGTTTTATTCATTTTGCAAATACAATGACTGCTTTCAAATTTTACAAAAACTTAGCAACAGCATAAATTGTTAACCGGTTATATATCTGCAAACACATTAAATACCCACAGGCTTCTCTCACATCAGTTCCCAAATGTACACAGACTCACAGTGTGATTCTAGACAACCAATACTATCCCTTGGACTTTATTAATACATTGACTGATCTACAAAAATTAAGGTGACTGCAAACATTTAACATATTTCATTACTACATTTCAGTGGTAAAGCTTAGATCATTTTCCAAATACATAAGCAATGTCCATTTTCTAATTGTACCAAAACTTAACAACAAGAAAGGTTTTTACGCTTATGTGACTGCAAACACATCAAGCAAGCAAATGATTTGCTCTCAATTTTTCCAAATGCACACTGACTCACAGCGGGATTCTAGACAAATAACAGTATCCCTCGAGCATTAGCAAATAACATTTAGTAGTCTGGAACAGTCAACATGACTGCACACATTCCACATATTTTCGGGCACAGTCTCACAAACTGAATCCAGACAAGCAAGACTACTCCCTGTACTTTACCAAGAGAAACACATTAATCTTATTAAAAACAAACACACCACAAACAACCTCTCACAACAGTATAAGTTACCTTTCAAATTCATTTGTAGATTAAGAAGTATGTCAGACACACACCAGATTTTCTTATACAGAATCTCTGTACTGTGCAGCTCTTAGCAAAACCAATAAAATGGCAAGCTTTCCATCTCATTCTGCACACATATACATGTAAATATCAAATCACATTGCTTCCCACATTATTTCAAAAGCTAGCACACATTTCTATTGGTTACACATTTTAGCCCTTTCCAAGTGACATAAATTTGAACCCTACCCCCAATCTGCTCACTGCCTGTTACCATAGAAACAGTTCATGGAACACTTAACTAAACTCATAGGTCTCAAGTTCAGCACACAATGTTGCTAATCCAAACAGCAAGTGTGCTTGACTTTTCAAAATATCAGCATATCCTCTGTAATGTTTCTTTCAAACACTTTTTCTTATCCAATAAGAAACATGCTTTTAAAAACCAAAAACATGCAACCTACTTTTCAGACTAAAATGATATCAAACAACCAATCATTTCTTTTCTTTTTTCAAAACTGCATTTTAGCCACTATTTTAGAAAAATCTCACTTCTCAAACTGCCATTTCACATACAGAGACCATCTGAGTGCTTCCAGACCTCCCTTCAAGATGCTTAGAGTGTGGATTGTGGGACACAGCTATATTTTCTCGAGCCAAAGGTATGCAGAAAACAGATACGTGGACAAAGACCTAGCTTTGCCAAATGTAGACATCAAATGGATTGGACAGAGAGGGTTAAAGTGGCACCAATTGATGCCATTGGTTTAATCTTTTTTGCATCTCCAACACCCTAACCTCATAACTGTGCACAGCGGTGGTAATGACCTAGGCACATTCACTGGGTTAGGTTTGGAAATGCTTATAAAGGACACCTTTACAGAATTGATGTCACTTTTCCCCCAAACTGCCTCTGTCTATTCTAACATATGCCAAAGACAGAAATGGAACTGGTCCAATCAATTGTGTCCACAGATTGAGAAAGCTAAGAAACATGTCAATAAATCTGTTTCTGCTTTTCTCCGAGATTATAAGATGGGGTCATTTAGCACAACAATCTGCGTTTCAATTTTGTCCACAGATTGAGAAAGCTAAGAAACATGTCAATAAATCTGTTTCTGCTTTTCTCCGAGATTATAAGATGGGGTCATTTAGCACAACAATCTGCGTTTCAATATGGATGGCATCTATAGGAGAAATGGTGTACATTTTACAGATGAGGGTAATAGAGTCTTCCTCTTGAACTTTAGTGTCTGCATAGGTACTTACTTGTAGGTACCAACATCTCTAAATAAACACAAGCGCTCTTTTTAGAGCCACCCAAGAACTAAACACAAAAGCTTGATGTATATCTGAAAAATATTATTATTTTTTTTGAGTCATGCACCCAACACATAGAAGTCGTGCACCAGACATGCTAGAGTCATGCACCCTACAAGTTATGAGTCGTACCTTCAATGCATGCACATCAGGGGGCCGCGCTGAGCACCGCGCTGGGTGCGCGACTCCTAATTTTACTGTAAAGAAATAAATAGCCTCTATCACTAATTTCTATTATCCCTGGTAACCCCATCCCCTGGGGCTTATATGAAACAGTGGGGACCATGGGCGGAGCCCCAATGCCCCCATGGTCCCAGACGGTTTCCCGCGTCCTTGGGGATCCGGAATTGCTTTTCCACATGGGGAGCTGTTAACATGCTTGGATTTTGAAAGAGAGAGCAGGTTTCCCTGCTCTCTATTTCACAATCCAAACCAAGTTTGCTATGGGAGGGCAGAAGCCTTGGCTCCCGCCCTCCCATAGCAAACAGCAGTGTCCCAGGGGGGTGTACCCCAGGGCACTGCAGGTGCCAGCCCTGGGGGTTGGCGGTCCCCAGGGCCACAACAAGGCTCTAGGAGGGGGCCGCATGGCCCCCCTCCAACAATACACAAAGCCACGTGGGGTGATGATCCCCAGGGCTTGAGTGGCACTTGAGCCCCCAACCACGTATTTTGCTGGGGGTCCTTGGAGCCCCACCAACCATTTATTTTGTAGCCCCAGAGAGTGGCGGTCCGCGGGGCTAGGGAGTCACTCTTGGGCCCCCATACATTTTAATATTTTGCCCCTGGGACTTGGCCCCTCGGGCGTATTATGAAAGAAGTTCCGTTATATATATATATATTTTTTTTTTACGGCAGCATCCGCGCACCCTGCGTGTACTTTGCCGTTGTGGGAGTCCTTGTGGAACCCCCTAAGCAGGTCTAGAGGGTCAGGGTATTTCTACCCTGCCCCACTTATATGTTTTGCACACTTATTCCAGTAACATCTTCAGCAACGCATCTATCGAGGCACAAAATGGCTGCCAACACTTCCTGGTTTCGAATGTTGACAACCACTTGACAGCCAATTAGCATTCAGAGCACGATCAGGATGGTGCGCTTAGGATGCGCTCAGGATGCCCAGATCCACAGTGGCCATAGATATATAAATACTTTTAATTGTAATTTTCTCAGGAACTACTGAACAGATTGACACCATTTAAGCAAAAGGCACGAGTCTGAACTGAGGATTACCTCTTTGCCAAATTTGGCGTAATTCCGTTCAGCAGTTCAGGCTGTAGCCGTGATGAACGGTTCCTATGGAAAATTGCATAGGAAAAACACGTTTTGGGACCCCCTTTTTTTCTCCGCCTCCGCTACACGAATCATTTCCATACTTTCAGGATAGGATCGGAACAGAGCACCCAGTTTTGAAAATTTCACGAAGATTCGTCAACCGGCGCCAAAGTTATTCCAAATAGAATGTTGCAGGTTTCCTATGGCAAATAGGTCCTAACTATAACTACCTACTAGCAACCGCCAGTAGGTAATATATATATATACATATATATATTCACTGAAAAAAATATAGGTTTCAGGCAGGTTATAGTTAGGAATTATCATTTAAAAAATCTCAGAAATTCATTGAAAAAAACATGTTTCAGGGGTGTTATAGTTAGCTGGACATTTCACTCATACAAAACCATTGAAATTCCTCCATTATATGTAGTTGTACTAACTGTAACTCTCAGACCAGCAATCCACTGGTGATGATGTCACATATTACATCATTCATGACATGGTCAGTGACATCACTGATGACATCACTGATGACATCGCTGATGACATCATCCAGTGAATTTGTTTTGGTTTATTATTTAAATATGTATTATATATACACCAATCTGCAGTGAAGAATCAGTGGATATATAAATATCTGGATAGAGGATTTAGTAGCAGTGTGATTGATTGTTTACTTGAGTAATTTATAGAGTCTCACTAAATATATTGGATAGTGACTAAACTGTGATAATATCTGTATTACTTTTTCAGTTGTTGTGTAAAGTGCTGTACCAGTTGGTTACTAGCTATGTGAAAGACTATACAAGTTTTTGATTAGTTAACTGATTATTTGTAATGGGGAGTGAATGTGTGTGTGCTTCGGTGGGGGATCTGTGACTGCCCAAAGATATGTGAATAGTTAATTAAGTAAGAATATTAGATTAAGACTATGTGTTATAATATTTGTTTAAGTGGAGCTCTATCGGAAGCGGGGACACTTACCTGACAGCCTGCTGGGCAGCGCAAGACACCAGACGCTTTGCTGCAAAATGCCTCAACTTCATTGCCACCATTAGCAACGCCAATGCTACTGCTGGACTCCATTTCACGACAGCACTCGCGGAGTGCACGCCGCCACCGCAATTGTAAGCCCCAGGAGGTGCTTAAAAAGAGCAGTGAGCTCCTGCGTCTCAGGACATGCGCGGGCGATGCCGGGCGAAGCTCGGGCTAAAGGTGGGCCCGTCTTTGCCCGTCACTGACCAGAGGTGGCCAGGCTGGGCCATCCCTCTTGCCTTGGATTCCCGGGACTAAGGTGATTATATATGATGGCTACAGCAAATGTCCCCGCTCGCATCCACGGGAAACGTACATGTGCGGCAAAACAGCCCCGTTTACAGCCAAATAGTCCCTCACCAACTTTGCCCACAGCTATTAACGTAATGCTTCAGAAGGCGATTGGGGTAGTTACCTCAGAAATCGAACTTACTGAAAGACGATTATCTATTACCCCTGATTTTTCTCCCTTGGTATCACCTACTTTAGCAAATGTTGTGAATTCCCCTGAACCTATTGTTCATGAAACAGCCCCTTCACACGATTCTGTGCACCTTCCCACACTTAGTACAAAAACTAGCAGGTGAGGGTACTGCTGCCGTGACTAGGAAAACTAGGTAAAGAAAGCAGGGGAACAGTAAGGGTCTCAAGGGAAAAAAGGCAGAGACTGAGAATGCGAAAGGCATACCAAATATATCCAGCTTAGAAAAACCCTTGGGCAACAAACATGCTTCCTTGTTAGCCCAACCTTATCTCTCTCGGGCCCAAACATTGTTATTAGATATTCTTACCTAATGTAGAACCATTGTGAAGGAAGAGGTTGCTCCTACTCTTGACTATATTCAAAAGTTAGCAGCTAGTGTGGGTAAAGTACAGGTAATTTCCAACAGAATGTCATCCCTACTACATCATCTAGATGTCAAAATTTGAGTCCCCAGATTCACCAGAATACACCTGAGACCCGGCTAATTCAATCAAACACAGAAATCATGCTGCCCCTGGATCAAGCTAATTGTAATAAGGCAGTATATAATAATAAAGCTGTAGAAAAGAGTACTCCTGTATTAGAAGGGCAAGCTCAATTAGGACATCAGGGTCTGACAGAACGTCATCCTTATTTAGGGATGAAGGCCCAAATGCAAAACCAGCGCTTAGGGGCAAACTTAATTAGTAATGCTGTAACGGGCAACATACTCACTGCAGGGAATGGAGGTGGTGGCCTCTTAAGATAAACTCAAATATTGTCCCTTCCAACCATACATTTACCCCCAGCGGTGGCCCCATATGTAATTACTTTGGCTGGAATCCCCAAACTTAAGCACGGACAGGAGGAATCACAGCTAGATATTTGAAATAAGATCTTGTTTTGGATGGCAACACATAAACAATTTACTTACAATAGGGCTGGTGAGATTCTGATGGTTCAGAGCGTGGCTTGGGTGGGTCCTACAAAAAAAACAATACAAGGGGACTGTGTGATTGTTAATTGTAAGTACCCAAAAGTTGTACGTAGATTAGTAACCCAACCTTTTTGCCCTCTGGAACAACAAACAGCCGTGTTTAATTTGGAATTATTTTATCCCTTCTCCCGTAGTGTGGGTGAAGCCTATACCGCCTTGGATTGCGGCAGATGGCTAATGGAATCTCACAAACCCCCTACAACTCTTTCACATTACTCTTCCTCCTTTAATATTCCGGTCTCAAATCGATTTGGGCTATTTGAGGATGTAGATTGACTGGGAGGGCCTGAAGCCTCTAAATATGGTACACTTGGATCATGGGCCCCTGATGCATCATCTCATTCAAGTCAGGTCTATTAATTAATTAATTGTGGGTTTCTAACGCGCTAGAATCGACTCCCGAAGGAGTATCTCTGCACAATAGACCGCTGGGGAACCCGTCCTGGCTTTCCCTGTGAGATGGTCCCTACTGGGTATCTCCAAGGTAAAACCAGGCATCGCCGGCGTATGTGGGGGGCCGTTGTGGAGATGAGGCAAGCTAATGCCCAGAGTTGCAGAGTGTGATCCCTGGTTAGAGTAGGCACAGAGGTGAGAATTATCGAGTCCGCTGACCCTGGTCCACCACCCTGCCGCGTCGGGAATTGAACCCTGGTCCCGGGCCATCCTCTGCTCCCAGGTCTGCCGCCTCTAACCAGTGAGCCACATCACTCCACTCTATCAACATCTTACAGTGAATAGCGAGGCGGGATTGGACCTACAAAATTGGTTGCAGGATTGCTCTCTTCGGTGTGAGGAGTCCCAAATGATGAACAGGGCGGAACCGATCGAAAACTGATGGGTACCTTTACAATTGTGGAGTTGTCCTGTGGTACTTGATTGTTTTTTCTTTCTTTCTTCTTTTGTTATATTCCTTTTGATAGTCAGGCTCAATTCAACAGTTTTTTTTAGACCCGCAATCACTTATTTGTGTATTTACTGATTTGGCAGACCAACTTAGCCCAATAGTGACTAAATCCAGGTCAAACCAGAAGACCCAATCATGGTTTGATCATAAGTGTAAGAAGGCAAAGCCTCTATTAATCGAGTCAATTAAAGCCCCTGATAGGAGACAAAATAAATTCAGGAGGCAGGAGTATAAGCAGGTGATTACAGAGGCTAAACAGCTCTGGGAAAATAGTAAATGGGACAGTATAAAAAGCTCTCTGGAGAATAGGAATATGCGGGAATTCTGGGCAATAGTGAGAACTATAAATACCAAGTAGAAATCTCCCAGTGGGAGTTGTCCCCCAGTGCACCGCAGTGTTACCCGAAGGTATAGTAAAGTTCAATCAAAACACCAATATCATTCCAAATTTGTTTATGATTGATCGTTTTGAAGTAATCATTCCAAATTCATTGCTTAATCCGAGTGGTAACAGTATTCCTTAGATATCAGTAAATACATCCACGATTTTCTTTTCTACATCCCTATGCATTTCGGGCTTATCCAGCCCTTCATCAGGGGAATAGTCTGAAACAATAATAAAAAACGGACTGTTTTCAGGGATGATATCCCCTATGTATCAACAGCTTAATCAATAATGCATTGTGAACAACATACAAATAAACTCCATAGTTTTAAGACATGCAAAATGTATTACAAAGATACTGTCAACTGATAATACCAGATAGGTGATCTTAAGGGTGAAAATGCACTAAATACGAGAAATACAACCATGACTGAAACAAAGTCCATAAAATGTGAAGTGCACTTGGAAAACGTACACACCGTGTTAATGGACAGTCCTGAATTAAAAGTGCCAGTGCCACTCAAACAAACGACCCAAGCGAATATGCGCTAAAATGAGTGAGGTTTGCTTATTAAAGTTTGTGTCTGTGAGTGAAAACCAAATCACCCCCGAGTGACAAACTTACTAGAAAAGATGATATCCACGCAGGATATACCACAGATTCCTGCTCGCGTATACAAGGCGAGCTGAATGGTGCTCGTATTTCAAACAGCACGCCCGGTGTATTCAAGCGGCATAGACGACGGACTGGGAAACGGTCCGAGTATGGGGGCCATTGAAAGACAGTGTGATAAAGGGAGTAGTGAAGCATGCAGCGGCCATATTGAATAAGTGAAAAACGAACGAGGAGGATATGTCCTCGATAGCAGAAATAGAATAAAGATATGGTAACCCAAAAAAAATAGAAAGTGTGAAAGGAGGAAAATGAAACAATTGTAAGACATGTAAAATGTAACTAATGTGTGTATCAAAGACAGTTAGAGTTAAACAGATCATTAATCAGAGATAACACAAGAATTCCATACGATCATTTAGCCCTGTGGGCTGCATCGTGCTCAAATACCGTATCCAAAAGTTTTCCCTTTGTAGTAGTCTATTCTTGATACATAGGAGATATCATCCCTGAAAACAGTCCGTTTTTTATTATTGTTTCAGACAATTCCCCTGATGAAGGGCTGGATAAGCCTGAAATGCATAGGGATGTAGAAAAGAAAATCGTGGATGTATTTACTGATATCTAAGGAATACTGTTACCACTTGGATTAAGCAATGAATTTGGAATGATTACTTGAAAACGATCAATCATAAACAAATTTGGAATGATATTGGTGTTTTGATTGAACTTTACTATACCTTCGGGTAACACTGCGGTGCACTGGGGGACAACTCCCACTGGGAGATTGCTACTTGGTATTCATCTCAACGCTGATTGGTTTAGACAGCGAAGCCCTGGTCTGCACGCACCAACTTTGTACCTTTTCAATTGTTGGTGTACTTACGGTGCGTGTCTTATCTCATTGATTCAATAGTGAGAACTGTAAGTGGATATGGTCAAGTGGCAGACGAGCCGAATATTGCGCCTGAGAAGTGGATGGAACATTTTGGGGCGCTGTATGGTTATTTCCATGATGCAGACAATCTCCCAGAAAGAACATATCGACTTTGCATATAGTCTTGAAAATGCTCCCACACTGCCCAGAATGAAAACTGATGTAGGTACAATGATAACATTGTTGGAGGTGGAAGGTGCGATTAAGAGACTCCTGGCAGGCAAAGCACCTGGCATTGATAAAATCTTTAGGGATCAACCAACAGTATGGACTCCATACTCCTGCCTGATGTTTAACGCTATACTCCAGGGCTCCCCTATACCTAAAACCTGGCTGGGAGCTGAGATTGTACCAGTGTTTAAAAAGGGCTCTCCATTAATCCCTGCAAATTATCGTCCAATTAGTTTGATCGACGTTAGCCAAAAACCTTTCGCACAGATTATCCTCGATTGGCTCCAGCCTTGGATGGAGGAATATGAGATATTGAGCCCATATCAAGCTAGATTTAGGGAAAAACATCCACCATAAACCAACTTCTTAGATTGCAATTTTTGTATTTGAAAACGGTGAAAGTAGAGGGTGGCAGCCTCTACTTAATTTTTGTTGACCTTAAGACGGCTTTTGATCTGATACCTCGCGACATCCTGTGGGTGGTACTGGCGGAAATGGGGATCCACCACCTACCTCCTTGATATTATCAGGAGACTTCACTAAAAAAATGTTGCCCCAGTTAGGAGTGACAAAAGGGGTGTTTTGACACCTATGTTTTCGGTTAATAGAGGAGTGAGACAGGGGTGTGTGCTGGCCCCCACCCTTTTCTGTATTTTCGTCAATGCCTTAATTGCCCACCTTATGGGGGTCAAAGACATCGATGCCCCGAAAATAAGAAATGAACGGCCTAGATACGCAATGACTCCAATTAAATGCGTTCAACATAATCAATATTGTCCTGCATAATGACGTGATCTCTCACCTAATTCTGTCTCATCTCTGAATCATTTTCAAGACCTGTTGGTCCATACTGTAAATCTGACGCAGTAGGCACTTCCGTACAGACACCTCTACAACACGGGCCTAAAAGAAAGGTGGAATGTATCAGGCACACTGCAGACGTGCCAATAACCAAATATTGCCAAGTATTACATTAATTTGTGATCTTTGACCTTGTTCAGTCACATCGATGTTAAAGTTATGTTTCTATTTATTTATTATATTGTTATCTTAAAGTTACGTTTCTAGTTATTTATTGTTGTTTTGATAAAAGTTAATAAAAAAAGTATATACGTCTTCTTTTTCTGACAACATTTCACTATTATTTAGTGTGATAATCATATGCTTAGAAAACATTAAACAATTAAAAATAGAAATGATGTTCATAACTAGAAGTATAATACTGAGGCTTACTCTTTACCAGCTCTTTACCAGAGTCTGTAGCTGCGATTAACGGTTCCTATGGAAAATTTTAAAAACTCCTGCACAGTAACTGTTTGGATTAGCAACATTGTGTGGTGAACTTGTAACCTGTGTGCTCACTTAAGTGTTCCATGAACTGTTACTATGGTAACAGGCAGTAAGCAGTTTGGGGGTAGGGTTGAAAGGTACTTGCTGTACAGAAACCGTTATATTTTCCCAGGATCCTCTACATGACAGCGAAGAAAGCAAAGTAAGACAGACCACTGTGTAGCAGGTTTACAAGCCCCTTGCGCCACTTTCCCATCACTTTTCCCATGTTAAAAGTGGTGCAATAGTGGCGCAAGGGACTTGTAAATCTACCCCATGTACATTACGAGCAAAAGAAGTACACAACTATTCAAATTCTTTATCGATCACAATTAAACATTGTTGCTTCACGATTTACAACGCACTTCACTAAATACTTTGTGCCTATTTAAATGGGAGACGGGATTGTCGACATTACAAAACTTAGGGTCATATTTACAAGGACGGTGTTAAAATTGTCGCTGCTTTAACAGCAGCAAACTACAACTAAAACGGCGATAATGGACTTCAAAATCCTTTGTTTTCTTACCGGAAGATTTTTTCAACATTGCTGTTTGTTATGCTAGAGCGAGAGCCGAGGCTCTTGCCCTGCCATAGCATACTTGGGGGCATATTGTCAAGGACAGAGTTAACATGCTCTGGTGTTAACCTGGGCGTCTATTGGAATTCTCACAAATTCTCCAATGCGTATTATTAAGCCATTATGGCTGATTTAACAGCACTTTCCCAATGCTAAAGCGACAATAATTTTAACGCTGTCCTTGTAAATATGCCCCCAATATCGCGAGAAATACAGCGATAATGTAGGTTCACAAGTGGAAAACTTATTAATATAAGACTGGGGACTCAACATGTCAATCCACCTTGCATATTAAACATGCTGTAGTCTACCTCAGAACAGATGTTAGGATCCAACATAAACAGCAATTAGCGAGAGTTTTCCCATCAGTCCTCAAATCCAGGTCCGCCTTGTAAATACAACACTATTGTCATACCTCCCTCTTCCTTTTTATATTCTCAGAAACACCTACCTTGCCACTCATTGGAGATACGAGGTGAGCCCTTAGCAAACCTGCTGCTAACATGCATTAATGCATCTTAGCGACACCTAGTAAATAGAGAGGTATAATTTTCACTGCATTTTTTAAATAATTGCGGCAAAATGACACTTGTTAATATGCCCTCAAGTTTGCTATGACACAACGGGAACCTCGACTCCCGCCCTGCCATACCAAGCAGCAGTGTCCCGGGGTAGACACCCCGAGACACAGCAGGAGTCGCTCCTGGTGGGTGGTATTCCCCAAGGCTTTCGACTGCTCCAGAATGGAGACCAGGTGGCTCCCCTCTCAAAATATAAAAAGCCCCGGAAGGTGGTAATCCACGGGGCTTAGGCGAACCTTTGAGCTCCCTCACCCATTTATTTTGTAGCATCGAGGACTGGTGGTCCCCGGGCTACAGGGCTCCTCTGGACCCCAATCAAATGTAATATTTTAGACCCCGGGATTTAGCCGTCACAGGTAGCTAATTTTTATACAAGCACAGGAACCCCCGCTTCGTTTTTATTTTTAATATGGCGAATCCATGCACCCAACGCACATTTCTCAGTTTTTTCCCCCAAAATAAAAATACATTTTGGGGTCTCTAGGGGTTCTTGTGGGAGTCATGAGTGATGTCACTGACCATGTCATGAGTGATGTAATATGTGACGTCATCAGCAGTGCATTGCGAGCGCGCGAGTTATAGTTAGCTGAACTAACTATAACAGAGACATTTCAATGGTTTTGTATGAGAGAAATGTCCAGCTAACTATAACATGGATGAAACCTATGTTTTTTTCAGTGAATTTCTAAGGTTTTTTAAATGCTAATTCCTAACTATAATGTGGCTGAAACCTCTGGTTTTTGCAGTGAATTTCTAAGGTTTTTTAAATACTAATTCCTAACTATAACGTGCCTGAAACCTATGTTTTTTTCAGTGAATTTCAAAGGTTTTGTAAATAATAATTTATAAATGTATTAATTATTATGTCTTTCTTTTTACACTAATTTCTTATATCTTTAATATAAATATTTATAATTATTTTATTTTTTAGATTATATTTCATATTCGTATTATAAAATACTAACAAAACTAAATTCCAAAGTAATTTTTGGATTAATTATTGCTTGACTTCGGTTGCAAGTATAACACAGCTCCAGCAATGCTCTTGGGACTCTATGCTCATAATGCTGTATCAATCTTTACACCTGCTTCAAGCATGTGCAAGGTTTTGATGCAGCATAAGCTCAAAAGTGACTGAATGAAATGTTATACATTTCACTCAGTCACTTTTAGGAGGTGTTGCTGCGCCCCATTTTGCACAGGAAAGCCTCTTCTGGCACAGGACTTTACAATGTAATACACCCTCCAGATGCGTCACATTGTTAATAGGACACACCATGGTACATCTTTTGCACCACCGCTGTCTCACAAAAGTGACGCAACGGCTGTGTAAAAGAGGCACAAGGGGATTATAAATCCGCCCCTAACACATACAAATTCACCCAGGCAGTTTCACCAGCAGCGCAAATTGAAGCATAGACTTCTAACATGTTTATGTACATATATTACATTCAAGTGCTTCGGACATACTACAGTATACTTTAGGTAAACACCTTATAGATTTTTGCTGTAGCACTTCCTTATACTTCTGCACTTTCATAATCTCCATAAACTAGTAATATATTCATTCATTCAATTATCAACTACACATTCATTCTGACAAACTTTTACACACTAACATAGAAATATAGTTCTTTCTTTCACCATTGAAGGTAGTTCTAAAAAGAACTGTTTTATAGGTTTAAGCGGAACAAAAGAATAAAAAAAAAACCTAATGTCGAGAACAGCGATGCTCCTGCATCCTGCATTTCATCAGGTCCATAGACTGTTCGCCATAACACAAAAGTTTATCGCAATAAATGCATAGAATTTTAACTTTAGCAAAGTCAGAATCAATTTGTGGGTGTGGACTGCTTGCTGAAAATGCTGCTCCAGCAGTTGATGTGCTTGGTGTAGCAGCAGGTAGGTTCTCGTGCATTGTGCGCCTTGCAGCTGGAGCAAAGTTGTTGGGGTGCAAGTGCTTCACGTATCGCACCATATTTGATGTCCGAAAGGAGTATTTTTTACATGGATCACCCCTTGAAAGAGTTGTTTCGCAAATTTTACAGGTTACTTTTGGAGCATTAACCTTTTTGTGTCCTTTTGGAAAAGTAAAAAACTTCCAAATTAGAGTTTCTTCCCTCTTCATTGGAGGATCTTCGGGAATGAAATCTCCCTCTGAAGAACTACTGGAACATGAGTCCATTGCTCTTATTATTGTGATCATCCTTCTATTTGAGAAGATTCTCAGAAGAAATGCTTCTTCTTAGAAACTCAAAGTAGAATAATTATAATTGGACAGAACTTTCAACAGTCGCAATAGGAAAAGTTACGAAAAAATCAAATCTCTACTTTTAAAGTCACATGGCTTTACGTACGCTTATGATGCGCTTGCACAGCTCTTTCAATACGAGTACGCATCATGTTCTACCGAAATTTATGTCATTGTTTTTAAAAGTAATATATGATTGTTACAAGTATTAAAAAAAATAATAGTTATCCCAAATGTCTGCCCTTAGTATGTACGATAAATTCATAAATCAATGTTTTAAAGCAAGTAGAAACATTGCTGCCTTTCCCGTACAGACGCCGTACATGATGTCACAACGAAACTTTAATGCAACGCGTAACATCAAAGCATATTCGTACCGTATGCGTGGGTACACGCTGAGTATAATACACAGTACAATCTATGGTGCGATCACCCTCTCAGTGACAAATCAGACCACAGGGCACGCTAAGGACAATGATTAGAAGTGCTGACTCATTGCAGATCTGATTCTGGGCCTGCCTCTGCGTACATTATAACACTGCCCCCATCTCTCTGTGTTGTTAATTGTTAGTGCAGACACTCATACTTGCACATGCACACTGCATGCCCGCCCACACTGCCCACATGCCACCACCTAGTATGCTTCCTATCACTAACCCTGCAAACTAACATTAGCCAATGAGATGTCCCCCAGAACCGTCATTCTTGCAGACCGCGAAAACGCTACCGATCACCTCGTTCGGCTTGATTTGGTCAGCCCCCGCGGTTCCCATATAATGAGGGCACTGACATGAGCACGCTCTCTTATGCCTGCCTGTGCTGTGGTGACAAACAAAGTATCGTTATCAACTTTACTATGAACTGATTGCTCGAGCGGAGGAGGACTCCTGACACTCGACATGGTGTCACTGCTGCTGCCGCCGCCAGCCACAATACCATAGGCGCCGCCCGCATGCAAAACACCCAAGACTCAGCGAAACCACAACCTTTGAAGGCACGACAAAAGACGACAAAAGCAAAGGTAAGAGAAGACGTCACAACATCAGCCTCCACTGTAAATTGTATATCCATAATACTATTTTTCTCTCCTTCATATGGCTTTCCTACCCCTCAATGGTTTTAAATTGTATGCACATAGTTTTAAAGTTTTTTTCTGCGTCACATGGCCCTCCCGAGCCTGTATTCTTATTTATCTTCCTTTGATGATCCTAATATTTCCTTCTGTGTCACGGAGCAGTCCCACTCCTCTTTTTTTTATAAACTAAGCGTGCATTAATTTCTGTGTTGTATTTTTGAAGAGTCTCCCGTGCTTTGGAATCTGTTCTTTTTATTGTATGTACATGATGGTATTCTTTTCTACATCACATGACCCTCCTACCCCTCAACAGTTTCAAAGTGTGATTACTTAATTGAAATATTTCTTTATAAGTCACAAGGTCCTATACACCTCTAATTTTTATAAATTGTGAGTGCATACATTTCTGTGTCGTATTTCAGGCCTCCATTATTAATTCTGCATGCATGATGGTATTTTTTTTCCTGAGTCACGAGGCCCTCCCGAGCCTGTATTCTTATTGATCTTCCTTTGTTGATCCTAATATTTTCTTCTGTGTCACGGAGCACTCCCAGCCCTCTTTTTTTAATAAACTGACCGTGAATGAATTTCTGTGTTGTTATTTTGAATACTGTCATGTGCTTTGGTATGTGTTCTTTTTATTGTACATTCATGATGATATTCTTTTCTCCATCACGTGGCCCTCCTACCCCTCAACGATTTTAAATTGTATATACATAGTATAAATGTTTCTTTCTGCGTCACAAGGTCCTCCAGACCTCTAATTGTAAAACTTCTCTGTGCATAAATTTCAGTTTTGTATTTTTAAACTATCACGTGCTTTAGCCTGTATTGATACAAATTGTGCGTTCATAATAGTATTATTTTTTTTAATCCGTCACATGGCCCTCCCATCTCTGTTTTGCTTTATTTTTGTGGAATATATACTTTCTAGTTCATCGTATTTTCCCCCTCCTAATTCTCCCATTAGTTTTAAAATTTATTACTGCGTCACGTGACACTCCCAAACCTGTATTCTTTAAAATGATGCCTACATGCTTGTAATAGTTACTACTACCTCATATGGCCCTCTCAGACCTCTATTTAAATTAATGTTTAAGAGTACAATCAAGTAACGTTTAGAAGACTATGATAAATGTAAGATATTTTTTAAAGTTTTTCAAAGAAACTATGTTCCTTTTAAATATATATTCATTAATATTCCCTTTTTCTAATACTTATAACTCTAAACGAATGTAATTCGGTTGTAATGTAAACCTATTAATGATTGCATTTTAACTCTACAGGTACCTTTTCAGAAAATGAACATTCTTCTCACTCCAACAAATACTGCCTGTCATTGTATACTTCTGGTAAGTACAAGTATTTCGACATTTATTAGTCAGTTTTCAAAGTTATTCTTGGAAAATGTAACTAGTTGGAATAGTTTAAACTTTCTAAATTTATTTTATCAACTAACTTAAAGGGTAATCTTTTAAAATAATTGTGTAATGTCTAATGGAGACATCTGTACCGTAAAATGTAAACTCTCCACACTAAAAATCATATTCCTACAATATTTTCTATACACTTCCAAAGCTTTAAGAAAGATAATGGGTCATGATTCACGGAGTAACAAAATTCAGACCTATCAAGAGTTTTCATTAAATTTTAGGTAACTTTTCCCTACAAAACAATGTACCTTATCTCTTTATTATTTATTATATTGCACAAATATAAAATTGTCAATATCATTTCTCTTTATGAAATTAAAAAAAGCAAACTATTAAACATAACCATTCGTATCTCTCTAAAGGCTTTCCCTACAACAATTGAATCCTCACGACTATGACCAATGGCAGTAACTCATCTTAATATTTTACTTCTTTAAAATACTCGTAAATAGCAAAGAGGATTTTCAAGGATAACATTCATGAACGTCTACCAAACGAATCTATAGTGCCCGTCGGAACCATATTGCTATTTGCACATCATTTTGTCTCACCACTACTATGGTCCTAACACAGTTGCTATCAAACCTACAACTGGTTTTCAACCCCAATACGAATAAATATTGTTGTTTTGAATAGTTGCCACAGTCCCATTGCGTTGATTTCAAAACACTTGCAACATGTCCAATAATTTGCAAATTAACTTTCCAATGCTTAGCATTGCTATTATGATGCCCTTATATACATCTTTTTTACATTTACAGTCTGTTGAAAAGTCTTGTGCTGCCAAAAAGTTTCAGCAATTTCTACAGAAAACTTTATGGTAAGAATCTTTTCTGAGTTGCCTTCACTATATTCGAAAGCTGCCTATGCACCGGTAGGAATGTGGAATTCCTATAGCCCAGGGGACTCCAACCAGTAGCTCGGTAGCTACTGGTAGCTTAGCAGCACCCTCAAATTAGCTCTCAAAGGTGAAGCAAACCAAGCCAATCTAGGAAAATCTCTTTATATTGTAAAAGGCAACACTACTCATTCCACTAACCTTAAGAGTAACAGACAGCCAAACCAATACCAGGGCCATTTGATAACACTCAAACACACACTTTGGTGGCCTAGCAATCAAGATTTATAGAGCGCACTACTCCCCTGTGAGGGTCTCAAAGCGCTGGGGGAGTGTGTATCGGGGGATTTGGGCACCTCAGATCATTCGAAAAGCCAGATCTTGAGACTCTTCCTGAATGCTTTCAGTGTGGTGCTTCATCTCATGCTGAGGGGTAGTTTGTTCCAGGTCTTTGCCATGATGTAGGAGAAGGGTATGCCTCCTGTACTGGTTCTGTGGATGCAGGGGATCTCGGCCAAGACCTGGTCAGCGGAGCGCAGGTTTCTTTTGGGGGTGTAGAAGGACATTAATTTGCTGAGGTATTGTGGTCCGGTGTTGTGGAGACCTTTATAGGTGTGTGTCAGCAGCTTGAAAATCACTCTGTTTTTTGACGGGGAGGCAATGGAGGTCTTGTATATGCTGGGTAATGTGGTCTTGTCATGGGATTCTGAGCATGAGTCTAGCTGCGCCTTCTGGACAGTCAAAAGTTTGTAGAGTAGAGATTTGTTGATTCCGGCCGGTAACCAGGGATGACCCACCAAAGGGTGTGACTTGAAGAACTAAAGTGAAAATATGTTAGTTGGGAGCATGATCAACCAAAGAGCCGAAGAGAACAGAGTATGCATCCAGAGCAGGGAAAATTAAAAACATCACATTCATTTTTGTGTGGGTGTGTGACATTGTGTCCTTCCTAAATAAACAGTGTGCATTCCTTAAAACTACTCCTAGCGTCAAGGACTACCAAATAAGTATGCTGGTCTCCATCATAAGAGTATTATCTCTGATGCAATTGGGCCCTTTCATGTATAAATGTGCCATAGCTATAATATTTTTGTCCTTGACTTTTTTGGGTACATAAGTAGAGTAATTACATACTTGCTGCCATCACTGACATATTAAGAGCATGACTGATCTGCTTTTAGCCATACCTGACAGAGTGCCAGCATCTTCTCCCATAATAATGGCCATAACTAATATATAATGGGCATCCACCTGTGGCACGGTGGTATCCCTGGATTAATGGTGGGCATTATTAGCATAACAGAGGCATTCTTAGTGTTATGGTGAAGAACCATGGCCTATGATTCCAATACCTGGGTATTTGAAGCATACTTTGTCCATGAGAGGCATTTTTACATGGCGGCACTCAATGAAAAGTAAAAGCTCATTTTTAAGGACTGTGTATTCTCTAACAATGAAAACTGATTTGATTTTTAAAAGAAAGATTAAATTATGCTTTTTTTTAAAAGGTTTTTCTTCTGTAAAATTTAGTTTGATTGCTCAAAGCTGAAAGGGATTTTAATAGAAAACGTTGTGTATTTTCAAAAACTAATATGTGAATGAAGACATAATAATGCAATTCTAAAACACATTTAAAGTTGTTAGCTGAATGATAATACAATTTGAGTTAGAGAGACTTACAGCTGTGGTACTACCCTTTCTGGCACACAGCATATGAAGATTTGAATTTTACTTCATTACAAGCATTTAATATTGATAAACGTTGTCCTAGCATTCTGCTGATAACTTCACCTGAAATTTTTGAGGGGTTACTACTGATAACTGTGCTTAGGGTGGTCATAGTGTAATGTTAATACATATCATCAGCATTATACAGTGATAAAATATGCTAGTAGCTCAGCAGGACTTTCCTTCATCAGAATTAGCTCTTACTACAGAAAAGGTTGGAGACCCCTGCTATAGCCCGACACACAGGACATATTGGTTGGGATCAAGGACAACAAGTTTTCATGTGTATTATATCCTTGAAACATGTAGGCTCAACTCCCAGCAGCACAAACCCTTTCCCTACCACTTAGCAGTACCACATAATAAGTCACTGTCTGCAGTTAAGGTAATATGTTTGCCCATATGTTAATACTTTTCAAACCAGTATTTATGCTTCAATAATTAATGGCTTTATTATTCAGCCGGACACTCTAAGTAAATGTTGTAAGCTCTCACTGCACTACTATCAGTGCCTGCAGTATACAAAAGCATACAGCTCTGAAACATGTCTGACCCAGGTATACTTATCAGGAACTCTTCCACCTCTCAATGATCACCATGATATATTTATTGGGGCCAAGGCTATCAAAAATTCACATTTACTTTATCTTTGGAACAAGTAGTCCCATCCCCAGCAGCACAAATCCTTGAACTGCAAATATTCAATAATCTATACTTCAGTCCCATTTGCCTACTTTATTTCCGTTTGTCCGTCCCTTACACTCCTTCCCTGTCTCTGCCCCATTCACCTTCTCTCACTCACCCTTCCTCACTCTGTTTCTCTTAGTGCCCTTCCATTATTTTTTCACTCTCCTTAACTCACTCCCCTACCCTTAGTCCCTTTCTGTTAGACACTGTTTCTCTCACCTTCCATCACTCATCACACTCTCCTTTCCTCCCTCACCATACTTTCCTTTGCACAGTCATTCCCTCAGTCCCTTCCTCTCCTTCACTCAGTCATCTTAGTCATGATTTATACACTACACATTCTGTCCCTCTCTCTCTCTCTCTGCCTCACTCTTCCTTTCTTTCACTTTCTGTTTCCTGCACTCCTACTTTCTTTTGTTTTATGAAATGTATATTATAACTCTATTTTTTCTTTTGTTCCACAGATAGTATATTTTTAAAAGAAATTTACTATTAGTTTGTTATTATTTGTAAGGTAAGTATGACATCTCGTATTCGCCTTCCTTAACTCTTTTTACTTTCCTTTAGTTTCCTTTACTTATTCCCATTATTTCCCTTCTTTCTTCTTTACAGTCTTTCTGTCATTATTAACCACATCGCTGCTGTGGTTATTTTTCCCCTGTGCTGGAAATTGCACTTTGCCCCTATTTATGACGAGCTCAGCTCGTCATCAGCACAGCTCAACTGTGCCTCATGACGAGCTGAGCTCGCCATGAGCATGGAAGGGGTTAATACTGTTTTTTCAGCCTCACTCACCTTGTCTAACTACCTTTTTCTCTCTCTGTCCCTTACTTACTTTAATTACTCAGGAGCACATTTAGAAGCCCATTGCGCCTCTTTTATACCGCCTGTGCATCACTTTTCTTACGCAGTGGCAGCGCAAAAGAAGCGCCATAGTGCAGGGAGATGCATCACATTCTAAAACCCTGGAGCACATGAAACCAGTGTCAGGTTTCATGTGGGCATTTCCACGCAGGAGTGGGCGTTCCATCACAAGAACCCCCTTGAAAAGTGATTCAGTGAAATCTACAAAATTTCACTGAGTCACTTCATCAATGCTGATGTGTCAAAACATTGCACCTGTTGAAGCAGGTGTAAAGGTTGACGTACCACGTTACAGATAGAGCAAGTTTAAAAAGTGCTGGAGTTGCGTCCTGCATGGAACACAATTTGAACACTGTTCCAACTTTCAGCCCTAGATGTGACACGCATCTGTTTATTCCTGCGCCATGGTGCACCGCATTGCAAATGCGGTGCATGGTGCAAGGATTAACGTGTGTGTCGCATCTTTCCTGGCGCATCTCTGCTATTTTGCAGAGATGTTTTGGGTAACATAAATCTGTCTCTCTGTTCCATTCCCTCTCTACGCTTTCCTAAGTCCCTTCATTCCCTTACTCAATTTTTAATCACTTATTTCCCACTTCTCACTTTCACTTACCTCCCTTTTGTCATCCTCAAATCCCCTTCCTTCATCATCTTTCCATTTCTTTTACCTTCACTCGCCTAACTCTACTCTATGTATCTCTCTTTGTCCCTTACTCTCCTTCCATATGTCCATCCTCACTCCCCTTCTGTGACTCCTTCCCCTTTACTTTCTTTTCCATACTGCTCTTCCCATAATTATTAATTTCCCTTAACTCACTACCCTAACTTTAAACATCTTGGGGCAGATTTACAAGCCCTTTACGCCTCTTTTGCGCCGCTGTTGCGTCACTTTTGTGACACAGCGGCGGTGCAAAAGATGCACCATGGTGCGTGTTATTTACAACGTGATGCATCTGGGAGATGCGTCACGTTGTAAAGCCCTGTGCCTTAAGGAGGCGTTATGGTGCAGGGGGGGAAGTTCCTGCGCAGGAACGCCTGCTAAAAGTGGGTGAGTGAAATCTCCAAGATTTCACTCAATCACTTTTAGGCCAATGCTATGTGAAAACCCTGCGCCTGCTTGAAGCAGACGTAAGGCTTGAAGCAGCATTAGTTGAATTGGCCCCCCAGGAGCATTGCTGGAGCTGCATTGCGTATGCGACGCAACTCTAAAAATGCAACACCTTTATGGCACAGAGGCGTCACACATGTGTGCTGTTTTTGCCCCATGGTGTGCCACATTGTTAATGTGACACATCAATAGTGGTGCACGGGTGGTTTTCCTTGTCGTAGGTTACTTGGTGCATCCCTGCTGATTTGCAGAGATGCGCCATGTAACGTACATCTGCCTCCTTGTTTCAGTCAGTCTTTTACTTCACTTTCTTCAGTCACTATACTTCCTTTACCTCACTCATTTGCACAGTCCCTTACTCCATGTTTGTCATTCATTTCAGCTAGCCATTTATACACTACATATTCATTCAAAAGAAAGATGACACAGTGCATAAGAAATAGAGCTCTTTTTGGAAAAATGAGTTCTTCTGAAAATAACTTTTTTTTGGTTTTGTTATTTTTTTTTAACAAAGTTTTATATTTTTGGGGGGTTTTTTGAAACGCAAACTGAAATCCTGAACTTCAAAAGTGATCAACAGGAACAACAAAAACTGAAATTAAAAAAAATTATCGCACACATGCTCCATGATGCGCTTTTCAACAAGCACAAGGCTTTGTTCTGAGTATACAAGAATTTCGAAGCACTTGTTGCACCTCATGTGCACCTTCTTTAAATTTGGCCTCAGGTCCAGTTCGGCAGCTGAAGGAGATGGAGGTGTTGCCGAAGAAGTGCTGGCCACAGCTGGTGGCAGTTGTGTGGCCAGGTTTGTAGTGGATGCCTTTGCAAACTGTGTAGGATGAACTTGCCTCACATGCCTAATCATAGTATGGATAGAGAAGGAATATTTTTTTGAAGGGTTTCCCCTTGAAAGAACTGTGTCACAAAGGTTGCATGTGGAGGCGGGGGCAAGATGGCCGCTGAGGAGTTGTGCTGAGAAGTCACACTTTTTTCCCTCTCCTGCATATGCTGGTTCATGAAGCCTAAAACGCTGTGGAGTCTGATGGCTAGATGGCCGGCGTGCACTGGTGGCAGCAAGGTCTAAGGGAGTACATACAGCTAATAAAACAGCTTACCAGGGGTGAACTAAACTGGTACTGGTTGAAAGAGAAGCTGTCTCGCTGGGCTAGCAGTGTGGATAACGAAAAGAATCTAGGGACGATTTTCAAGATACCCCTGCAGAGCGCTAAACCAGACAAGAGAAAAGAAATGCCGGATCTACCAGCGGTGAAGAAACCTGCCACCGTGGTTACACCAAGCACTGATCCAGGTATTGGCAAACCTGGGAAGTCTCTTGGGGCGATACGAAAGGTCCCCGCTGTCCCAGCCCCCGTTGCAAAGAAAAAGACGGAGCTACGGGATAAGACGGGGGAGACAGCACGGAGCACGTCAATGAGCATTGTGGAGCTTCGAAATCAGAAAGGGGGCAGAGCGGACAAATCGCATAAAGGAGCGGATGCCCAGAAGGTGAGAGACCCAGCAATGCGGCAACCTACCCTGAGTGAGGTGTTCTCCGCGAGAATCCCCGGACAGACCGAAGGCGCACAGGAACAGCAGGAGACCAGTGAAAACGTCCTCGAGGACGCTACTGAGGCAACATTGAACGCCGAGAGCCAGGTTGCTAGGCAACGCTTGGATCCCGAGCAAGGCGCCGAGACTGAGCAGATGCCCGGGCAGCAGCCCAACGAAGGGAATGGTCAGCGGATGGAGGTAACGCCAGAGATGACACCAGAGGTAAGGCCAGAGGTTCGCACAGGACTTACACCTAAGGTGGTCAAAATGTGGGCAGAAGGTAAAACCAAAGTGTTAGGGTACACAGGCCAGGGGAATGCTGACATGCTGGGGGCTTTACTATTATTGGAAGCTGAGATGAACTCTGATAAACATACAAAGCAGATGCACAGTGTTTGGTGCAGTAGAGACAGTCTGACTGGTAAAAATGATCGGCAGAGAACCCGAAATAGAAACGTAAAGAATGGGGTGAAGGTGCTTCAATAGAGGGAGAATGTTTTTTTTCTGTAAATGAAGATACAGAAGAAGAGTCTATAATCTCAGAGAGCCCCGAGGAGGAGGAGGAGGAGGAGGAAGAGGAGGAGGAGGAGGAGGAGGAGGAGGGATCAGATTCTGGATCCGATACCTCTGGAAAAGACTCTATGCAACGAAAAAAATCCCTAGATTAAGGAGACGGGTTACAGGATCTCCATCTCAGCCTGAAAGACGTTTAGTACGGGACTATTCGGCTACTTCACAGGAATATCAGGACATCGGTGCAGCTGGGGGTCCCGCTCGCAGTGTCTCTTTTGAAATTCTATTCACTACTCTCAAAGAAATGCAAGCTGAAGCAAGAGCAGACAGCCGCAGAGCAAGACAGGACACTAAGAAAATTCAAGGATCCCTTAGGAAAGTTAACAAACTGTATAAAGAAGTAGTGGCTAGAGTAACCAAGGTAGAAGATTGTGCAGGAAAATTGGAGGATGATGTTGGGAGTTGGCAATCTTTTAAAACTGAACATGAAAAAAGATGGCAGAAAACCTACGCTGGAAGATGGAAGACTTTGAGAACAGACAGAGACGGAACAATGTCAGAATCTTGGGTGTGGCAGATGGGTCAGAAGGGCAGGATATAAGGCAGTTTGTTGTAGACCTGTTAAAGGGGGCCTTTCCAGAGTCCCAGTGGCAATGGGAAAGGGAGGTGCAGAGGGCACATCGGTTCCCCTTTGTGTTAAAGAAAGAGCAGGCTAAAGGAGGCCAGGGTGCGCTACCTAGGGTAATCCTTGTCAACATAGGGAACTTTTTGTTAAGGCAAGAGATTATAGATAAAGCAAATCCCGACAGTAGGCGATCATTTAATGGCATCACGTTTTTCACGAGGCCCGACTTCTGCCACATCACTGTTGAACGCAGATGGAAGATGAGGCAAATGATAGCACCCTTTCAGGCTCTAGGGGCAGAAGCGTACCTCCTCTACCCTTCAAGACTTAAGGTAGTGGTAAAAGGGAAGGCTTGGGTGTTTACCTCAGAGATTAAAGCCCAGCATTTTCTAGAACAGATTAAGAGTCAGAAAGTTGGATCAGGGGCAGGGATGAAGAACCCTTGAGATTAATTGCAAGGGCCGAGTGTTCATGGTTATCTTTCAACTCCGATTTCGCGATTCTAGGGGGGAAATTTAAAAATGAAGCAACACAGCATAAATGGTAGCTGGGATGGGATAAAGCAGGAGAGGGAAGCGACAATCACAATTTGATGCAGCCACACATAGGTCGCTCGACCTATTTGCCTGTAAGGTGGGGGGGAGGGGGGCGGGGGGGAGGTAAAAGGGGGGAAGGGCGGGAAGGGGAGGGGTGGACAGAGGGGGGGCAGAAAAGGGTCACAATGGTTTTGTGAGTTAAGCTTGGCACAGCACACTTGGGCAGGAAATATGGTGACATATGTACAAGATATACAGATATACACAGCATCCACACCCATATCCGCTATTGAACAGACTAGCAGGGCTACTTATCGGACACAGAACCAATCCCAATGTCATGCAGAATAGCCTCAATAAATGTTTGCGGGTTGAATGATGTAAATAAAAGACATAGAGTGGCTGCACTATTGAATACTCTGAAATTAGACCTGGTCTGTCTACAAGAGACGCACATAGAAGGCAATATGGCGTATCTTATGGAGCAGATGGGGTGTGCCGTCTTAGCAAAAACTAATCAAGGGACAAAAACTAGAGGTGTGGTAGTGATGGGCAGACAGAAAGATACCGAAGTAAAGAGGAAAAAAGTAGATCAATGGGGGAGGTGGGTACTGTTAGAACTAGTCTTTAAAGGGGAAATAATTACGTTGGTTTCAGTCTATAGGTCCACCGAGGATGATCCGGATATCTTTCAGTACCTGGATGTAGAGCTGGCACAATGGGCAGAACCAATCATATGTTGTGGTGATTTTAATCTGCATGACCCAGTTAGCTCATTTTTGCAACCTGCGACTCAGTATCAAGGCAGAAAGAAAAAACCCATAGAGCTGTGTCGGAGATGGTGATAAATAACGCTTTGATAGATCCATGGATAAAATGGCATCCGAACATGGATGGTAGTACCTTTTTTTCAGCCCCACATCAGATCTTAGTTAGACTGGATTATTTTTTAATCTCAAATAGTTTGGTAACAGGATCAGGAATAGAAAAGCATCCATATCATATCAGACCATAGCCCGTTAGTATTAACAGTTAAACTAGGTCAAGTTCAAAGGAGAGAGGTACAATGGACGTTTGAAAGGGCTCTGCTGCAGGATCAGGAATATAGAACCACTATGGCAAATTGGATTACGAGCTTTTGGGATATAAACAGAGACACAGCATCCCCAGGAGTAGTCTGGGATACTTTTAAGGCCGGGGTGAGAGGGGAGACAATCAGCTACGTTTTCTCAAAACAAAAGAGGGAGAAACTGAAGATAGAAGAAATGCATAGAAGAATCTTGAGAGTTGAAGATGAGCTAGCATTGGCCATTAGACAGCATTCCCCGTTAGATCAGATACCGCTTAAAGGTATAGCACTCAGGGCAGAGGCAACAGAAGGGATTGCCAAGAAAACAATAGAAAAGTATCTGACCAGGAAGGAAAGTGTTTATGAGCTTAGTGAATGGGTGGGCCATATTTTAGCTGTTCGGACTAGACAGAGAGGAGCGGCAGCAGATATTAGGGAGATTATAGATGCTCAAGGAAATATGGTTGAAGAACCAGATCAGATAAGGGAAGTATTCAGGCAATTTTATTCAAATCTTTATGATGCGGATAATACAGCAGGTAGGGAAGATATAGAAAGATACCTGAGCGAGGTACTCCCCTCAAGGCTCCTACTGGAGGATAAGGCTCAACTAGAAACATCATTTCAGCTAGATGAGTTTGTTACAGCACTAGGCAGCCTACCCTCAGGGAAGGCTGCAGGTCCGGACCAGATACCATTGGAGTTTTTGAAAACATTTCAAACAATTCTTTTGGGGGATTTGTTTAATATAATGCTATTGGCACAGAAGGGGGAGTCGATACCTGAATCCTGGGGAGGAGCTGACATTATAGTAATTGCAAAGAAAGTGAAACCGGTGACCGCCCCAGGCTCATACCGACCAATTACGTTGATGAACTCAGATGTAAAGATCTACTCCAAAATGTTGGCTAAAAGATTATCAGGGGTTGTAGAAAGTGTGGTTTGTCCCTCTCAACATGGGTTCATCCCGGGCAAAGGAACAACACAGCATATAAGACAGGTAATAACAAGCAGCAGGTACCCTGGGAGACCCTATGGCAGCGCTGTTCTTGGACGCTGAAAAGGTGTTTGATAGGGTCTCCTGGGGGTTTTTATGGTCGGTTATGAGGTAGAGCGGCATAGGGGAAGGCTTCATTAGAGCTATACAAACTCTCTATAAAAACCCAACAGCTAAAATCAGAGTTAATAGAGGACATTTGGCAGCTGTTAGATTTAGCAGAGGGACAAGGCAGGGTTGTCCTTCATCTCCCCCACTATTTGCGTTATATCTGGACCCTTATCTGCGCAGATTGGAAAGAAATCCAGGCATACCGGCGATGAGTATAAATGGCTGTAGGGTAAAAACACTGGCGTACGCGGATGACATAGCTATTTTGACACCCAATCCCATTGAGGCAATCAGGATGACGGAAGATGAGGCTCAGCAGTTTGGACAGGTTTCCGGATACAGCCTGAATAGATGTAAAACACAGATTGTTGAGAATAGCTACGTGAACTGTAATGATGATAGAGTTGCCAACTCAGCAATATATTTGGGGGTGGCAATATCGGCAAATCTAGATCAGGTTGTGGGCAATAATATGACCCCGTTAATGACAAGAGTAAAAGCGGACCTGGAGAGGATGAAGAATTTACATTTGTCACTGGTGGAGTGTACAAATGTAATAAAGATGATAATCCTCCCCAAGTTTCTTTCTTTTTTAGATCAATCCCTTTATTCTTTGAAGTTAGTTGGTTTAACACTTTGGAGGCCATTTGTAATATGTTCATTTGGGCACAGGGCAAGACACGAAGAGCTTACAGGTTTATGTCCCTACCTAGAGAGAAGGGCGGTTGGGGCACTCCGGATTTCAGTCTTTACTATATAGCTGCTGCTCTGCAATATATACAGGGTCTGATAGGTGGAAATGACTGTGATCCAAGAGTTAACAGCTTCTCTACGAAAATATATACAGCGGTAGTAGGGGTGGATGCTGGAAATTGTTTTTTAAATTGTATAGACTATGGATACTTCAAAAGAACTAGGTTTAAGACAATTTTGGCTGCTGTTAAAGTATGGAATGCATTTTTTAAAAAGTCCAAATTGGGAAGATCGGAGACCAAATGATGATGAACTGGGCGGGAAAAGGGATTGTACAAATTGGTGATATACTGAAATCGGAGGGGTTGATGCAGTTTATGGATCTCAGAAATAAATATGATCTGAGCTATAGAGACTTCTTTAAGTACCTCCAGATTAGGCATTTTTTAGGTAATAAACAAGGAGGACCAGGGGGATTTATTAAGAACGAAATTCTGGAGAAAATAAGAATAGCAGGAGATCGATCGATACGTTCTTTTTATGCTAGTTTGGTAAAAGAGAAAAATGATGATCTAGGAAAATATAGTACTAAGTGGGCGGAGAAATTAAGTGGAGAAATAGCCTAGTTTCAGGAATCACTAGATTTAGGCCGAACGATATTGTGTGCATCCCCTCTTCAATCTCAGCATTATAAAACCATATATTCACTTTATTTTACTCCAGCCAGGATAGCACAATGGGGAGGCACCACGGGAACTACCTGTTCGAGATGTAATGCTGCTGAAGCTGACAATATACACATATTTGCCACCTGCCCGCAACTCCATACGTTGCTTAGAGATATCGAGGGGTTTCTGGGTAGGACCTTAGGGATCCAAATTAAGCTTACTCCATCTTGGATTTTACTAGGAGTTGGCAGGAGTTTATATTTGTAGCAATGGCAGTATACAGAATAATAATAGCTAGGGCCTGGTTGGATAAGAATCCACCAACAATGCAGTGTTGGCTTGCCAATCTACTAGCATCATACAATATAGAGAAGAATGTATATGCCCGAAAAGGAAGGAGAGGGAAAATGATTGGCTTGAGAATATGGGACCCTATAAGGAGATGGAAGGAGGGATTAGGTTGAGTGGAACTGAAATTGGCAGGGGAATGGTCTTTTTTTTTGTAGATAATTCTGATCAAGCTTGCGAAATGTATTGTATACTATATATCTGTATATCTGTATATCTATGATTGAAATGAATTAATGAAAACTTAATTATTGATGAATAATGTGTAATGTTTAAAGTGTGACTAATTTGGAAAATAAAAAAAAAATATTTAAAAAAACAAAAAAAAACAAAGGTTGCATGTGACCTTCGGCGCATTCACCTTTTTTTTGGTCCTCTGGATAGCGAAAAATTGCCAAATGAAGGATTCTTTGATTCGCCGATGAGGAACACGATGTTGGTCATCAGATTCTGATGAAGATGAATCTTGTCTGGCAGCCATTTCAAGTTCTTGATGAGAGAAGCTTGAGAGGGTCCGTCTTCCACAAGACTGAAACAGATAGTGAGGGAAATGGGTGGGGTTCCTGAAGATTCTAGAGCTGAAACTGTTATAAACCAATGAAAAGTGTTGTTTTCGTGTCACATGACGTGACGTGCGCGCACCCGTGTGCGCACGTCGCTTTAAAATGGCGTTTTACCCGATTTTCATAAAAGTTTCAAAACGTAAAAAGGAGGCAAGGTAGAGACACCCTCACCTCCTAGACCTTCTCAAGGTGTCCCAGAAGAATTTCGACGGGCCAAAAAAACGTTTTTTTTGTTGAAAAATAGCGGGGTGCGCGCACCCGGTCGCGCACCCCGTCTCAAAATGGCGTTTAACTTGATTTACTTAAAAGTTTCAAAATGTGAGAAGGAGGCTTGGTAAACACTCCCTGACCCCCTAGGTATTCTCAGGGGGCCCATTAAGGACCCCCAAGGCCCAAAAAAACCTGTATTTTTTTACTAAAAAGTTGCGGGGTGCGCGCACCCGGTCGCGCACGTCGGGTTAAAATGGCGTTTTACCCGATTTACATAAAAGTTTCAAAACATGAAAAGGAGGAAAGATAGACAGTCCCTGACCCCCTAGAGTTTCTCAAGGGGTTCCTAAACGACTCCGACGGGCAAAAACACCTTTGCGGGGTGTGCGCACCCGGTCGCGCACCTCACAATTCAATAAAAAAAAAGGTCAAGTCATGTGACTCGAAAACAACATTTTTCATTGGTTCATAGTAGTTTTAGATCTAAAATGTACAAAACCCCACCCATTTCCCTCACAGTGATGTCATCAGGGATGTCATTTGAGATGTCATCAGTGATGTCATCAGTGATGTCATTTGAGATGTCATCAGTGATGTCACTGACCATGTCATGAATGATGTAATATGTGACATCGTCAGCAGTAGCAATCGCAGGTATCAGGGGCAACTTAGTTCTCGAAATTCTCCTGTTAGTAGGGTCAAGAATGGCCGCCAAAGTTCTGCAAATTCTCCTCCCCTCCCCGCTGCTGCCAGTGACAATTTCTCCATCCCCAGTATCGCCCATAGCCTATGCAGCCAACCTATTTGTAGGGGCGGTTGGACGGCTCTCCAGTGCGCCACTATGTTTGCAGCGCCGCCCCCAGTGCAATCGCAATAAGCCTCCCTCTCCTGGATTTCAAGGGGTACATCAAGGCATTAGGAAGGCCAAGCAGGACACAAGCAGGGAACCTGGGGAGGTGAGTATCTAGGTGTGTGTCTATCAAATATAGGATTGAGTTCCAGTAAGGCTGTAAGCGGTCGCAGCTCCAGAGTAAGTGCTCTAATGTCCCCAGTTCCCCACACCCCCCTTCAACAGCGGTCACTAACTCGGGGGTCCCATCGATGTAAGCATTCAGGCGTGTAGTAAAAGTAGGTGGCCACTTTGGTCATGGTTTCGGTAAGACCTGTGTGTTAGGCAGAATGTCTGGCCCTGTAGTAAACCCCCTCCCACTCCTTGCATGTGAGTTATCTCCCCAAGTCTCTCTCCCACCTGGCCCTCTCTGCGTTGTAAGTGTATATGTTGGTGAGGAGTAAATGTTGATACAGATCCGAAATCAGTTTTTTGTCAGAGGTGCATGTCAATAGCCATTTCTCGTACGGGGTGAGGAAGCGCTGTGCACCGGGCCTAACCGATGGCTGTAGAGCCCAATGGCGAACCCGCAAGTAGGGCATGCGATCTGATTCCTTTTGAAAGGGGAGGATGCCATTAAGATCAAACATGTGTCCTAAATCTCTGCATGGTGTAGTCCTCCACTTTGCGAACTCCCGGGGGTCAAGGCCGGGGGAGAAGTCAGGGTTGTCGAAGAGCGGCGTCATCGGGGAGGGGAAGGAGGTGAGTTTTCGCCTAACAGCCACCTTGTCCCATATATCCAGGATGGTGCTTGTGATTAACGATGCGTAGAGGTTGCAAGGTCTATGGCAACGTGGCAAGAATGGGACCCCTTGAAGCATGCGGCCCGCCACCGCTTGGTCCTGAAAGAGCCAGTGTTTGCCAGATTCCAGTTGGTGCCACTCCACTAGAGTGCAAAGCTGGGTCGCCTGGAAGTATAAAGTGAGGTTGGGCACTCCCACTCCGCCATGTTCGGGAGGAAGAATGGCGATTGTGTGTTAAAACCGTGGGCGGTGACCGTTCCAGACAAAGCGCGCTAGGTCCGCTTGCGTCTTCTGGAGCCATCCCATTGGCGGGCGTATAGAGAGGGTCTGAAACACATAAAGAATCTGCGGCAGTAAAGTCATCTTGGTGGCCGCTATGCGACCCAACCAGGATAGTGTGAGGTGTTTCCATCTCCTGAGGGTGTCGTGAAGGCGCGAGCGAAGTCTGGCATAGTTGGCATCCGCGGTGGCTCGTATCGTCGAAGCCAACAAGACCCCAATTTAAGGAATGGTAGATGTTGACCACTGCAGGTCAAACTCTGCTTTGGCGTCCGCCAGTACTTCTGGCCACAGCGATATGTTCAGTGCTTCAGATTTCTCAAAGTTAATCTTAAAGCCTGATGCCAGTGCAAAGGTGTCAAGCTCAGTAAAGAGCGCTCGAAGGGATTGCATCGGGTTGGTCAGGGAGAGTAAAATGTCGTCTGCATACAGACTGATTGTGTGCGTGTCCCCGCCGAACGGGATGCCTGTAATGAGGTTATGCTGCCTAATACGTTGCGCCAATGGCTCCATGTAGAGCGCGAACAGGAGTGGGGAGAGCGGGCACCCCTGCCTGGTCCCTCTGCCAATCGGGAACTGTGGGGAGGTGTAACCGTTGACCCAGACTGCTGCATTTGGTTGGCGGTAGCAGTTAAATATACGGTTGCGGAGTGTTTCTCCTACCCCTAACTGCTGTAGCACAAGATCTAGATAAGGTCAATGCACCCTACCGAATGCCTTCTCTGCATCGATAGTGAGGAGCATGCAGTCCGGCTTCGTCCGTGACCCCGCTACGAGGAGATGGAGGACTCACCTGGTGTTATCGCTAGTCTGTCACTGCGGTATGAAGCCAGCTTGATCGGGCTCCACCAATTGTTGCATGTACAGTGCCAGTCTGCTCGCAATAATGCCCATGTAAAGCTTCAGGTCGATGTTCAACAGGGATATCGGCCTGTAGGAGCCACACCGGGTGGGGTCCCGCCCGGGTTTGGGGATCACCAAAATTGCCGCTTCTAGCAGATGCGGGGGGATGGCACCAGGCTGATCAAAGGTGTTAAAAAGGTCTCTCAGTAGTGGGGCCACCTGCGGGCAGAAGGTTTTATAGAAGGCGCTGTGTAGCTGTCCGGGCCTGGAGATTTCCCCAATTTGAGGCGTGAAACCGCTGAGATTACCTCCTCAAGGCCAATGGGCCGATCGAGGAACGTCATCTGCGCCTCATTCAGGGATGGGAGGGTGGCTCCCTGCAGATAGTCGTGGCCATTCTGCAAGTCGAGGTGGTCCGCCGCATATAATTTAGCGTAGTAGTCTCCAAAGGCCGCCGCAATGGCTGCGTCGTCCGTGATGGGGGCCCCGTGGCTGGGCTGGAGGGCTCGGACATGTTGTCTCTGACGCTGCTACCGCAGCCTGCTCGCAAACAATTTCCTGCAGCGATCACCTCCGGTGTAGTATGCGTGTCTTAGGCGCATGGCCGCGAATTCCGCCACATCCTGGTCTAGAGCTGCCAGCATTTTGCGCTCTGTACACAGCTGTCACCACGCCCGAGCCGCCCCTGTGCGTTGGTGCATCTGCTCCAGTTCCTCCACCCGCTGAGTGAGTTCGGCTCTCTTCTGTGTGCGCTCCCTATTATTAGCCGTGGCTATGGAGATAAATTTGCCGCGGAGGACCGCTTTGAGAGACGCCCACTGTGTAGCTTTGGTCGTATCATCATTAGCGCTGTGAGTGAGGAACTGGGCGAGCGCCGTTTTTATTTCATCCACTGTGGCCGGATTCTGCAAGAGGCCATCCCGCAATCGCCAGTGTCGCTGTGGGCCAGGCGCGGCCGAAATAAGAAAGGATGCCACTACCAGTGAGTGGTCGGACAGGGAGGCCGGGAGGATCTCTACGTCCTGTGCCTGATGCGCCAGCTGGGAGGAGCACAGGAGGTGATCAAGTCTCGCATACGTTTTGTGGGCCCAGGAGTAGTAAGTGTATGCTGTGGCCCGTGGGTGTAAGTGTCGTTACAAATCGACTAGGTCCAAGTCAGAGGTGAGTGTGCCCCGCCGCTGAGAGTGCCCCCACCTGACCGGACCGCACGCCGGAGCGATCCGCAGTGTTGTGGAATACTAGGTTAAGGTCACCCCCTAGCAGTAAGTGTGGGTGCGTGGTGGCTGTGGCCGCTTCTAAGGCAGTATGTAAAAATTTCTCCTCCACCTTCGTTGGGTGCATATATGGTACCCACTAATAACGTCTGTCCTGGCCACTAGGAAACTGTGGACCAGCAACCTACCCTTGATCTCAGTCTCCCTCCGTAGGGCCCGCCCTCCAAAGGATTTGGCCACGAGAATCGCCACTCCGGCCACCTTTTTATTTGCAGACGAGAAAAACTGCCAGGGAAAGGATCTGGACTTGAGTCTACTCTGATCTTTGGGCAATAAGTGTGTTTCTTGCAGTAGGCAGATGTCCGCCTTTGAGTGTTCCAGGAGAGATAGGACCGCTTTGCGCTTGACAGGAATATTGATCCCTCTCACATTGAGTGAGAGAATAGTCAAAGGGCGTGTCATTCTAAGCGAATAGTTGGGGCTGGCTGTGCACCACATCTACTATGCGGTAGTGAGGTGTGGTGCCGTGTCAGTGTCGCGCTGTGTTCTGTGCGTGTTAGCCAAAGCAACTCAAAAGTAAACTCAAAATTCAGGGGACAAGGAGGACCCCCCTCCCCCCTCAACCCCCCAACCCCAAAACCCACCCAACTCCCGCTGTCCCCACCCGACTCCCTCCCCCCACCCCTACCACAACTGCGAACAACCAACTAGTGAACATTGTCTCAGGTCCAGTCATCAGTCCGTCTGGGCCTGTGGTAGAATGTAACGTTGAAGGGAAAACAATGGCGACGGCCCCCTGCCCTGACCTCCTCGCCTTATGGTGGCTTTGCACATCCACAGCCTCATGAACAGTGTCTCATGGTGCGCTAGCTGTGTCCCTTGTCACCTCTTGTATAGCAGCCGCGTGTTCTTGCGCCACAATGTCCGGGTCTGGCTTGCTGACCTTCTTCTTTGGTCGCCTGTGCCTCACCTTCTGCCAGCCATCTCCGGCACCCAGGGAGAACGCCGATTGAGAAAGGGGAGCACCAGTGTCATTCCCAGATCCATCCTCTTCTTATGGGATGCCCAGCAATTTGCAAGTGTCCCGCAGGGATCTGAGTTGGTGTAGTGTCCCATTCCACTTGAAGATGATGCGGAAGGGGTGCCCCCAGGAGTATGGGACCCCCTTGTCTCGTAGGAATGTGGTGACCACCTTGAATGTTCGCCGCTTTTGTAGGGTGATAGCGGACAAATCCTGAAATAGTTCCACCGCCTGTCCCTGGTACGTGAGGGGTTGTTTTTGCCTGGCCATCTTCAAGATTCGTTCCTTAAGTGAAAAATCAGGGAGAAAGGCTAGAATGTCCGGTGGGGGAGCGGATGTGCGACGCTGTAGACCCACTCTGTGCGCCCTGTCTATTCTGATCTCAAAATCCGCAGGCTCCCGGAGAATGTCACGAAACAAACCCTGGAGGTACGCCGCCACGTCCCCCCCTTCAACTTTTGGGGGTACGTTCCGGACCCGGATGTTGTTGCGTCATGAGCGGTTCTCCAGGTCTTCTGTGTGCGCCTGAAGATCCTTCTGTTGCTCCTGGAGCCTGAGAATTTCTTGCTCGAGGGTGTGCACTTCCTCACCTCTGGCGGTCTCCGGATTCTCCACCTCCGCAACTCTCTCCCCAATCTCGTCCACGTTGCGCCGTAATTCTTTGTACGCTCCATCCATCTCCTGCTTGAGGGTTTGAATATTCTCCTTGAGGGAGGTGAACAGCGCCTCCATAAAGGACTTTGTGGCCGGTGCTTCTCTGTCGACCCGGTCTCCGTCTTTAGGGTGAGGTAGTGGCGCTTGCTTGTCTGGACTCTTCTCCCCCTTGGCTGTCCCTTTCGCGAGCATTTCGGGAATAGTGCGCCCGCCCCTGCGGTTGGAGGAGGACATGTTTGCGGTGCGCCTCTTGCTATTTACACCTCTGTCCCCTTCAGTGCCTTGCACTGAGGTGTTGCTGTCGTTGGGCCGTCACCGGGCCCGGCCGAGGTAGGCCTGTGATCCGCTTTGCGGGGCAGTGTGGTGCTAGGGTGTTTCGGCAACAATCATCAGTGCAAGGGCCAGTCGCTATCTCCGGCTGTCGAGGGCCTGCCCTGTACTCCTCAATCGTGCGTTTTCGGGGTCTGCTCCGTCTGTTGGTGGACCCGTGTGGGTGGCTGCTGGTGTTAACCAGGGTTGCGCCCGGTATTCTCCACCCCGCGTCACAACGTGGCTGATTCGCCGGGGAAGTGCACTCGCTGTGTTCGGTCTTCGCCCTCCAAGGCTGCTTCCGGGGTTCAGCTCCTGTCTCCTGTTGCCGCTATTGGGAGAGTGCCGGGGTCCGTGTCCGGTGCTGGGCCCACTCGTGCCTTGTGTGTGCTCCGGTCGCCACGTTCTATACAAGGCTCAGCGTGCACCCCACTATATGGCGCATAGGGTGATCTGTCAGTACGATCTCGGCCCTGCAGTGTAGGCCTCACTGAGTTCGTCTGCTGGCTCAGCGCGTCTCGGTCTGCCCGAGGTGGCAGCGTAGGATCAGAACTGGCCTGTACAGCCGGCTACACCACTCGGCTGCGGCAGCCGGGACCCCTGCAAGTATCCGGACCTCCGGGTGCCGGTGTATGTCCCTCGATTACCACCTAGGCCGCACGGCCACACAGCTTAGTCCTGGGCAGGCCTTCCGCCCCGGTGGTGCCTCTGGGCCTGTTCGTGCCTCTAATTTGTCCCCACTCCTGGGTCACATCAGCCCCGGCTCCGTGCGTTGGCTCTCCGGGGGCCCTACTCACCGCCCCCGGTGCCTGATGTCTGGGGCGTCCCGCTGGCTGCCTCCTTACCTCTGCATCCACTGCGGCAGCTGGGCGCGGGTGCAGGAGCTCTGCGCCCAGGCCCAAGCTGTTCTGACTGCAGTCCTCGTTTTTGATGCCCTGCCCAGAAGGTCGTGCTCAGGGGGCAACGTTTTTTGTGTGGATGAATATGCGGCTTTGCTAGGCCGCGAGCACGGACCAGCCGTTTCTGAGAGTATCTGCAACGCCTGATCCCAGGCAGGTAAACAGAATGGTGAGCTCACGAACGAAAGTTGAAAGAGCAGCGGTTCAGTTTTCTTAAACATTTTTTCAGCCCACAGTGTTTTTTTATTGAACTCTAATGTACAGGACACTACGACACCCACCAGGGTCTTATCATGTAATGTAGAACTGCGGATTCCAGAACACTTTGCGAAGCCCACATGGGCAAGAAGGCATGCCTACCTGAGCAGGAACTTGAATATTCAAATCACGCAGCAATTCTACATTTGTTGGCAGTAGTCCTAAGTGAGATGGCTTGTGATCAAGGACTACAGGTTCGAAACACGTAAAGCCCTTACTTGTGAATAAACTGCTTGATGCTGTTCTGATTGTAGTCCTCATTTTTGAAAGAGGCACTCCCCGGGACGTCGTGCTCAGGGGGCAACCTTTTTTGTGTGTATGAATATGTGACTTTGCTCGGCCGCGAGCACAGACTTGTCGCTTCTGAGCAGATCTGCGACACCTGATCCCAGGCGCTGTGAAAATAACGGTGAGCTAAAGAACGAAGGCTGAAACTGCAGCGGTTCAGTTTTCCTAAACATTGTTTCAGCCCACAGTGGTTGTTTATTGAACTCTTATGTACAGGACACTACAACACCCACCTGAGTCTTATCATGTAAGGTTGAACTGCGGATTCCAGAATACTTTGCGAAGCTCACATGGACCAGAAGGCACGCCTACCTGAGTGGGAACTTGAAAATTGAAATAATGCGGTGGATCTACATTTGCTGGCAGTTGTATGAAGTGAGATGGCTTGTGATCAAGAACTACAGGTCAAAACACTTAAAGCCCTTACTTGTGAATAAACTGCTTGATGCTGTCGTGACTGCAGTCCTTGTTTTTGAAAGAGGCACTCCCCGGGAGGTCGTGCTCAGGAGGCAACCATATATATATATATATATATGTATATATATATTACCTACTGGCGGTCGCCAGTAGGTAGTTATAGTTAGGATTTTTTTCAATGTTAAATCTGAAAATTCTATTTGGAATAACTTTGGCGCCGGTTGACGAATCTGCCTGAAAATTTCCTCAAAATGGCCTCGCGGGGTTCCGGTCCTTCCCTAAAAGTTTGGGGGGGATTCGTCAAGCGGGGGCCGAGATAAAAGGGGGGTCCCAAAACGCGTTTTCCCCATGTTAATTTCCATAGGGCGGTCGATTTCACTTTTAGCCCGAACGGCTGAATGGATTTCCACCAAACTTGGCAAAATTGTAGGGACTGGTAGCCCGATGTGCCTTTGCTATGTCTCAAGATATGTGCTCCAGTGGATTTTGAGTAATTAAGGTTAAAAAAAATATATATATCTATAGCAGCGCTCCGGTAAGCGCACCGGTACGCGCACCGGGCGCGCCACGCGACTTGCGCGCAGAAAGCTGATTGGCTCTGGGGTGTCTGTAAACATTCTAAACAGTCCGGAGCGGCCGCCATCTTGTGTCTCGGTAGGATCGAGACACAAGAGGTGGCCAAAACAAAGGGGGAAATGACAATAAGGGGGCAGAGTAGACCCCCCCTTGACCCCCTAGGTTTGATGTGGGGGCCATAAAAGGGCCCCACGGGGCAAAAAAAAAATTATTATTTTTTTGATTTTCACGGGGGGAGCGCCCGGTACGCGCACCGGCGAGCGTACCGGGGAGTGTACCATGGGGAAAAAGAATGACAGTTTTAAAAGTAGCTGATTAGAAAAAAAAATGTTTAGTTGTTTTTTTTTATACATACACATACATATATATAAATGCATATGCACATATATATATATGCATATATGTCTATATGTGTGCGTGTAGAGAGAGGTAGAGAGGTAGAGGTGTAGAGGTAGAGAGGTAGAGAGGTAGCGGTAGAGAGGTAGAGATTAGTAGAGAGAGAAGAGAGAGGTAGAGAGGTAGAGAGTAGAGAGTGAGTAATAGAGAGTAGAGAGTGAGTAGTAGAGAGTAGTAGAGAGCAGTAGAGAGAGTAGCAGAGTGAGTAGTAGAGAGTAGTAGAGTGAATAGTAGAGTGAGTAGTAGAGAGTAGTAGAGAGTGAGTAGTAGAGAGTGAGTAGTAGAGAGTAGTAGAGAGTAAGTAGTAGAGTGAGTAGTAGAGAGCAGTAGAGAGTGAGTAGTAGAGAGTAGGAGAGAGTAAGTAGTAGAGAGTAGTGGAGAATATTCCATAGTTTGGCACAGCACCACTTTCACAATGAGTCCAATCAAATCATATCACTTAGAGTACTTATTGAAGCGCTGAATCTTGGTGTATATTCAAATGCTTTTATTTTCCTTAAGTTTATGTACCACAGCCAGCCGAAACGTTTCGTTCTGTACAACAGAACTTCTTCAGGGCGTTCTTATTTCCTTCAAGTTATGTCGGTATCCCGTTGTCATATAACTAGATATTTCTTCCAAATGTTAGACGAGACATAAGTATATTCTTATTAAAAGTGACTAGGTATCAATTTTACCCACACAATTCGGGCAGACTTGAGTAATTTATAGCATCCTCAAAGTCAGTCTTTCAAAAATTCCAAAGTATAGGACATGATAATCCAAATCCAAATGTTTCTCAAGAAAAGTCATTTACAATCGTTCGGAATATCGGTGTTTGGGCAGATATGATCCAGGGACCCCCAGTATGCAAGGGGAATTAGTCCCCCCTCTGCAAAGGCGCCAGTGGCCTGCATTGCAGAGAGGTGTAACAAGGGTGTGGCCTCATTACACTTCTCTGCAATGCAGCTCCCTCGCGCATACTGGAGGCTCCTGGTGGACTAGTTGACCCCAGGGACCCCCAGTATGCAAGGGGAATTAGTTTCCCCTCTGCAAACGCGGCAGTGGGCTGCGTTGCAGAGAGGTGTAACAAGGGGCATTGTCTCATTACACCTCTGCAATGCAGCCCCAGGCGCATACTGGAGGTTCCAGGTGGGCTAATTGGCCCCCAGGGGCCCCCAGTATGCAAGGGGAATTAGTTTCCCCTCTTCAAACATGCACGGGGGCTGCGTTGCAGAGAGGTGTAAAAAGGGTTGTGGCTTCATTACACCTCTCTGCAATGCAGTCCCCTGGCTCATACTGGAGATTCCTGGTGGGCTTTCAGGTCTTATATAGTTAGGAATTAGCATTAAAAAAACCTTTGAAATTCACTGAAAAAACCACAGGTTTCACACCAGTTATAGTTAGGAATTAGCATTTAAAAAACCTTTGAAATTCACTGAAAAAACCATAGGTTTCACACCAGTTATAGTTAGGAATTAGCATTTAAAAAACCTATTAAATTCACTGACAAAACCAGTTATAGTTAGCTGGAAATTTTACTGACATAAAACCATTGAAATTCACACGTTATAGTTAGTTGGACTCACTATAACTTGCGCGCCTGCAATGCACTGCTGATGACGTCACATATTACATCACTCATGACATGGTCAGTGACATCACTCATGACATCACTGATGACACCATCCTTGTGACAGAGTGACAGACCTAATTTCAGTGTAATGTAACGCTTGAAACACATATTCAAAAATAGAAACAAACATTTTCAAAAAAATGGAGATACCCAAACCAGTAACAACAACCAATTCAGTAATTCCACCATCTATATACTCATCCACTCATTCACAAACAGTTCTATATAGTCACTCATATATATACTCTCTCATCATATGTAGTGATACACCTATACATCCTGTTACACATCAGCAGTCATCCAAAAGTTACTCACACACATACTCACACATGCACATAAACTATTGAACATCCATTTATTTGCATATACATTTATACACACACTACCACCTTACTTCTAAGGAAACTTACACATACTTACTCTCTTAAACAATCACTTATAGAAACACATACTTATTTAAACAGGAACTCCTACAATCTCTCACTATATATACTATACTCACTTATATACATCAATACTCACATATACTAGATTAAAACATATGTCGTTACTAATGAAGACACTAGTGAGACAGTCATTCACTCACTACCACACACATATACACACTCGTCCACCCATACAGTCCTGCACATATGCTGTCTTCAAAACACATACAAACAGTGAGTCAGTCACCAACCCCTGCAGCCACTTATACACAAAGAGAAACACTGATACAAACATTTAAATATTTAAACAAAACTCGCTAATATATGTATTCACTAAGATACACTTAATAAGCCAGTTAACCAACCAATTTTTTTTTTAAAAAACATCCATTTACACACCTATTTAAACATTTATTCTTCCATCGACCTTTACAAATACATATATAAAACAAATTTATTTTTCAGAAAGACACACATTCACTGGATGGTGTCATCAGTGATGTCATGAGTGATGTCACTGACCATGTCATGAGTGATGTAATATGTGACGTCATCAGCAGTGCATTGCAGGCGCGCAAGTTATAGTGAGTCCAACTAACTATAACGTGTGAATTTCAATGGTTTTATGTCAGTAAAATTTCCAGCTAACTATAACTGGTTTTGTCAGTGAATTTAATAGGTTTTTTAAATGCTAATTCCTAACTATAACTGGTGTGAAACCTATGTTTTTTTCAGTGAATTTCAAAGGTTTTTTAAATGCTAATTCCTAACTATAACTGGTGTGAAACCTGTGGTTTTTTCAGTGAATATATATATATATATATATATATATATTACCTACTGGCGGTCGCCAGTAGGTAGTTATAGTTAGGATTTTTTTAATGTTAAATCTCAAAATTCTATTTGGAATAACTTTGGCGCCGGTTGACGAATCTGCCTGAAAATTTCCTGAAAATGGCCTCGCGGCGTTCCGGTCCTTCCCTGAAAGTTTGGGGGGATACGTCAAGCGGGGGGCGAGATAAAAGGGGGGTCCCAAAACGCGTTTTCCCCATGTTAATTTCCATAGGGCGGTCGATTTCACTTTTAGCCCGAACGGCTGAATGGATTTCCACCAAACTTGGCAAAATTGTAGGGACTGGTAGCCCGATGTGCCTTTGCTATGTCTCAAGATATGTGCTTCAGTGGATTTTGAGAAATTAACGTTCAAAAAAAAATATATATCTATAGGCGCTCTCCGGTGCGCGCACCGGTGAGCGCTCCCGGCGCGACACGCGACTTGCGCGCAGAAAGCTGATTGGCTCTCAGTTGTCTGTAAACATTCTAAACAGTCCGGAGCGGCCGCCATCTTGTCTATCGGTAAAATCTAGTCATAAGAGGTGGCAAAAACAAAGGGGGGAATTGACCATAAGGGGGTAGGGTAGACCCCCCCTGACCCCCTAGGTTTGATATGGGGGCCATTAAAGGGCCCCGCGGGGCCTTCAAATTTTTTTTTTTTTTGCATTTTTCGCGGGGGAAGCGCCTGGTACGAGCACCGGGGAGCGCACCGGGGAGCGTAAAATGAGGGAAAAAGATGACAGAGTTTTTAAAAAATGAAGTTTTTATTTAGAAATTGGAGGTAGTTCTAAAAAGAACTTTTTTTTTTCTTCTTTTTGTTGTTTTATATTTTTTTTGTGTTTTTTGAACTTTTTGAACTTTTTTTGGCTTTTCAAAACAGTTTTATATTTTTTTTGTATTTTTTAGGGGGAGAAACAAAAAAAGGGAATTGAAACTGGCTCAACTGGAGCAAAAAAATAAAAAAACCCAAAAATTACTTCTTTTTGGGGCACTTGTGATTATCACCTGCAAGGACGATGAGCTTAACGCTTTTTTCACCATAGGCGATAAGCTTGCCACATGCAGAACAAGTGATTTTAAAATCAGCAAATCTTGGCTGAATGCAAGGCATCATCTCGGATGTTTCTGGTCCCGATGAAGTGGGTTGGTTTGTTTGGGAGGTGGTCCTTGACGACTGGGGGAGGTTACTGGCCAGTTCCCTGAACTCAGCACGAGAGTAGTTGTTTGGGTGCTTTCTGGTCATATGACGAATCATGGTATAGTTACCAAATGAATATTTTTTGTTTGGGTTGCCCCGTGAAAGTTCCTCATTGCAGATTAGGCAAGTTACCTTGGGCGCATTCACTTTTTTCTTGCCCTCTGGGATTGAAAAAAACTCCCATACAATGTGTGGCTTGGGTTTGTATGGGGTATTTTCTTCAGGCAGCCATCTTCTCCTCCCCTCCTCCTCTTCCTCTTCCTCATCCTCCTGTTCTTGACCACCAATATAATCTTGAGGTGGTCCTCTTGGTGGTTGTGGTGGTGGTGGTGGGGCAGATGCACCAGCTGCTGCTGCTACTGAAGCCATTATTAATATCAAAAAGGTACAGAGATGTACAAACAGGTCTTCCTCAGTCAAAGGACAAAGTCAGAATAAGGAAAAAAGGTGGGGTCTTTCATCATTTAGAACAAAAACTGTCCTGAACCAATGAGAAGTGTTATTTTCAGGTCACAAGACCAGGGGCTTCATCATTATGAAACTAAAACTGTTATGAACCAATGAAAAGTGTTATTTTCAGGTCAAATGACCCGACGCGCTTACGCTACGCGCCCCCGGGCGCGCCCGGGGGCGCTTCGGGTCACGTAGCGTAAGCGCGTCGGATGTTTACGTTGCTCGATCGTATTCGCTCGAGTACTTCCGGGTGCGCTTACGCCGTGCGTATCACGCGGACGCGGCTACGCGATACGTCATGATCATGTTTTCGTTTGCGATATTGGCGCTTACGGGACGCTCCTCGGAGCGCGCCCGGGGGCGCTTTATAAAAGTACGCTTTTCGGGGCGCTCCCCGGGAAGCGCACCGGGAGCGCTCCAAAGCAAAAAATTAAAAAAAATAAAAATGGGAAAAATTGTAGGGACTGGTAGCCCTATTCTTAAGTGGTTTTTACGAAAATTAACTTTGATAAAATATATATTGTGCTACATTGGGCTATATATATATGCCAAAATGCCAAAATGTAACCCAAATGTAGTCCAATGTAGCCCAATGTAGCCCAAAGATGGCCACCAGAGAACAAAAAATGTAAATGTAGCCCAAATTTCAACTAGATGTAGCCCAACTGTAGCCCAATGACAGAATGTACCAGAGTGTTCTAAAGAACAACTAGAGTGCTAACAGTCTTATTTATAAAGTGAGACTTATAGTTAGGAATTAGCATTAAAAAAACCTATGAAATTCACTGAAAAAACCATAGGTTTCACACCAGTTATAGTTAGGAATTAGCATTTAAAAAACCTATGAAATTCACTGAAAAAACCATAGGTTTCAGACCGGTTATAGTTAGGAATTAGCATTTAAAAAACCTATTAAATTCACTGAAAAAACCATAGGTTTCACACCAGTTATAGTTAGCTGGAAATTTTACTGATATAAAACCATTGAAATTCCCACGTTATAGTTAGTTGGACTCACTATAACTTGCGCGTGCAATGCACTGCTGATGACATCACATATTACATCACTCATGACATGGTCAGTGACATCACTCATGACATCACTGATGACACCATCCTTGTAACACAGTGACAGACCTCCTTTCACTGTAAAGTAACCTTTGAAACACATATTCAAAAATAGAAACTAATATTAACAAAAAAGTGGATATACCCATACCAGTTACAACAACCAATTCAGTAATTTCACCATCTATATACAAATTCGCACATTCACCAACAGTTTTATGTATTCACTCATACATATACTCACTCATCATATGTAGTGATACCCCTATTCATTCTGTTACACACTGACAGTCATCAAAAACTTACTCATACATATACTCACACATGCAAATAAACTAATAAACATCCATTTATTTGCATATACAACTATACACACATTAGCACATTACTTCTAAGGAAACTTACACATACTTACTCTCTTAAACAATCACTTATAGAAACACATACTTATTTAAACAGGAACTCTTTCAATCTCTCACTCTCACATATACTTACTTATATACATCAATTCTCATATATACAAGATTTAAACATATGTAGTTACTCATAAAGACACTAGTGAGAGAGGCATTCACTCTCTAACACACACATATACACACTCATCCACCCATACAATCCTACACAAATGCTGTCTTCAAAACACATACAAACAGTGAGTCAGTCATTGATGCATCTATGTGCTAAGTAACAGCCCCACCAAACCATACAGACACTCATACTGATACTAAAAAAACATGTCATGAGTGATGTAATATGTGATGTCATCAGCAGTGCATTGCACGCGCAAGTTATAGTGAGTCCAACTAACTATAACGTGGGAATTTCAATGGTTTTATATCAGTAAAATTTCCAGCTAACTATAACTGGTGTGAAACCTATGGTTTTTTCAGTGAATTTAATAGGTTTTTTAAATGCTAATTCCTAACTATAACCGGTCTGAAACCTATGGTTTTTTCAGTGAATTTCATAGGTTTTTTAAATGCTAATTCCTAACTATAACTGGTGTGAAACCTATGGTTTTTTCAGTGAATATATATATATATATATATATATATATATATATATATATATATATATATATATATATATATATATATATATATATATATATATATATATATATATATATATATATATATATATATATATGTCCAAAGAAACTCCCTCAAATGAAGAAGTGGAAGCCTCGAGGGGAACAGGGTAGGAAGCCTTTATTAACCTTGAAACAAATCTGGTGGCAGCGAATGCATTTCGGCGTGTGCCTTCATCAGCGCCCAACACCAGTATGGCAAATCAGCAAAAGTTTTTCCCTGCTTCCATTTTAGCAGTGAACACGGGTCTGCTCCTCCCCCTTGCTAATGCATCTCACCAGGTGCAGTCCGCTCGTGATTCTCAGGACTACAATTCCCATGCTGCCCAGTGACACCGGCAGCTCAGGACGGTGAGTGTTTGTTTTGGAGAGTGAATGTGATGCGTGTCATGCGGAACCCGTAGGGCAGGGTTCGATGTAACACCACAATGTCCCAGGCTCACTCAGGCTCCCATCGGGTCCCCTCATACTGCCACAGCCTCCAGAACCAGGATTCCTTGATGCAGGGGCTAAACTGCGGATGCAGAGTGCCCAAGAGAGAGGTACAATACCTCCACTGCTCTAGTCCTCCAGTGCGGGGGGCGGGTGCCGGACTACTCCATTACTGAAGAAAACAAAGTGCCGCGAAGCAGACCAGTGTAAGTCCGGACCCAGGACGTGGCAGGGGCTTCCAAGGTGCGTCACTGGCAGGCGCACGAAAATGTGTCCAAAGAAACTCCCTCAAATGAAGAAGTGGAAGCCTCGAGGGGAACAGGGTAGGAAGCCTTTATTAACCTTGAAACAAATCTGGTGGCAGCGAATGCATTTCGGCGTGTGCCTTCATCAGCGCCCAACACCAGTATGGCAAATCAGCAAAAGTTTTTCCCTGCTTCCATTTTAGCAGTGAACACGGGTCTGCTCCTCCCCCTTGCTAATGCATCTCACCAGGTGCAGTCCGCTCGTGATTCTCAGGACTACAATTCCCATGCTGCCCAGTGACACCGGCAGCTCAGGACGGTGAGTGTTTGTTTTGGAGAGTGAATGTATATATCCATTCCGTCTGGCCCAGATTCGGAGGCTCTCGGGCGCTCTGGGGCGGTGCACGCGAGGCGCAGCAGGACCCGCTGCGATAATAATTATTCAGCTTTTCCCAAAGGAAGGTTTTTCCTCGTGCACTCCCGTGTGTCAGGATCAAAAAAACCACACCGGGTTTTAAGTTGATTTGCAATTTCTTTCTTTATTTGCAGCATCCAGCAAAACCTAACGCGTTTTGGTCTCTACGGAGACCTTGCTCACAGGTTAGTGTGTTGTGGGAACAGTTTGTATTTAATAAACAAAAGAGAAAAGGGGGTAGAACCCAATAAGGTTACGTCACTTCCTGTTTGTACCACAGGTATTCTGGGACATGTAGTGTTTGTTAATTAACAAGGAGCGCAAAACGTTGATTTATATATATTAACAGATATTAACAAAAGGACAAATCTATCAGTGTTAATCATGATTGCATATTTGCATATATATATATATTACCTACTGGCGGTCGCCAGTAGGTATATATAGTTAGGATTTTTTCTCTATGGGATTTTTGAAAATTCTATGTCTAATAACTTTGGCGTTTGTGGACGAAATTGGCTGAAATTTTCAGGAAAATTGAACATTTTGTTTCTGAGCAGCCCCTGACAATTTGGGGGGGGGTTTCATCAAGGGGGGGCCCAGAAAAAAGGGGGGTCCCAAAACGCGTTTTTCCCATGTTAATTTCCATAGGGCGGTTGGCCTCACTTTTAGCTCGAACGGCTGAATGGATTTGCACGAAACTTGGCAAAATTGTAGGGACTGTTAGCCCGATGTGCCTTTGCTAGGTCTCAATATATGTGCTCCAGTGGATTTTGAGTAATTTAGGTTCAAAAAAAGATTTATATCTGGGCGGAGCCTAACCACACATCTGATCTGATTGGCTGTCAGCACTTCATCCAAGAAGTGTTGGCAGCCATCTTGGGACCAATATACATGATAGCACCTCATTAAAAAGCATTGTAGTTAATAGAGGGTTTTAGGACTTTAGTTACATTATAAATCATTTGCTGATTGTACCATACTCGTTTTAGGAATTGTGGTGGGTTCTAAGGTGATTTTACCATGTGAAAAAACATTCTGCTGTGATATCATGAATATTGTTTGAAAGAAAACTAATATCTCATGATTTTCCCACAGTGGTTTGGAAGGGGATCTATAAGCTAGACTGAAAGCATATTTTCTGTAAATTCACATTATCTTTCTCAGTCATGTGAAAATGAAGTCTGACATTCTCAGTAAAACATGTACATCCAACAAGGACAGAGACTGTCAGTTGATTCCTTTGTGCTCTACTGCAGCCTCCTAAAGTGTTCTAAAGAACAACTAGAGCGCTAACAGTCCTACGTATTACAAAGGTATAGCACACCTGGAGCCATCGTGATGGGAATAAAGTGGTAACTCTTAAAACATTTAATTTAAAAAGGAACAAAATGAGGGGTATATTATGCAATAGAAGGTATTATTAGTGCTGCAGAAAGAAAAATTAGAGCACATTTTGAGTGACTTTTCAAATCCTCTTCTATTTCATTAAAAAATTCTGACATGCAGTCTCCCAAAATGGCCACCAGAGACAAAAGAGCCCAAATGTAGCCCAAATATCACCCAGATGTAGCCCAAGTATAGCCCAATGACAGAATGTCCCAGAGTGTTCTAAAGAACAACTAGAGCGCTAACAGTCCTACTTATTACAAAGGTATGGCACACCTGAAGCCATCTTGATTGGAATAAAGTGGTAACTCTTAAAACATTTAATTTAAAAAGGAACAAAATGAGGGGGTATATTTTGCCATATGAATTATGATTAGTGCTGCAGAAAGAAAAATTAGGGCACATTTTGAGTGACTTCTCAAACCCTCTTCAATTTCATTAAAAAATTCTGACATACAGTCTCCCAAGATGGCCACCAGAGACAAAAGAGCCTAAATGTAGCCCAAATATCACCCAGATGTACCCCAAGTATAGCCCAATGACAGAATGTCCCAGAGTGTTCTAAAGAACAACTAGAGCGCTAACAGTCTTACTTATGACAAAAGTAGGGCACACCAGAAGCCATCTTGATTGGAATGAAGTGGTAAGTCTGAAAACACTCAATTTAAAAAGAAACAACATGAGGGGGTTAATTTTGCCATAGAAAGTATGATTAGTGCTTCAGAAAGAAAAATTAGGGATCATTTTGAGTGACTTCTCAAATCCTCTTCTATTTCATTAAAAAAATTCTGACATGCAGACTGAAACATGCACTTTGAATACCAGCAGCAGACGTCCCTGGTGAGCAGTAGCTTTACTACAGTGATCTAATGTGCAACTAGAGTGCTAACATTCAGAATTTATGGCAAATGTGTGACACATCTGAATGCCTTCTTGATGGAACCAAAGTAAACAAGCATTGAAAATGCAATAGATCCCGCCCTCGTTTAAGTTAAAGCCATTCTGTTTGTAATGAGTTGGCTTTTTAGCTTTGCTTTTATTAGTGTTTTTTCAACTTTCATGTAAATAACATGCATCTGTATGCATATAAGTATATGTATGCATGCATTTTTGTTTGTATTTATATAGATATACAGATGATATATGTTTATATATGTATGTATATATATATATTCACTGAAAAAACCATAGGCTATAGACCATATATAGTTAGGAATTAGCATTTACAAAACCTTGAAAATTCACTGAAAAAACCATAGGTTATAGACCATATATAGTTAGGAATTAGCATTTACAAAACCTTGAAAATTCACTGAAAAAACCATAGGTTATAGACCATATATAGTTAGGAATTCGCATTTACGAAACCTTATTTTACTCACACAAAACCATTGAAATTCCATATATAGTTAGTTGCACTAACTATATATCGCGCACCCGCAATCCACTGCTGATGATGTCACATATTACATCATTCATGACATGGTCAGTGACATCACTGATGACATCGCTGATGACATCTCAAATGACATCACTGATGACATCACTGATGACAACATCCAGTGACTGTATGTTTCTGTAAAGTTAAAATATGTCTTACATATTGAAGAATGAGTGGATGTATAAGTGTCTGGATGAAGGATTTAGTAGGTGCATGACTGACTGTATGAGTGAGTGATTAAATGTGTCTCACTGAGTGCATGGGTTAGTGACTAAACTGTCTTAATTTGTGCATCATTATGTCTGTTGTTCTGTAAACTGTTGCATGTGTTGATAAGTAGCTATATGAGTAACTATATGGGTTATTGATTGGTTGCCCAAGTATTTGTATGGGAGACTGAGTGTGTGTGTGGGTGGCTGGGAGGTGTATGACTCTGTGCATAGATGTGTGAGCAGTTGATTCACTAGATGTATGGTTTCAAAAGTGCATGTGGAAACAGCTGTATGGGCGGTTGACTGTGTGCATGAGTGTATTGGTGAGTGAATGGATATCTCAGTGCTACATGTCAAAGTAAGTACATATGTAAAACACAGTACATGTGAGAGTTGACATATATAAATAACTGTGCATAAGAGCCAGTGAATGTGTGAGTGGCTGTATGGATCATTGTGAACTTGTATCAGGGATTGTATAAGAGAGTAAATATGTGTTAGTATATGTTTGAATAAGTAAAGTTTGTATAACTGTATAGTTGAGGAAATGGAGGTGTGATTGATTCTTTGCATGACTGACTAGGTGTGTGAGTAACTCCATGGATGAGTGACAGTCTGTGAGTGTCTGTTTACACTGATTGTATCTAAGGTTATATTAGAGTCTGAAGAGGTTCATCGTATTATCACATGAATGATATCATCAGTGATGTGATCAGTAATGTCAAATGAGATGTCATCAGTGATGTCATCAGTGATGTCATTTGAGATGTCATCAGTGATGTCATCAGTGATGTCATCAGTGATGTCATCAGTGATGTCACTGACCATGTCATGAATGATGTAATATTTGACATCATCAGCAGTGGATTGCGGGTGCGCGATATATAGTTAGTGCAACTAACTATATATGGAATTTCAATGGTTTTGTGTGAGTAAAATAAGGTTTTGTAAATGCGAATTCCTAACTATATATGGTCTATAATCTATGGTTTATTCAGTGAATATATATATATATATATATATATATATATATATATATATATATATATATATATATATATATATATATATATATATATATATATATATATATTCAATGAAAAAACCATAGGTTATAGACCATATATAGTTAGGAATTTGCATTTACAAAACCTTATTTTACTCGCATAAAACCATTGAAATTCCATATATAGTTAGTTGCGCTAACTATATATCGCGCACCCGCAATCCACTGCTGATGATGTCACATTTTACATCATTCATGACATGGTCAGTGACATCACTGATGACATCACTGATGACATCTCAAATGACATCACTGATGACAACATCCAGTGACTGTATGTTTCTGTGAAGTTAAAATATGTCTTACATATTGAAGAATGAGTGGATGTATAAGTGTCTGGATGAAGGATTTAGTAGGTGCATGACTGACTGTATGAGTGAGTGATTAAATGTGTCTCACTGAGTGCATGGGTTAGTGACTAAACTGTCTTAATTTGTGCATCATTATGTCTGTTGTTCTGTAAACTGCTGCATGTGTTGATCAGTAGCTATATGAGTAACTATATGGATTATTGATTGGTTGCCCAAGTATTTGTATGGGAGACTGAGTGTGTGTGTGGGTGGCTGGGAGGTGTATGACTCTGTGCATAGATGTGTGAGCAGTTGATACACTAGATGTATGGGTTCAAAAGTGCATGTGGAAACAGCTGTATGGGCGGTTGACTGTGTGCATGAGTGTATTGGTGAGTGAATGGATATCTCAGTGCTACATGTCAAAGTAAGTACATATTTAAAACACAGTACATGTGAGAGTTGACATATATAAATAACTGTGCATAAGAGCCAGTGAATGTGTGAGTGGCTGTATGGATCATTGTGAACTTGTATCAGGGATTGTATAAGAGAGTAAATATGTGTTAGTATATGTTTGAATAAGTAAGGTGTGTATAACTGTATAGTTGAGGAATTGGAGGTGTGATTGATTCTTTGCATGACTGTCTAGGTGTATGAGTAACTCCATGGATGAGTGACAATCTGTGAGTGTCTGTTTTCACTGAGTGTATCTAAGGTTATATCAGAGTCTGTAGAGGTTCATCGTATTAACACATGAATGATGTCATCTGTGATGTTGTCAGGGATGTCATTTGAGTTGTCATCAGTGATGTCATCAGTGATGTCATTTGAGATGTCATCAGTGATGTCATTTGAGATGTCATCAGTGATGTCATCAGTGATGTCACTGACCATGTCATGAATGATGTAATATGTGACATCATCAGCAGTGGATTGCGGGTGCGCGATATATAGTTAGCGCAACTAACTATATATGGAATTTCAATGGTTTTATGCGAGTAAAATAAGGTTTTGTAAATGCAAATTCCTAACTATATATGGTCTATAACCTATGGTTTTTTCATTGAATATCAATGGTTTTTTAAATGCAAATTTCTAACTATATATGGTCTATAACCTATGGTTTTTTCAGTGAATTTCATTGGTTTTTTAAAAGCTAACATCTGTAGCTGTAAAATGTATTATTCTTTAAATCCCAAAATATATATAGATATTTATTGATAATTTTTTTTTAATATTTTTTTCTTCGCTTCTAGTTCGCGAACCGGGAAGCTTTCCGTTAGCTCATCTTGTTGCCGCGATCTAGTACGCGAACCGGTCAACGTTACGTTAGCGGAACAGTGACGCGCCGCGGAAGCGCGATGTATCACGTTATCGCGTAATGCGTCTAATGACGCGTCGCGTTAGCGCTCCCGGAAGTGCTCCGGACAGCGAACCGGAAGCGATCTGGGACGCGGCGCGCGCCGCGTAACGTAAGCGGAACAGGTCATGTGACTTGTTTATCAAACTTCTCATTGGTTCATTTCACTTTTGGTTTCCAAATGATGTATGACTAGGTCATGTGACCTAAAAATAACACTTTTCATTGGCTCAGAACTTTTGTTTTCCCCAAATCAAGTAAACTCCTCCTTATTTCCTCACTCTGACTTTCATCTTGGTGAGAGAAAGACCATTATTCAGAAGTTCCACAATGGCTTCCATTCTTGCTGCAGCTGGTGCACCCCCACCACCACCTCCACCTCCCCATAAGAAGAGAGGACCACCCAGTCAAATTATGACTAACAGAGAGGAGGAAGATGAGGAAGAAGAAGAAGAGGAGAGAGAGGGACAACAATTTGTTGATGAGTTGCCCCGGGTTTCTAAACGAAAAACCAGTTTCATCTGGCAGTTTTTCACCATCCCTCCTGGAACCAAGAAAGTGAATGCAAAATATGCCACCTGCCTCATCTGTGACTACAGATTATCGAGAGGCACAGAAAAGAAGTACAGTATGGGGAACTATACAATGCATCGTCACATGAGCAGGTGGCATCCCTTGAACTACAGCCGGGCTGAGTTGAGGGATCTTGAAGACAATCCGACGGCAACTCCTGTGGCAAGATCTACATCCACATTGTCTTTGACGGGAAGAGAGGCACAAGAGACTGTGCCAAACATCCAACCTAACTTCCAGCACATGAAGTTGTCTTGTATTTACTGTGGTGCTATGCTGTCATATGGCAACATGAGTGTCAACCTCATGAACATTGCATATGAAAATCATAAGTGCCCTAATGCACCCAAAAAGTAATTTTCTTTTTTTTTGCTCCAGTTGAGCCGTTTTGAAAGCCTGTTTTTTGTTGTCTCCCCTCCATAAAAAACACAAAAAAAACATAAAACAGTTCTAAAAATACAAAAAAATCAAAAAATGTTCAAAAAATAAAAAAAAAATATAAAACAACAAAAACAAAAAAAAACAGTTCTTTTCAGAACTACCTCCCCTTTCAAACAAAATTGCTAGAATGTTTATCACTCTGGCAAGCTCTATTTCTTTTGGTTCGCTTCAAGTTCGCTGACCGGTTCGCGAACTTTAAGCGAACTAAAAAAATATTTTTTTAAAAAAAAGAAGAGTTAGTATAAGGGAAGTAAACAGAGAATAATGTAAAAAGAAAGACAGCTAGAGAGAGTAAATGAGAGATACTGTCAATGACATCATCAGCAGTGCATTGCGGGTAAAAAGAGTGGAAAACATTTACCTTATAATTCTTGTTACCTTTTTTAAATATTTTTTCATACTTTCAATCTGTAAAACAAAGAACAAACATTTCAAAAAATATTAAAACATGTATTTAAAAATTAGAAAAGACAAGGGAAAAGGTTCAAAAACAAACAGTTTTTCAACAACTTTGACATTTACAGAAGTCTCTGCTTCTCTACGTCCCCTACACAATCCTAAAGATATATATTCGAAAGAAACTGTATCTTGATATTGCTGAACTGAGGCCTATTTTGGAACATGATGTTTTTCTTGCACTGCTAATGTCTCACAATAGTGATGCAATAGCAGCGCAAAAAAGATGTAAAGCCATAATAAAATTGTGTCTAACATTGTAAATGATTGTTTTAGGATGCAAATAAGATGTGTGCTTTCAAGAGCTTTCTTTGAGGTGAGGCCTCTTTTTTTAAAAAAAAAAAAACACTACCCAGAAGTACAGCACTCTAAGCATTAAAATTGATATTTACAGAACTCACCTTACCCATATGTACCACACATTTCTAAATGTATATCATAAGGACAAAAAGCATAACATTAATTATACATGTTAAATGGTTTATTTTTGCTGTTCTCAGAATGTATCAAATTTCACTTAAATCAGTGACTTGAAGGTATTCATCATGTAACAGCGGGGAAAAAAAAACACAATCAAAATGACTGTGTTTAAAAAACCCATACAACCTAAGAAATCTGATTTCAAAACTTCTTAAAATTAACTTACTTTCAATGACGTCGAAGGATCTCCTATAAACAGCATCCACTCTGTTGTGCTTTAAATATTTTCAGCCCGCCACTTTCTGAAAGAAAACCTCCATCGATACGTGAAATATGTTACATAGAAAAAAAACTTCTCTCATTATATCACATGTTTCCACTAGGCCAAATCATGTTGCCGCGATTCGCAAATCTTGTAATTCTTCCAATCAAATCCCGACATTTTCTATTTTCGCAACTTTCAAAAATAAAATATTTGAGATTATTTTCACAATCCTGGACTACTAATATCTTACTCTTCTTTGTCACTCATGTTCTCCTTTTCCTATGACACTGATACTGCTTACTATGAAGCAGACTTACTTGCATTAGGTTTATATAGTTGAATTTTTAATCGAGACAGCATTGCAGACTTACATTCCCTCTACTTAAAATTTTGGTTTTAAAAACACCAGGTAAGAATTTTTAAGGTCAAACGGCAATTTTTTTTTGAACGTTACAACAGAATCATTACAGAATGACCAGCCGTTTCCAGACTTTAAGTAAGCTGTATAATGTCCTGATGTTGTTGATGGACCATCGTGATAGATAATTGCTACAGTAACAAAAGTCCTCCCTGATATTGACAGCTGAGAAGCCACAAAATTTTTTATTAAAGTTGACAATTTTGTTCCATCAGGCCTACATCGTTGCATCATTAAAATGACATACTGGCCATATCTACGTATAAATAATGTTGACATCATATCACATTTACATTGGCTACACTCCATGTTGTGATCCGCTGCATTTACTAGCTTATTAAAGGAGACTGATTTACTGTCTGGCAAAGTTAAATATATAAATCTTTCTGAGTCTACACTAGTAGTACTTGATACCATACAGTTCTCGCAGTCATGCTGCCATTGATAAGAAAGCCCAAACAGGTGATCTACATCTACACCCTCAACTTGCAATATATCAAGCATATACATTAAAAACTCCTGACAATCTTGCTGATTATTTTCAGAGAAGTCTGTTTGACCTGAACATTCATCTAACAGATAACGAACTTCAGACACACTTTCTACTTTTGTTCGATCAGTGCTACATTTCTCGAAAACAGAATTCAACAAACAGCATAAAATTTGTTCAGAATTCAACAGAATCTGTTCTTTTAAACTCTCTAGTGAAAAGAGAACATTAACCACTACATTTGCATAGCAGTTGACACCAGAACTGTTTTCAAATTGAAAACCGACAACATCTTCAACAGAATCCACTTTCTTTCTGCTAACAATTTTCGGTTCATTGACTTTTAGTCTTTTTGCAACAACCTCCCTACTATTACTGCTTTTTCTACGTTTGCGGCCTACCACACGTTTCTCAAACAAAGGATATTGAGGCAAATGTGGCGCATACTCTCTTCTTAACCTATTGTATTCCTTAACACAATCTAGATCCGCACAAATGTTTGTGACATCACAGTCAATCAAGTACAATCCCGATAAAGTTCTAACTCGTGACAATGCCACATATGCCATACCCTCCTTGAACACAGAACTGCCAATATTCACCAATGCACAGTCTACACTTAAACCTTGCGATTTATGGATTGTCACCGCATATGCCAAGCAAACAGGAAACTGTTTACGGCGAACATATAAATCTTTAACAAGCAAAAACCTAGCAGAACAACGACCAATTTGCTGTACTTCCTCAATGCCATCAAATTTAATTTTTAAAAATTCTATTCCATCTCTATTTCTGTATTTCTCAAAATCAACAACATTACCCATTGATCCATTTACCAGACCTCTTTCTACATGTAAATTCCTTCTCAAAATAATTCGGCAATTTAAACACACATTCAAAGTCTTTTCAAAACCCGCTGTTTTAGATATAGTCTTCTCTAATGAATCCAATTTTGATTTCAAATTGTCTGACAAAATAATTGTTGATCCCATATGCTCTAATTTGTCGATAGCTTCAAGTTTCACAATCTCTTGCTTTTCTAAATTCAACATTTTGTTGTTGAAGATGGCACATTCTGCAAGAGTTGGCATGAGACATATCCCGGATTTCTTCTCAGTAATTTTCTGAAAAATATTCTCAGGCACAATATCTTGTTTGGGATACAAATTTGACAGTAACCGTGCATTTAAAGCTTCTTTCCCATGCTCGGTCACTTTTCCAATTCTAATATCTTGTAGAATATTCTTATAATCTTCATCCTTTGCCTGACGCATATTTTGATGCAGTTCTGCATAATTGAAATTTAACCATATATTGACGTTGCCAATGCTCCCTAGGCACTTCCTGGTATCTTCATGCGTGAGTATTTTGAACACAGGTTGACCTTTTACTGGTGTCAGCTGTAGAAGATCTCCGAAAACAATAATGTGTTTCCCACCAAATAAGACATCATATTCAGTTTTAAGTACTTCTTGCATTCTCAAATGCACAAAGGCAAGCATGACATTGGAAACCATGCTTACTTCGTCAATGATAAGTAGTTTCATTTTCCTCAAAACTCTTGAAACTTCACAGCAAGCATCTCCAGATAACTTGTTGTATTGTAATTTGTTGTCATGCTCCACCGGCAGCATCAATAGACGATGCAAAGTAATACCTTTAATATTATGTGCTGCCAGTCCAGTAGGAGCGGTGACAACACAAGACAGCGATGACTCAGTCCTTTCCTGCAAATAACAAGAGATTGCTTTAATGAGGAAACTTTTTCCAGTTCCCGCTTCTCCACTCACGTACAGTCGGACAGGCTTCAACGACGTACACGAGCACTCTTTCTTCTCATGACTTAATCCGTGCTCAATTTCCTTGGTAACTTCATCATATATTTTCCTCTGCTCAACGTTGAGTTGTTTTTCCAAGTCTTGTAAGTTAACAGAATCCTCCTGAGCATGTGCCATGGCTCTTTCTACTTCATTCATAGCAGTGGCAGCTTCATTTTCGATAATAGGTCCTCCAAGTGGATCTTGACTCAATGAAACAGAACTCTGACTGTCCTGAGAACTGTCTCTGGCAATCTCGGCTGCAATCGTTGCTTCCTGCTCAATTTCCAAAGTTAGCATTTCTTGATATTTAGAAAAAGCAGGACATTCTATGGACTCCTTGGCTGCATTGAAAGAGTCTTCGTAACAGAGGAAATCTCCAAGCAGTTCCTCTTCTGCACGCCAAGGCTTGAAAAGTTGCAAAAGTGCTAAATAGAAAAACTCCTTTTTTTCTGGAGATTCGCCACTTAATTTTCGATGGTTTACTAATTGGCATTTTCTTTGCTTGACCAGGCATCCCTCACTTCCAATTACAGCATACACTCCTTTCTCAATATCTTCTTTGATGTTCCTCTTGAATATATAATTTTGGAGAACCTCATATAGACAAACATTCTCAAGGTGACTGCTTCGATTTGGATAATATGTATCCAACATGTTGGTCTTCAAAATGTCGGTACTGTTTGGTTCCTTTTCTGCCAAATACTCAATTTCCCGAACAGGTTTTAGAACTCGATTTCGCGTTGCAGCAAGACCAAGACTCGCCCAAACGAGACTCCTGGATTTGGCATAGAGACTTGCTGAAGACAATCGATCAGAACATTCGTAAGCTCCGATTTCTCGATGCGACAACATCTTCAGACTGAAACTGTACAACTTCTTGCTGAGGCTCTTTTCATGGGAAATGTCCTCCCACATATCCTTCAGTTCGGTCTTTTCTTTTTTGGTGATGTAAGATGTCACATACCGAGCCACAGCCATACAGTTGTCAGCCACAAACTGTATATCCATGTTGGCATTCCACATGGACAAAATCACTGGGTTGTAGTCATTGATGTACTTGGACTCTTCGTTCCTTTTCAAATTGTATGTATTCTTGGGTGATTTCCTCGTCACATTATGTCGCAGCGAAGACATCAAACTGTTCACTCTTCCTTTAGAAATCACCGGTCGTGGAAAGTTGAAACGACATTTGGTGTAGAACTTGTCCTTGTTTCTGAATTTACGACGACAGTACTTTCCACAACGATGGCTTTGGAAACGTAGAACTTGTTCTCTTAGACTTTTCTTCTCCGTTGCGTTTGGAACAGCACACGTAGAATACTGTTCGATGAAATTCATCACTAAGTCATCCGGATCTGTTCCAAATTTAGGTGCATCCTTGATCCACAGCAACATATGTATATGAGGGGCACCTCTTGCTTGGTACTCCTTTCTCCAGAAGAAATCCAACACCTCTCCAAGAGGTGGATTCTTTTTATTTGTGATGAAAGACATCATAGCTTCAAATCTATGATTGAAGTACCTGCATACATTCACAGGATCCAAAGAACACAGTTCTCCAGGTGTCTTGAATTCAATGTTTTCAATATTTCCATTTGCCTCTCGTAGAAATTCAAGTAAGTCATCCCAGCCATACTCGGCACAGCTCAGAGTGAGGAACCATGTCGGAGTTCCTAAGTTCCTCAGCATACATTTTAAGTCACCATGACGACGGTACCAGTACTCATTAGTACCACGCTGACACGCCATGAGATTAATTAAGTGAGAATCCAAAATACTGTCTTGGACATTGACTTTATGCATAAAGTCACTTGCCGAGATGTTTCGCATCTGTATACCACTTTTTAAGATGTGGTTCACTGCATATGACAGTCCAGACAGATCGCTTTCAAACAGGAGATGAAACAAATAGGGAATGCATTGCCGAAACCTAGGATCTTCTGCATACAATCGTAAAGTCCGGTATTCAGACGCAGGAATTTCACGAGGTCGCTCATCATATCTTCCTCCTTGACCTGTGGGAAATAGCTGTGGGAAACACCGAGCTTCCAAACTTTCCTCCCAAACACTAATGGGACTCCCTTTGGCTTGTTTCATTTGAAACAACTCAATAGCATTCCCCATCACTTCCTTGGAATGCAAAGGATGAACACTATAATGTTCATATATTTCTTCACTTTTAGAGGCCTCTACTTTCTCAATTTGGCCAGCACACAAATCGCTATCCTCTTCATCACTTACTTCCTCTTCTGCAACATATACATTCTTATAGTACTTATTATTTTTCTTCAAATACACTGTTGCCTTTTTGACTTTCCTAACATCCACTAAATCTTGCCATATTTTCTTATTCTTTGTCGGAACCCCATTAACCAAGATAACCAGAGGTTCCTCTTCCACTTTTTCTATTCCAATTGTGTTAATGTTTTTGTTCAAATCTAGAGGCAAATAAACAACTCTTCCCTTTAATCCTCTCTGTAAATCTGCTGGAGGCAACTTCCCTGTCTTTGGCTCCATTCTTACAATAGCCTGAAAGGGATGGATACTTTGAATCAAAATAGATTCATAAGTATTTAAATCCTTCAATTCAGAAGGAATCTCAACCAATTCCAGATTATTATGAACTGCCCTAGCAGGCATCTGGTTTTGGTTTAATTTATTACAACAATAAGTACACACACGTTGATCCGATCCCAAATCAAAATAATTTTCTACCATCAAGTATGTGGCTAAATCCTTCCATTCACTATTATTTTCCCTTTCACTTTTTGCATATAAATCCACTACCTTAGTCTGATTCTTATAATAAGTGCGTCGACAACATACACAAGTGAAATTAGGCCTCTCACTTGATTTCATCTGAAACGTGGCAATTTCCTTCTGAAAATTATCTGTACTGGAAACCTGTACATTATCTTCCACATTACCCTCTACTTCAGGGTCAATTTGAACATTCTCATCTTTACTACCAAAGTAACAAAACTCAATTTCTTCACAAAGATTCTTCACATCTATTTCAGAACCATGCAAAAGAGCAGCACATAATTGTTTAAGCATAATTGCTGGACTCTTAGCATAATACAACATTCTCACTAATTTTCTCACTTTATTATGATGCACTGCTAGCATCCTGAAATGATGAAAAACACTCTGGCATACTCTCCTGGAAAGACAAGCCAGTGAATGACCACGCAAACCTGTCATTTGTCTCACTCTGCAAGGATCTAAATCTTGCAACAACTTCATTTTCTGCTTCAAACTTTTCTTATTAAATGTCCGTATAAAATCACAAAGCAAATTGATGGAAACCTGTCGCACACTGCAAATAGAACTACACTTCCAAATGTACACAGGACCCTTAGGACGTCTTCCTAAAACCTCATCACTTAGCGCCTCTTCTGTCTCTGTTGTCACAAGTTGTTCTTTTTCAACTGGACAACCATCCTTCACTTCATAAGCTCGACCACTGATGTCAACTGCATGCACCAAATCATTATCCTGAAAATAAGTCTCCTCATTAAAAAATGCCTCAGAACTTGAACTATGCATCCATTCTCCAGAAAAAACTTCACAAAAGTTAGTACGATTTACTACTCTCTTCCATCTACTTTTTGTTTTGAAATCAGAAATTACCTTGCTTAGTTTCCTAATTCTATTGATTACCAAAATAAACAACTTTCGCTTGATTTCAAAAGCATGATCAATAATTTTCTCTACATTTTTCTTCTTCCTATAAAATGCCGCTTTCTGTTGGCCTTTCTTTTTAATATTTTTCAATAAATTAACTAATATCCTATTACGGAACATTCGTTGTCGAATGTCCCTAAACTGTTGTTTCCTTCTACTATCATGCACAGAGTTATCTCTTCCTCTACCAGTAACATTTGTGATGGGTCTCTCCTTTCCATTTAAATTACTTCTCTTTTTGTGAACAGACACATTTTTTTGAGCAAAATTTTTTTTACTACAAATATTTCTTAAGAATGATTTCGTGCTCTTACCCGGACCTTTCTTGGTGTTTTGGCAAGTATTTGGGGAAGAGGACTGCTGCAATAAAACATCATCCTGCTGTCTTTGACGTTTTCTAGCCTTTCGTATTCGACTTCTGGAAGGCATTTTCCAAACTATGAAAGAATCTGCAGTTGAATCTGTGAAAAAATATAATATAAAATGTTATTAACCACTATTACCAAACAGTAAATAAATAACAGTCATCTAAAACTTAATGCCGTACTAATTATTTAACATAGCAAATATTTTCCACCAGCACTGCATCACAAAAATGACACTCAATGGTACAAAACAGGCATACAACACTCATAAATCACTCCCTAATATTTTAAATCATTAATTCAGGATGACGATAAGATGTAGCCTATCTAAAGGTTTGTTTAGGCCCAGATCTTTGGACTGGGGTGAATGTGTGTCATTGATCCACATTCAGTCCATCACCTGTTTTGTTTATTTGAGGTGAGGCCAACACATGGTTGCAGATAAGATTTTCACTGAAAAAAAACCAAGGTAAAAAAACATGTGAAAGCCTACCAATGAAGTAAATCATTAAATGAAAACCAATACATTTCTGGAAATATGCACTACTAGTGCTTCATAAGATGTTTTGGATCATATTTATAAGTTATTTGAGTATCTAGTATGCTATTTTACATTCTTCATGGTGCAAATTTATTGTAAATACGCTCCCACCTGCGCTTGGCAAATTTAGATTTTGATTATGGGAGTTAGATAGGCATGTTAATAATTTCCCAAAAATGGTATATAACCCCAAACAACCTTTGAAGCAAATGCTCTTAGCCATGTTATCCACCTCCCATTGGATAACATGGCTAAGAAGTGCTTGCAAATGTGATAAAAAAAGGCCTGCAATGCATGAATAACGCAGAAAAATCAGCGATATTCATGCATTTTCCAACAAATGCTCTTAGCCATGTTATCCACTTCCTATTAAATAACATGGCTAAGAACTGCTCAGGGCACCATGAGGAACGCTTTCCATTTAAAAAGGGAAAAATAACATCAAAGACACTAAAATGCCTTCTAAATATGAACCCAAACAACCTATGAAGCAATGTGGAAAAAACTGCCGCAATGCATGAATATAGCAGAAAAATCAGCGATATTCATGCATTTTCCAGCAAATGCTCTTAGCCATGTTATCCACTTCCAATTAAATAACATGGCTAAGAACTGCTCAGGGCCCCATGAGGAACGCTTTCCATTTAAAAAGGGAAAAATAACATCAAAGACACTAAAATGCCTTCTAAATATGAACCCAAACAACCTATGAAGCAATGTGAAAAAAAACGGCCACAATGCATGAATATAGCAGAAAAATCAGCGATATTCATGCATTTTCCAGCAAATGCTCTTAGCCATGTGATCCACTTCCTATTAAATAACATGGCTAAGAACTGCTCAGGGCCCCATGAGGAACGCTTTCCATTTAAAAAGGGAAAAATAACATCAAAGACACTAAAATGCCTTCTAAATATGAACCCAAACAACCTATGAAACAATGTGAAAAAAAACGACCACAATGCATGAATATAGCAAAAAAATCAGCGATATTCATGCATTTCCCAGCAAATGCTCTTAGCCATGTTATCCACTTCCTATTAAATAACATGGCTAAGAACTGCTCAGGGCCCCATGATGAACGCTTTCCATTTAAAAAGGGAAAAATAACTTCAAAGACACTAAAATGCCTTCTAAATATGACCCCAAACAACCTATGAAGCTCTAACAGTACATATCCTGAAATTTAATTCATTTCAAAATTCGTTTTTAAACACAGCATATAAATCAATTGTATACCTGCATTCATGAAGAAATGACTAAAAATGTCCTTGAGACACATGAAAGTGTTTTCTGGAATGCCCTAGCACCATTTTTGGGACACTATTAACATGGCTAGGTAACTCCCATAATCAAAATCTAAATTTGCCAAGCACAAGTGGGAGCGTATTTACAAGACACTTGTCCCATGAGGAACACTTTACATTTTAAAAGGCGAACACAACATCTTAGACACTCAAATACCTTATAAATATGGCCCAAAACAACCTATGAAGCTCTAGCAGTACATATCCAGAAATGTAATTGATTTCTTAAATCGTTTTTAAAAGCAACATATCTGTTTCAGCTTACATAACAGACCATGAAATGGCCTCCATGTATTACAATATCTTGTGTAACTGCATGCCAGAATGTTACACCAAATATGCAATTATAATTTCTCTTTGAAACTAATTCTATTAGTATATCACTAGAGACAAAACCACATTTTAAAAACACAGCTTTCTTCATCATTTTCTCCTTAAATCATACTATTCTCTATCTAAATTAAATAAATCTTTTCTCACCTTAGCAAATATTTTTTGAGTTTTGAAAACAGTCTCAGAAATACACCAAATTGTCTTCAGCAGAAGAAAAAGGATGCACTCCAAAGGCTGCAGCTATTGAAAGCACAGAAATACAGATATTCTTTTCACATATCTCTCATATTAGCCAATCATACCTCTTCCCTCACTTTTTTCAAATCAAAACCCTTCCCCCCTCTGCCCTGTCTGCCTTGTTTCCATAGCAACCACCTCCTGGAAGACCTCTCATGTTTGCAAATTCACACAACAATGTTTCAATTGAACTCTGAACTCTCAGTGCACCTGCGTATCCAGTGCAATCTTTCATTAAATGTTTCTTCCTTGACCATTCAAATTACATCTTTCAAAGAACACATCCATGCACCCTAACTTTCTGTTTTCAGAAATGGAAATGCACCAATCACTGCTAATGAATCATTAGCATTGTAAATCCACAGTTTTTTTTCTTTAGAAACTCCTACTGTTTCAACTGCCCTTTCATTACCACACTTCATCTGACTGCAGAACAACCTTCTTCCACCATGTTTAACGTCTGGATTGTTGGACATAGTTACATCCACTGGGCTCAAAGGTATGCTGAGAGCAGAAATTTACACAACCTCAATTTACAAGATGTGGAAATTAAGTGGTTGGGCCAAAGAGGATTAAAATGTCACCAATTGATACCATTGGTGAAAACCTTTATGCATTTGCCAAAACCTGACCTGTTAATAGTGCACTGTGGAGGTAATGATTTGGGCACTTTGACAGGGGTAGGTCTGGAAATGCTTTTAAAGGACACCTTGGAGCAATTAATGGCACTTTTTCCTCAAACTGCCTTGGTATATTCCAATATATGCCAAAGACAGAAATGGAGGTGGTCCAACCAATTTTGTCCACAAATTGAGAAAGCGAGGAAGCATGTAAACAAATCTGTTTCAGCTTACATGAGAGACCATGGAATGGGCTCTCTGTACAACAATAACTTGCGTTACTACATGCAAGATATCTACAGAGGAGATGGAGTTCACTTCTCAGATGAGGGCAACAGAATTTTCATTCTGAATTTAAGACTGTGCATTGGTACCTACTTATAAGTACCTAAATGTACCATAAACCCAAAAGCTCTTCTCAGAGCTACCCTACATCTGATCACTCACAATTATTATTTTTCTCTAACTTTTTTCACTAATTTTCCACAAAATTCGCTCCCCGGAGCGCTACCCGGTTCGCTAACCGAAAGCTAACCTCGTGGAATTTTTTTTAAAAAAAATTTTTTTTCCGCACATATAAGCCTCCTCAGCCACGCTCAGAAAACCTAGGGGGTCAAGATAAGTCTACCATGACCCCTTCTACCCATTCTAAACATTATTTGCCCTCCATCTTGTATCTTAATGCGAACGAAACACAAAATGGTGGACTCCCGTGACGCTTAAGGTTCGCTAACCGGGCAGCTTCCCGGAAAGCGGTCCTAAAAAAAGGCGGGAAAGTAATTTACAGAAAAACGACTAGAGACACTCTCACCAAATATAGATTAGCTCATACTACATAACAATCCCTTCCATTCTCACAAATTTCATTGAAATTCCATTTAGCCATTTAGCCTGTAGACCTCTCCAAGTACCGTGAGGTAAATTACTTCACAAAACACATCTGAATTGTTGGAATTGACAACCAATGAAAATGTTACTTTCATTTTCTACTTTTATTACCTGACATTTAATTGGTTATATACCTGTATATATATAAAGGGAGAGAAGGAAACACAGCCATTTTGACTACTACTTCTTGTTGTACCTCCTATTTCAATAGCTTCAAAAAACTTCAACTTCTTTGTGAAGGTAAGTTATAATTTAATATATTGTGCACTATGACTTAATATAGTAGACTTTTTCTGCTACATATACACTATCCCTCTGTAGTAGTAATGTATTTAGATAGACTTCTCTGTTATAGTTATCAATGGAGTAAGGCTTGTCTTGGTTAAATCACATACACTTTTTTTTAGTCCTATTTCCACTCTCATACTATACACTGCCAAAAGATAAATTCACTGATAAAAACTGCCTATCTAAAATTAATCCCAACAGTGCCCTATCTCTACTAATATATATTTTTTTAATCCAAATTTCAGGCAAAATGGAAGGCGAGCAGCAAGTTTCATTTTCGATTGAACTGAAGGAGAGCAGCCAAGACAAACTTGATGACTTTATGGATGACAGTAGAGACCACGAACTTCTACAATGTGTTGAAGCAGTAGACAACTTGCTTCAAAATGAAAAACAATTACACCCTATAATAAATTATGACATTTCTGACAATGAAATGTTAGAAAATTTAATAAAGTATGAAACACAATCATAATAAAAAAAAAAAATAAATAAAGAAAACAAAAAAAAACAAGAAAAACAACAAACAATTAACATACAGTATTAGAAAAGTCTTTCATTCTTTTATCCATAAAGTTCGCTGCCCAGAAAGCTATCCGGTTCGCGAACTTGGCGCTTACCACGCAAAAAAAAATTTTTTTTTTTGGACCCTCCTAGGCCCTTTTAAAACCTCCACATAAAACCTAGGGGGTCAACGAGGATCTACTATGCCCCCTTATGGTAATTTCCCCCTTTGTTTTGGCCTCCTCTTGTCTCTCGATCCTACCGAGAGACAGGATGGCGGCCGCTCCGGACTGTTTAGAATGTTGACAGACACCGGAGGGCCAATCAGCTTCTCATCGCAAAGTTCCGTTACGCGAAAGGTTCGCTAACCGGATAGCTGCCCGGAGCGCTGTTACAGATATATATCTTGATTTAAACGTTAATTTCTCAAAATCCACTGAAGCACATATATTGAGACCTAGCAAAGGCACATCAGGCTAACAGTCCCTACAATTTTGCCAAGTTTCGTGAAAATCCATTCAGCCGTTCGGGCTAAAAGTGAGTCCAACCGCCCTATGGAAATTAACATGGGAAAAAGGCGTTTTGGGACCCCCCTTTTTTCTCGGCCCCCCCTCCACAAAACCCCCCCAAATTTTCAAGGTCTGCTCAGAAACAAAATGTGCCATTTTCCTGAAAATTTCAGCCAATTCCGTCCACAAACGCAAAAGTTATTAGGCATAGAATTTTCAGAAATCCCATAGGGAAAAAATCCTAACTATATATACCTACTGGCGACCGCCAGTAGGTAATATATATATATATATATATCCCCATACATGAAAACGCCAGCAAATCGTCACTCTCAGCAGCACGGGTGCAGCAGCTCGTGGAGACGGTTCCGCGATACAATTTCGAACACCAATGTCGCAGGACACAGAAAGCTGCGCAGGAATCAAGGAGCTAACACACACGTTACGGCCACCTGGCCTTTGTCAGTGTTAGTTACCGCAAAATTCATCACCTTTAAATAACAAGTTATTTCATTTGCCTAGCCAGAAGAAATTAAAACAAACAAAGGACTTTAAGGGACTCGCCTATACACGCTTTCCTGGTGGCTGTCTTAGCCTTGCTAATGTTGGTATGTTCTGCATTGTGAACAATTGATTTTCACAATTTATTACACAAAAGGGGCTTGAAATCTCAGCATTCTCAGGAAATCATTGCCTGCTGTTAATAAAATATTTCCTCTGGAGTCACTCCATATAGATTGCCCATTTAATTACGGGCCATCATTTTTTATGTGATTAGTTCCCATATAAAACATATATTCTTGGCCAATGTAATTCCAATCAAAAGACGCACTTCTAAATAGCACCCTAATGGGCAGACGGACCATGAGAATGTATATGCTTATTCAGGAACATATCAAAATCAAAAAGCAAACAGTCACTTTTTACATTGTAAATGCAACCTCTTAGCACGGCACTCAGATGGCTTATTGCCAACTGTCACAGGGTAGTGTTCATAAAATACAAAAGTGGTAATATTCTCAATCCACCAAATTACCAATTTCCTCTGATTTTTGGAGGCCACTTAACAGTATCCATGAGTCGATAAGCCCTCAATGGGCAAATCATTTCCCACAACTTTTCATCCCACAAATGACCAAAGCTCTTCCTCGCTGTTAGGTCCCCAGGGGGATCCGGTTCTTAGCTCAATGATATACCTGGATTCCAACTGTCGTAACAGTCTAACACTACCTCCTCTCCTCTATTTAATCAGAACCTGGTCAAGACGGAAGTACTGTAATTTGTCACTCTGAGAATCATGGACTTCTGCAAAATGTTTAGCTACTGGACATGCACTATCGTGGTTTATTATTGCCCAGAATGCGTTTCTTAGCTGGATGGATGGTACTCCCAATATATTGGGCAGACCAAACAATACACCACGAAACTGGTATTACAATTCAGGAATTTATCAACTGTTCATTTAGCTTTTTTGCTCGGGACTCCATAGTTCTTAACCTTTTTTTTTTTTAAAGTTTTTTTATTCAGCTTGAAATAGACATTACCATGTAAGCAAGCAAACACAATATAACTTTACAGGGTTTATAGAACATATCATTTTAACCAACAAAGGAAAGGCGGAAAAAGAGGAGAGCTTGAGCAAAATCGAAGCATGACAGAAACAGAAAATAAATAAGCATAAGATTCAGTTGAGCCGGGCACTCGATTAACTAGTCAATTTCAATTTCAATTTCACAAGTATTTATTTCAATTTTTGAATCATAAAAGACATTACAACAACTGAACGAATTCAAGTTTAAAATTACCCACTGTTATATTCAAAAATCAAGTTTTTAACAAAAACAACGTGTAGCTACCACTAGGTGCCGCATCAATTGTTGGCCATCCAACAATGCAGTTAAAACACATAAATTACATACATATAATCCAATATTAATAAATCCAGTTAAAATCACAAATATACAATCCATTCCATTATACAAATACTTTTAAAAAACATTTCTAATATTAGAAATTAAAAACTATAAATTCATCATTAAACAGGATCTATAATCTCAGGTGAAATAAGCCAATGATGAGACATTAAAAGAAACAATTAAAATGTCACTGTAGGTTCATTTTATGTGCTCGTATAATCCACATCCAGTGGAGGAATTTGGCCACAGCTATAACCACGGCCTTGGAATTATCAATTCGGAGGATCCTAACGGACTCACGGCCTGTTTTCAGACCTAACTGCAAACAAATAGGTTTTAGCCAGGATATCCTAGGAACCTTGTATTCAGGGCAAGAAAATAGTATGTGCCCAATGCTTTCCTGCTGGGTGGGATAAAAGGGGCAGACAGAACCTTGTATCCCGCGCCACCTTGCATTGAAGGCATTGAGTGGTAGAGTCCCCACCATGAACTGTTGGAATTTCTTCCTGTCCCTGGATAGTAATTCAGTCCAAATAACCCTCTAGGGCTGGAGAGAGTTTCAGTCCTAGGAATTCCGCCGTGAATGATGGCTCAGTACAAAGGCCAAATCTTTTAACCTCAAGCATGTTCCAATACAGGTCTCTAAATATTTTTCTAGGGGGAAAGGAATTCACTGATGGGTCAACCCACAATGGGGATAGGCCCATACCCATATATATAGCCTTTACCTCCCACAACCATGATATTTTGTGAGCCCTATCGGCATCTCTAACTTCGAGGAAGGCCCGAACATACTGGGAGAGTTCTGGGGTAACCCATAATCTCCTCCAATAGGCAACTGATCGAGCCATATCCTCGAGGCAATGCAATCCCAGATCGTAGCAGAGAGGAATCAAAGGGGTAGAGACCGGGAGTCCTGTAATACTGCTCAGGAATTTACTTTGCGCACCCGTCGATTTCTTTAGATTACTAAGTCCCCACAATTCCGCCCCATATAGGACTGCCGCTCCAACTTCAGCATCGTAGATCTTTAAGACCGGAGTAATTGGCCTAGTATGTAGCAAATAAAATTCCTTAGTAAGTGCACCCGTCAGTTGTGCGTGCTTTGTGACCAGCTGGTTTGTGTGTTGTTTCCAATCTAGGGGCTTATTAGGATAGCGGATTTTCAGCATCCTCTGGGCCAGCGGAAGCCCCCTCCGGCCCGGAGGATGCGGAAATTCCGCTGCAGACTCACCAAAGACCCACCGCCACATTAGGATGGCTGGTGGGTCCTGGTTTCAGTCCGCTGCTTTTCCGCCGCGGTTGGCTTACAACCGCGGCGGAAAAGCTCTAATATGGTGGCGGTGTCTCTCAGACACCGCCAGCCATATTAGGATGGGTTACAAAACATGCTTTTCCGCGGCGGGTTTTCCGCCGTGGAAAAGCATGTTGAACTTTACTGCAGGGGCCTGTTGCGGGGCCCCTGGGTGAAGAGGGGGTGGGGGGTGCACATGGGGGGTACCTATGGTACCCCCCTGCATTTGTATGCAGTAATCGGCAGGCACCGCACGGTGCCTGCCGCTTTCTGCATACAAATGCAATGTATGCATTTTTAACATTGCGGCGGGTGCAGCTTGAAGCTGCACCCGCCGCAATGTTAAAAATAGAGGATGGGACCGCCATAGTGGCGGTCACATCCTAATTGCACAGGAGGGAACTCTGCAGGCCATACGGAGGTTCCCTTCTACTCTGGGGCTGCGGACGGGCGCAAGTCCGTCCACGATCCTAATTGCCCCCCTAGTTTGGATGATAGGGTAATGCCCAAGTAAGTGAATACTTGGGTCTGTTCCAATTGAACCCCATTCATAACCGCCTTCCCTTTAACATATCTATTTTTATGTAAGACCATGAACTTAGTCTTAGTTGTGTTAATGACAAGTCCATGGTCATTGCGGAAGACTTCAAAAACATCAATGGCCTTCTGGAGGCCCTGCTGCGTTTTTTAAATTAATAATGTGTCGTCTGCAAACATCAGCAGGGGGATCAGCTTACCATCCAACTTAGGAGGATCGGTTGGTTGATGTTCATAGTAGCTGATCACCCTGTTGATGTATAGTGAGAAGAGTGTAGGGGCTAGTACGCACCCTTGGCGCACTCCCCTGGCGATTGGAAATGTATCAGTTACACTCCCCTGCTGGTTCCAACGGACTCGGGCAAAATTATCCTCGTGTAGTCTATTTAAGAGGGACAAAATATCAGATGGGATGCCCTGTTCTTGTATGGCTGCCCACAATTTTGCGCGTGGCACCAGATCGAACGCTGATTTAAGATCAATGAAAGCAGCAAAATGCGTGCCCCCCCCCTAATAGCACTACGCGCAAGTACATTAAAACAAATCTAAATACTTGGTCGACCGCACTGGTATGGCTGCAAAACCCGGCCTGGAGAGGCGATAAGACATCATTAGTCTCGATCCAGGAATCCGGTATGGATGAGCCCATAGGGATACCATTGGCTAACAAGTGGATATAGGAAGCCCAGAGCTCCTTGTCATGTATAAAAAGGTCTGCTAGAACTGAGTCTAGACCTGGGGCTCTAGCCTTAGGGATTTTGTTCAGAATCTTAATGACATCTGTTCTGGTGAAGGATAGATGATTTGTACCCTGGATACCGTTCGAAAATACCTCACGCTCGTCACCATCTGCGTCAGTAGGCGCAAACTGGGACGCATAGTGGGAAACCCAGTGATTAGGTGAAACATAATTAGTGGGTTCGCCCCTTTTCACCCCCCTTCCCCATTTGACCATATCCCAAAAGGAGCACATTGATCTTTCTCTGCTGGCACTCAGCAGCTCACTCCAATATTCTTCGTCCCAATCACGTTTTGCATTATATTGTTTTTTTTTTATACATGACTCGGGCAGCTTTAATCCTAGCTATATCTTTAGTTTTTACTGCATCTGATAGGGCCTTATACGCAACCCTGCAGGACTTGCCATACCATTGGTCTTCCTTCCTCACTGGCCCAATCTGTTTTTTTGTCACCTTTTTTTATAAAGAAACATCTTAACTTGTTAAATATTCTTTCATGGATCGGGCCAACATTAGATACGACTTCCTCCAAGGTGGTGTTATTCTGAAGTTCCGCTATGGCCTGGACAGTCAAATCCCTCATAGCAGCAATACTTCCATCGTTCGTTGCACAATTAGCCCATCTTATTCGTCTATAATCATTTGAGAGGGCTAATTCCACACAGTCATTTTGGCCATCGCTTTTAGATAATTGAAATAGCCTAAACAATAAAATTAATGGGTCGTGGTCGCTCTCTACCCGTTCCACTATCCGCATGTCCTCAATGCTAGCCCAATTCTCTTTATTAGTGAGGATATAGTCTATACGGCTATGGGATACACATTTGTTAAAGGTAGAAGCGCCTTGTTTATCGGACACCGTACTTCCATTTGCGGCACGTAGACCATGCTCTACACATAAGACTTTCAGCTGAAGCGTGGTCTCTGACCATCTTTTAATAGGAGGTATTATCAACTGAGGGATATTCCAGATGTGATTCTCTTCCACAGTGAGGTCTATATCATAACTGCCTAAGGGTTCAAAACAACAATTAAAATCTCCTGCTACAATAATATTACCCTTTGAACAATGGCGCTCAAGCAGAGCGTCTAATTGGTCAATTGCTATAGTGGCTTTACCTCCCGGCAGCCCCCTAGAGTAAATATTAAAAACAAATAAGTCCTTATAATCAGGACATTTAAGTTTAATTAACAAAATATCTGGACTTTTAGTATCCAACTGAGAAGTGGAATACCTGCTGTCCTGTTTTTACCCATGTGAGTAGGCCTCCCTTTGGTCTCCCACGCAGGCTAGGATTGGCTGGAATATAAAAATTTAAATATCCTTGTTTAAATTCCGGATTCACCTGCCATGTTTCCTGGAGAAGGATTATATCCCTGGTATCTAGAGAGGCTAGCCAATCCACGGATGTTACCTTACTTCTCAGCCCTGCCACATTCCATGAGACCAGAGTGGGTACATGCGGGAAATTGGTACTGTTAGTTCGTACATAGGAATCGGTGCCAACCGTGCCCTCCTTTGGTATTATGCCACTACATTGACTAATCTTGTTGACTCATGAACTGGGTCTCTTCCACTCTTTCCTAAGCCTTCAGTGCCAGCCTGGGTGGTAGCTTCCTATGAGATATTTCCAAGGGGGCAGCATTCAATATTATTACTAGATGGCCATAAATCCTCTTGGTCCCTGCCCTCTACTGAGAGAAGTCAATCATTAGAATCTAGTGAATTCAAAATCTCAAATCTGTTGCTGAGTGGTAGAGTACTACTTAGGGGGACAACCAATGGCAAGCCCTTACCCTTAACCTGTGTTCCTAATTCGGGACATGGAAGATAAAAATAACCCAATGGGAGCACATTAACAGAATCATAATGGATCCTAAATGATCCAGTCTGCCTGAGAAGAAGTCTGACCAGTGAACCAAAGTTTACAATAACACAGTCTCCCTGCATTCCCTTGTTTGAATGTCCCAGCCAAGATACCCTACGAACCATCTTAAGGTTAGCATATAAGTGCTCTCCCAAAACTGTTTTTTACTCAGGAAGTGTAGGACCTTATTTTTCAGCGCTGACCAGTGCTCCAGCTCACCATCTGGAAGCTTGGGTACATTTGCCAAAATAACAGTATAGGGGCAGGCCTCCGGGGCTAAGTGAAGGGTGACTTCCCTTGCTGAATTATTTGCATTTGGGAATAGTCTCCCACTCGGGCCCTTAGGGGCAGGCTTGGCTGGGGGGTTAATATTTGGAGCTACTGTAGGTAAATCCGGAGCTGTAGTGACTATAGGATTAATGACCTTCGGGCTTCCTAGCTCATTGAGCCTTGTTCCAATGGGAACAGGAATGTTAGAAATTGGTGCTATTGTTTTCTGAGCCCCTTTATCATGCAGGCGGTCATTTTTAAGATATATTTCCATAGAGTCCAACCTGCGTTCAATCATCTCAAAAAAGCCAAATCAACTCGGGCATAATACCTTCATTTGGAGCATTTGGAGGGAGGGACTGAGTATCAGACCTTGAATTGGACGCTGGACGAAACATTTGAGGAATGGAATTTTCTAGTCGCTCACCCAGCCCTATTGTAGAATTTTTATTTTTAGCTAACTTTGCTTGTTGGCGGCTAGATTTCGGGGGACCATAAGCTTTTCTCTTGACTGGTTGATCTTTCTTTCTAGCCCCAAGAGGTAGTCGTGGCTGCCTAGTGGGGGTAATAGGGGGAGAGAGTGAGGGACTAGATGAAGATGACCCATCTGAGTTTAAAATAAGCGAAACTGGCACGCTGCTGTCCAGAGGAGGTAGTACCAGCACCTGTGGCGGATCGGGGTGGGGACATAAATTATCAGATGCCACTAAGGCCACAGCTTGATTAGGATTAGAATTTAAACATTGTAGCGGCTCTAGCGAGAGTCTCCTCACAACTAGTGCAATCTCCTTATCAATTTCCACTTCAGCCCGTTTGAGAAAAGCGTCCATTGTCCCAACCCCACCACCACCTATCCCACCCTTTCGAGTATTTTTACTCATGAGTAATGGTAAAATTAGCCGCCTTCCAAAGCCAGAGTAAAATACCCCCCTACCCCAAATTAGCTCAGGCCAATAGTTTGGACAGTCAATACTTGCAGATGGAGAGCTTAGTTGGACTCCGAGTCCCGTTGTATCACAAAGTTCACAATGTTAGAGGGTTGGCCCGGCACGTCCTCATACGTCCCCGGATGGCCACAGAAGGCCAGCCCTTTGCCTGGGCTTCGCCCGGCATGTCCCGTGCACATCCCGCGCTGCGGTGGTAGAGGCGGCGCTTTATGCGCAGAGCTGACCCAGTGCCTCCCCCTTGTTAGCAGGACCCGCAACAGGTGTGGAGATTCACGTTGCACCCTGGGCTTTGTAGTCCTTAGGGTGATGATGCCACAGCTAGCAACAGGGAAAAGTCTCCAAGGTGAGCATTCGTCTGGTCCAGAGCCCGCAAAAGTATCAGCGTGTCCTTTTTTCCAGTGAGAAACAGCGGCATTTCGACAATTACAGGGACCCGCGCTGCGGTGGTAGAGGCGGCACTTTATGCGCAGAGCTGACCCAGTTCCTCCCCCTCATTAGCAGGACCCGCAACAGGTGTGGAGAACCACGTTGAATCCTGGGCTTTGTAGTCCTTAGGGTGATGATGCCACAGCTAGCAACAGGGAAAAGTCTCCAAGGTGAGCGTTCGTCTGGTCCAGAGCCCGCAAAAGTATCAGCGTGTCCTTTGTCCCAGTGAGAAACAGCAGCAAATCGACAATTACAGGGACCCGCGCTGCGGTGGTAGAAGCGGCCCTTTATGAGCAGAGCTGACCCAGTGCCTCCCCCTAGTTAGCAGGACCCGCAACAGGTGTGGAGAACCACCTTGCACCCTGGGCTTTGTAGTCCTTAGGGTGATGATGCCACAGCTAGCAACAGGGAAAAGTCTCCAAGGTGAGCGTTCGTCTGGTCCAGAACCCGCAAAAGTATCAGCGTGTCCTTTTTCCCAGTGAGAAACAGCAGCAAATCGACAATGACAGGGACCCGCGCTGCGGTGGTAGAGGCGGCTCTTTATGCGCAGAGCTGACCCAGTGCCTCCCCCTCGTTAGCAGGACCCGCAACAGGTGTGGAGAACCACGTTGCACCCTGGGCTTTGTAGTCCTTAGGGTGATGATGCCACAGCTAGCAACAGGGAAAAGTCTCCAAGGTGAGCGTTCGTCTGGTCCAGAGCCCGCAAAAGTATCAGCCTGTCCTTTTCCCCAGTGAGAAACAGCAGCAAATCGACAATTAGACAATTAGTCTCTAAGCCACTTCACCAATGGAGCCCAGATCTTCTGACCCAGCTCCCGCCACCTTCATCCCCTCCTCTGCAAGACGGCAGATTCTAAATTATAGTGAGCTAAAATCCTCGCTCTACAGTTTACAAAGGTAGGGGCATCATGACTAATCCATTCGGATGTTATGCAAAGCCGAACTAGTGACATAGCAATAAACAAAAGGGTAGATACGTGTCTTGTTCTCTCACAAAAACCATCACTGTCACAGCCAAATATGACTAACTCAGGTGACAGAGCAGCCGAGATATTAAGCCTAGAGTTAATAAACAATTCTACATCCTGGGGAAATAAAGCAAGTTTGGGGCAGGAAAAAAACATATGTATATCGTTGGCAGCTGCCAAGCCACATCTCGGACAGCAAAGGCCCCCTCTACCTCCCCATTTAGAGATTTTGGCCTGGGTGTAGTAAAGATCAAATAATGCCATGTAGCATTGGGATCGTAAGCTACCTGATATTAACACACTACTTGATAATTCTAGGGCCTGAGAGATATCCAGCCCGGTCTTACCCAGCTTTATCTCCCACTTAGCATTTTGGGAAGAGAGGTCGTCAGGAAGACCAGAAAGCAAATGCTGATAAATTACCCCTATTTTTGACCACTTCAAAATCAATTCCATTAAAGTATTTCTATTAAAAAAAGTTGTGGCTCGGGCCTTCAATTTTCCTACATAGCTTCAGATCTGCAGGTATTTAAAAATCTCATGCGTATTGAGAGAAAACTTGTCCTTTAAAAATGAAAAAGAAGCCATTGTTCATACGGACCCTAAAACACCCAGAGACTTTACTCCCTGCGCCATCAACCTAAATGTAATCTGATCTTGGAAGATAGAAGGTAAGAGGCTGGCAGCCGTAAGAGGTGTATAATAGTTGATATTCGACCATTTACGACGGATCTTGCGCCAAACTGAGAAAAAATCAAAATAAAATCCAGAACATTGCTAAGGTGACCTTGAACTTGGTCTTCTTATAATAACTAGGTTTAAGTACCTGCAGTTATGTCCCCTTAGCATCCTCCCCTTGTCCTATCTCAAAGATAGATGGTCTGCAACATGGTGGCAGCGCCGCCATGTCCCCAAACAATGGTAGGGCAAAGTGCTGAAGAAGAGCTGACCAGCAGTAAAGCACCAGGTTCGGCACCGACCAGCCCCCCGATCGTACGAAACGTGCACCCACTTGGCTGCTCTTCGTGGTTGATGATATCCCTAGAGAAACCTATTGCAGCACCTTTCCGCCCTGGCAAGACTATATTGGGAAAATTCTAGTGGGATAGTTCTAAACAGGTACAGGAACTTTGGCAAGACCAGCATTTTAAGAACATTCCCCCTGCCGTACAAAGACAGATGCAGATTATCTAGCCTTATCAAAGTAGAGTTGACAGAGTCAATAATGGGCAGGATGTTCAGATCTGCAATGTTATCAACTGCAGCAGTAATTTCAACCATCAAGGTATGACGCACTTTGCACAACTGGCGCTTCAGAGGAACCCATGGCTGTTGATTGGATAACCTGTGTCTTGGTAACGTTAAGTTTATAGCCAGAAAGCCGGCCATATTGTTTTGCTAGGTACTCAATAGCTGGAAAAGCTGAGGCTAAGTTGCTAGTCAGGACTATAATGTCGTCGGCATACGCAACACCTTATACTCTGATATATTGACCCTGGCTGGAAGTATGTTCCTGAAGCTCTCAATTTTGCTTAAAAAAGGGTCAATATATAGAGCAAACAGCAGTAGTGAGCAGGGACAACCCTGCCTTGTGCCACTACCAATGCTGAAGGGTCTTCAAATCAAATCAAAAAAATACTTTATTCGGTAGTTCATTTGATAAGAACACCATAAAAGTTCATAAAATACAATTTACAAAGTTGATCGTGTTTTAAGATCACAATTTTAAAATACTAAAAACAATTAGAATTCATTTAAAAAAGCAAATCTGATAAAAAAGGAAGCAGCAAGATATATCATACAATTTATATTCATCTTAGAACCTAGAAATTTGTGGGCCTTCATTGTATCTCTCCTAATCATATCAATTCATAGGTTGCGACGATGTTGAATACAAAATTTAAGAAAACGTACAATTGCTTTAGCATATTTTTCATTTTCTAAATATTGTAGTGCCAAGAATGCAGGACGGCATTGGCGAAGCCCCCAAAGTTTTAGGATGGGGAGTAACCAACGTCTACGAGGTTCTACAAAGAATTTACAGAATAGAATAGTATGTATGGTTGATTGTGTAGATACCAAATCACATGGACAGCATGTCCGTGTGGACGCCCAGTCGTTTTGGGTTGGAAAGGAAACTAGCAAATGAAACATGTCAAACCTTAAGCGAGTTAGCAGCATTTTTTCATATTGGGTTAGATTATATAACAAATAGGGTTCAGATTCAAAAACAGTCTGCACTAGTATGGCTTTCTGAACAGATTGTTTGTGGATCTCGGTTACTAGGCGTATCTGCCTCAGATGTGCAAGGCATTCTTTTTTTAGGTCCGCCTTAGAAATTTCATTTATCCTAGAAGGATTATCAAAATATTTCTTGTAGCCCAAGTCCTCAAGAATTGCTTTGACGTAAGTTAGCCATTTGATTTTTTTACACTGATCGAGACTCAGAGTGTCTTCAATGATGGATCTCGTTAAATGGCATTGATCTGTAACCCATATTCTACGCCACAGCATTACTGGCTGAAGTTTTATGATGTCTGTTATATAGTCTAGTCCCAATTCTATGTGACATGCGTATGTGGAGGTATTCCTTGGGACCGCGAGTAAATATCGTAAAAAGGAATTCTCAATTTTTTTAATAGCTTCAACATTTACATATCCCCATATTCCTGCCCCATATATTGCCGTGGATATGCATTTTGCATTATATATTTTTCTCATTACTTGTATTAGACGTTGGCCCAGTTTTTGTGAAAATGCTTTTAATGAGACAGTTTCCCTCAAAAAGGCAAGTTTCCTGGCATTAACCGCTGGGATCCACTTGAACTTCTCGTCTATTACTATCCCCAGGTATGGGTAGGTTGCCGTTCTATCTAGTGGTTCACCTTTTACAAACAACCTTCGGTGCTTCCCAGACCCCTTCCCGGCTTGCATAGTGTAGGTTTTCCTAACATTTAGCTTTAAGTTCAAGGTGGCCATGAACGTACAATATCTGTTTACTGCACATTGGAGTTCATTTGGGGTTCTTGCTAAAATGACAGCATCGTCGGCATATAATAATGCAGGTATTTGCCGACGAGCTATTGTAGGTAAATCTTTACTGCCTTGAAGCATCGCGGCTTCCAGTCCATTAGTGTAGACAGTGAATAGAAAGGGGGCCAGCACGCAGCCCTGTCTGACCCCCTTTTCCACCCTGAAGCTTCCTGTAAGTTCCCCCTTGGTCCCAAATCTTACCCTACCTGTAGTTCCTGTGTACATTTCACGCAGGAAATCAACAATCGCTGGGTCAACGCCCATTTTCAGCACTATATTCCATAATGCTGAATGAGCTACACAGTCAAACGCCGCTGATAGGTCGACGTAGACCATGTAAAGTGTGGACCCCTTAGCCTCCATGTATTTACCCGCTAGGAGGGAAAGGTTAAGTGCTTGGTCTACTGTTCCTAGGCCTTCACGGAAGCCGTATTGTATATCAGATATTACTCCTTGGTCAGTTGCCCACTCCTGAAGTCGATTGAGAAGGATCCGCCCTGCCATCTTCCCAAGCGAGTCCAGGAGGGAGATAGGCCTATAACAGGACGGAGTATTTCGATCCCCTTTCTTATAGATCGGGACCAATATTGATGACTTCCAAGAATCTAATAGCCCTACCTTTAGTGTTGCATTTAAAACATTGGTCAGTATGGGGGACCAGAGATCTGGTAGATGTTTGAAAACATCAGCTGGGACCCCATCCGGACCAGGGGCTTTGCCAGTTTTTGAGTTTTTTAATGCCAGTTGAACCTCCTTGTGGGAGAATTGTAGGTTTATTGGGTATGTAACCTGCGTTAAAGGGACTGGGTGGTCAATGTCTATCGAGGTGTCTTTACTAAAAACTTTTGAAAAATAAGCCACCCATTCATCTTCGCTTATAGCGACGTCGATGGAGGGTGTTTCATTTTTATTTGTTAAAAACGGTGACCTTACTATGTGCCAGAACATTGCACTATCCTTCAACTCTGTGCTTTTGCTGAGGCGATTCCATAGATCGACTTTTAACTCTTGTTTTCTTAACCTGATCGCGGCAGCGTACTCTTTCCTTAGTCTACCGATCTCAGCTCTGTCCCTCTTATCCTTATTCAAGGCCTCTTTTAGTTTTGTGTGTGCCTTTGTACATGCCGAATTAAACCAGCTGTTATTTTGATTTATTTCTGACTTTTGCTTACAAGTCCTAGTTAACTCTTTATGTATATTTTTCAAAACGGCGTTAAAACTGTTAATGACCACCTTTGGTTGTAGATTCAGATCAAGACAGTTCCTAATTTCAGCACTACAATTTTTGACTATTTTATTAGTTGTGGCTTCCTTATCAATTTTCCCCCATTTAAGTGTATAACCGTTCATGGAACCAATTGTAAGTTCTTGTTGGGCTAGAACGGTCATTATGTTAATGGGTTTGTGTGGTATATTTTCCGCAAGGGATGCAACTATTGGAAAATGGTCACTCAGTGGGTTTTTTACTACTTCAAACAAATCGATAGCTGTCCCATTTAAGGGAGAAATTAGTATGTAATCTATCAGACTTGTTAATCCTCTTCCGTTAAACGTTGGCGAAAAGGGAGCAGGAGGATTTTTTTTTTCATTTAGAAAACCTAGCTGTAGTTCAGCCATGACCTCATTCATTTTCTCACCTTCAACGGTATGTGAGAAATGGGTTATGCTGATGTCCTCCTCGTCAGTAATGCCACATTTGGTATTTTTACTGTTCATACATAGGTGAAGATTGAAGTCTCCCCCCCAAATTATTATACAGGAATTTTTTGCATATTTTGTGGTTTGTTCTTGCAAAACTGTTGCAATCTCGGTGAGGGTATTTAGCAAATTAGTTTGCGGCAAATTATTGTAGAAATTTACTAATATGTACACTTCTTGTTTTCTCCTTTTTAGAATTATGAGTTGGAAGTTGTCTTTTATTATGAAGGGTACAATGTCCTCCATTTGTATAGTGTTTGAAATGTAGGTGGCGAGGCCACCACTGTTTCTGCCCGAGGGGGGTTTCCTTGCAGGGGACCAGAATGTTTTGTACCCCGCTATGTGTATAGGAGTGATTGCCCAGGTCTCCTGGAGGCAGATGATGGTACTTGAATTCAATTGAGACAAAAAGTTGGGATTAGTTTGTTTATATGCTAAGCCAGCAATATTCCAAAAAGTAAAATGTAGTTTAGGACTAATATTAGTTGGGTCTGTAGCAGTAATTAAGTTGTCCACACAGACCTGTGAGCCAGTATTATTGGGAGGAGATGATACGCTCAAGGCGTCCTTTTTTTTTGGTTGCCCCAGTGAGATTGAGATAGATATTCCCCCGGGTTCTAAGTTCTCCCCTAATTCTAAGGTGGATGCATCTTCCCAGTTGACTATAGGGGTAGGAAGTCAATCGTTACTGTCTAAGCCAGAGAATGCATTGTATCTGTTGTAAATAGGAATATTGTAGGAAGTAGTTGGCAACTGTACTGCTTGATTCCAACGGTTATCCCCATAATCCTGGTGTAGAGTAGTAGAAAGATAGGGATGGACTGATGGAAGCAAGCGATTTTGGGTCTGATGCCATTGTACTGTTTCTGTGGGATAAACAAATTTGGAATTTTGTTGGAAGAGGGGAGTCTTCATTTCTGGCTGAAAGTGCCTTTCATAGAGAAAATTCGTAGGGTTTGGTAATGTATTTGTATTTGATGGAAGCAGGTGCCTATAAAAGTAGCCCAGGGGAAGCAAGGTGGTATTAAATTCCCATGTAGAGGGTGGGGGGGCATTGGCGAGAGTCTTTTCTGCCCATTGAGGGTTTCTAAAGTTAAGTGTTAGACAGTCGCCCTCAAATTTTTTTCGCAAAGGGCCTATCCATCCTACTCTTTGTACATGTGTAATTTCCCCCGCACATTCCGTTGGGAAGTTACAATTTAATGAAAGCCAATAAAGTATTTTATTTTTTAATGATAGAACAGTTTCTGACTGTTCAGGCTTAAGCCTAGGGACATTAACTAAGACAAGTACAAAGGCTCCACATTCCGGTGGTAGGGTGATCCGTGGAGGAATTTGCTTAGCTTTGTAGGGAATTTCGGAGGGGGTATTCGGATGGTGTATTGTTGCCGTTGTGTTGCTAGCCTGGGTGGGAATTTGCGGCAAATGTTGTGAGCCCGTTTGAGGTTTTTTTGAGTGAGCGCTACTGGTCGTTGGGGGAGGACTCATAGCTGGTACAAGGTGGGTTACTGATGTTGGTTTGTTGGTTGTTGTCTTTTGTTTTGTCTCAGCAGGTCCACCAGTTTTGGGTATTGCTTGAGGCGGCGCTTTTTTACTTTCATTGGGTTTAGCTTTTTGTGTTCCAGCCGCGTTAAGGAGAGGGGGAGGGGGAGAGTTTTTATTCATAGATACCAGCTCTTCAATTCTCTTCTCTAATCGAGCGAGCCTGGATTCAACCGGCGATATATATATGCTCAGAAGATCCCCGATTCGCTCGACCAAGTTATCGTAGTCTGCATTATTATCAGCTCTTTCTCTGAAAGCGTGACTGTTATTTATATTGGGGGAGTCATGATGATGTTCTACATCAGCCAATATGGCTTTACCTTTTTGCCCTTTCGTGCGTTTACGTTTCTTACGAGTCAATGGCAAGGGTTGGGTGGTAGATATAGCTCTTATTGGAATTGCCCCCCCCTGTGTGTCTCCCAGAACATTCTCTGTGGTATCCTCAACTAATTCGGGAGTTAGAGCCACATTTAGAAGGGGAGATCTTTCTAGGTCACTGTCCAACTCCCAATTGGTGCTTGTGTCCGATACTGATAGATTTACTTCATTCAGCAAGGTGTGAGGGACGGCTATAATGTCATTGGTGTCTTCAGCTCTCGATGTACTGGTGTTGCCTGGGGTTCTAGCTGATTTAATACTTCCTAATGAGGAGCGTTTTGCAAATTCCAAGTCCCGAGATACCCTTCGTTGCAATAATGAGATGCTAAGATCGATAGCGTCAGTAGTGCGTGTGATGAAACTGTCTATTGGACCTATCAATGCAGCGGCTCCGGCAGCAGTCTTGCTCCTGGTGCCTCTAGTAGACATGTTAGTGAAGGTTATATACTTGTATGTAGCAGGTAGCAGAAAGCGTTGGTAGGCAGCTATACAGTTCAAAAGTCAATGTTTATAGTGAATCCATTATGATATTACAGTGAACAAACAAGTCAAAGAAATCCTACTTGTTCAGGAAGCGTGGGAGTTAGAGGGAGGGTCCGTCCTGTCCTAGGTCGTCCTCGGACGGCCACAGACGGCCCCGCCCTTGTCCCGGGCTTCTCCCGGGTACGCTCCCGCGCGCTCTCGCGCAGCGAGAGTGCCCTCTTGTAGATATAGGGATTGAGTGAAGTTAGGGGGCGGAGCAGGCAGGGAGAGTGGCCCAGGTGCCGATGATGAGGGCTGGCGGGTGCTCCTGGGATTCGTAGTCCAGGGCCCGCTGGTCACTCGCAGCCCTGCTTGCTCTTGCAGCACTCCCTCGGATTGCCTCCAGCAATTCTTTCAGTCCGCCGTGCAGAAGGACCTCCCACTAAGCGAAGCGGGACCCGCGCAGCGGGTACCGCGAGGTGTGGGAAAAGGAAGGAATCCAATCGCACCAGGTCCAGGCAGGTAGCCGCTTCAGCAGCTTAAACAAAAAACAGCGTCCCAAGTGATGTCCAGGGGCGAAGAGTTTTTGAAGGTTTCAGGGGCGGAGCAGGCAGGGAGAGTGGCCCAGGTGCCGATGATGAGGGCTGGCGGGTGCTCCTGGGATTCGTAGTCCAGGGCCCGCTGGTCACTCGCAGCCCTGCTTGCTCTTGCAGCACTCCCTCGGATTGCCTCCAGCAATTCTTTCAGTCCGCCGTGCAGAAGGACCTCCCACTAAGCGAAGCGGGACCCAATCCAATCGCACCAGGTCCAGGCAGGTAGCCGCTTCAGCAGCATTTCAAGCCCAACTTCTGATGCAAGACCACGGTATTCGTTTACCGCGCTGGACAAGTGAGTCTTGAAACCCTCGCGACTGCGTGTCGGAAAAGGCCCACAGCTGAAGGGTCTTGATATTGGACCTGAGACCGAAAGGGTTGCCTCTTGAGCGATATTAAGTGATTGGACTCCTTGTGAGAACTCAGAGCTAAATCCCTTCCACTAAAGGACTGCCCATTGAAACCCCCAGGCGACCCTGTCGAACGCCTTCTCGGCGTCCAACAGGATCGCTCCAGGGGGAGATTTTGTAACTTGGGCCCAGTCCAAGAGTGCGATTCCACAGCGAACATGATCCGCCGTGTCTCGCCCTGGGATGAACCCATGCTGTCGCAGTGACACTAATGGAGAAATCACTGAGGCCAATCTGGTAGCTAGAATTTTAGAGTAGATTTTGCTGTCTGTGTTAATTAAGGATATCAGACAAAACGATAAGGGGTCCAACTCCGGTTTACCTTTATTTTCTAAAGAGGATAATTGTGGTTTGGCGCCATGAGTCCGGTATACAGCCAAGTTGGGCCCCACGTAGCATTGCTAAAAATTCATGCCTAATCTCTGATCGGAACTGACTATAAAATTCCAAAGGGATAAGGTCAGGGCCAGCGGCTTTCCTGCTAGCCAATGAATTAATCACCAGTTAAACCTCATCCCATTCTATGGGGGCAGAGAGAACTTCGTTCTGCTGCACAGTAACATGGGAGGTATTATGACCCTGAAGAAAGGCCCAACTTCAAATTCAAAATCCCGATCCCTGGCTTCCTCTGTATACAGAGAACTATAAAACTAACGAAAAACCTCCATGACCCTCTCCGATGTGTCCTAAATAAGGCCTTGGGAGTCCTGGATTTTAGTAATACAATTAGCCAACCCTCTCTGCTAGAGTTGCTTGGCCAGGACTCTACCTGATTTCTCCCCAAAATCAAACATCGTAGAGCGGAACTGCAAATACTTTTCAGCAAGGTCCTGACCAAAGAACTCCAGCAAAGAGGCCCTAACCTTAGCAACCTGTAGGTTGGGTAGAGTGAAGTGATGCAGAGTGAAGTAGAGGGGTACAAGAGAGTGTTGCAGACTCAAGTGGCAAACTGTAGAGTGGCGTCGAGTAGAGTGGGGTAGATAGAAGTGGAGTAGAGTGAACTGAGCTACAATGCAGTGGCAGTGAGCAGTGTGGTATAGAGTAAAGTGGGATAGAGTGAAATGGGGTGGAGTGAAGTGGAGTAGAGTAGAGTAGCAAATAGAGAAGTAAGGTAGAGTACAGTGCAGTATGTAGAATGCAGCACATTTTGTGAAGCAGTTTAGAGTGCAGCAGTGGCATAGAGTAAAGATCTATAGATTAGAGTACAGAGGCAAAGAGAACAGTTGCTTAGTGAAGAGTAGAGTATAGTAGAGTGAAGTGAGGTAGACTATAGTGGTGTAGAGTACAGTGGCATAGAGTACAATGGCATTCAGTAGAGTAGCATACTGTGAACTGGAGTACAGTGAATTGGTATAGAGTAGAGTGGTGTAGAGTACATTGGTGTAGAGTGAAGTGGGTGAGTGAAGTGGGGGAATGAAGTGAGGTAGAGTAAAGTGAGGTAGAGTAAAGTGAGATAGAGTGAAGTGGGTAGAATAAAGTGATAAAGAGTAGAGTAGCGTAGAGTGGTGTAGCATGACATGGGTAAAATTAAATGGGGTAGAGTAAAGTTGGGTAGAGTAGGGTGGCATACAGTAGAGTGGTGTAGAGCAGAGTGACAGACTACTGTGGCTTACAGTGCAGTCACCTAGAGTAGAGTGGTTCAGAATAGAGTACAGTGGCATAGAGTGCAGTGGGGTAGAGTGAATTGTGGTAGAGGGAGGTTGGGTAGAGTGGAGTGGCATGCAGTAGACTAACATAGAGTGCACTGGTGCAG